>NC_039483.1:4328002-4653616 GCF_003590095.1 Trichoplusia ni
TCAAACTTTTCTTTAGCTCAGTAGTTTTTACTGGAAGTCGATTGTATGCTTTTGTTGGTAAAAATTATACAATTGTCGACACGTGGTAATCAACGTAGGTTCCACTATAGTATGAAAGGTACCCTAACTTGACAATTGGCATGTTACTTCAACTTTATGGTTATTAAGCAATTTTCAATATTAAAACGCCTGTATTAATGCGTGTATTAATATTAAAGTGCGCATATATAATAACTATTCGACAGTGAATAATATCTGTAAAATTATGTGTATTTATTACAATAATTTTAAAGTATTATCAATTTCAATAATATTTATCCCAGTTTTCTGGCGCCATGCGCACGTTGCGTTAAGAATTATATCATGGGTATTTTACAATATTTAATTATGGAATTTGTAACAAACCATAGTGACTATATTACGAAATCATTCTGAAATAATTTATCTTTGGTTATTCCTGAATAGTACATCGAAAACAAAATTCTTGTATTGCGTTTATTTAAAAAATATTATATACTAGCTGTTGCCCGCGACTTCGCGATAAGTTATGATTTATACCTGCTGCTTTTTTTACATTTTCCGTTGTATCTTCGCTTCTATTAGTCGCAGTGATGGTTTATAGCCTAAAGCCGTCCTCGATGAATGATCTATTCAACACAAAAATATTTTTTCAATTTCGACCAGTAGTTCCTGAGATTAGCGCGTTCAAACTAACAAACAACTAAACTTTTTAGCGAAGCGAGAGTTTCTACTCGTAAAACAGTATTTCTTTAAGATGTAGTATACCTTGGTTTCCTCACCATTGTGGTTTCCCGAATATTTTCCTTACATAAAGTTTTTTTTAAATATACTTAATAATCTCGCTAATTAGTATTTAGAGTACAACATTAATTAATATAACATTATAGTTATGGGTTTAAGGAAAATGTTTGAGGAACTGTGCAATAATTATACCAATTGATAGTGATAATAATTCCCAGTTAGGTCAGCATTCGGTAACTATGTTGGATTCATCTGGATATAACTGGATTTTAAGAATAGAGTTGAAGCAATATAAGTGTTGATCGCCAGTAATAGTTTTGGACCTGAATATAATGATTTTTTAAGATATTTTTGATACAAAATAACTGAATATTGCGAGTTATCCCTACTAATATTATAAATGCGAAAGTAACTCTGTCTGTCTGTCTGTTACGCTTTCACGTCCAAACCAGTGAACTGATTTTAATGAAATTTGGTACAGAGATAGAGTTGACCTTGAGAAAGAACTATGATAGTTTTTATCCTGGACTTTTGAAGAGTTCTCTTGGAAACGCGATATAACCGACCTCGACGCGGGCGAAGCCGCGGGCGAAAAGCTAGTAGTATATAAAACACTATTTGAATAATTTTTAGTACTTAAAAAAAACTTGTTTGATTATGTATTTAAATGGTGATTAATGCTCAATCCGTCCCTGTGTGTCAAGAGGCCTTTGCCAAATCGAAGTTTAAAAACAGATATTTTCGTCAATTAATTCGTCAGAGGTTTTAAAAAGTGTCAAACTACAAGCTAACTGCTTAAAGGGTTGAAACAAGGGCTAAATCTATTGTTGTGTGTGGAGACAGTTACACAGTCAGCACGCCAAAGTCTGATTTGTCTGAAACACGGGTTGGATCCTCACGTAGAACAAGCTTCTGTGATCCAAAATGTGCAAGTATTCAATTGAAATATGTAGTTTTCATGTAAAGTAAAAGTCCTAAAATGAAATAAAAAGATGTCAGCTCATAATATTTTCAATACTCAATGAAATAATGAAACATATTCATTGTATAGTCTTCTTACGAGGCACCTATGTTACAAGTACTTATGTCAAGAACAACGTCATCGCAATATACACGTATTTTAACAATGAACTAGGCAATGGCGTCAAAAATCTATGAACAAAACAATAATAAATCCTTCAATATCACACAAATGTAAAACCCAATTTAAAAGGAAGTTTAAATTGACAAATAAACAAAATAATTTCAATTGTTGTCAAACGTATAAAATGCAAATGATGAAGGAAAACAGTTGTTTATTGTATAATAGTTACACGTTCATATTGTGACGTTTCGAACGGAAAACACGGCTGGGGAAACGTCATACGCAGAGGAAATAAAGGAAATAAATAATACTGAGATGTGATGCTGCTTTAATTAGGGAACATCACTATGGGCTTAGAAAGAAGTCCTTATAAAATGATGTCGATATCCATCGTTCTGTAGATAGGCTTTTTGTATACGAAGCAATATTTTGTGTACATTGCTCAGAGTTAAAAATCGTCATTAATAGACTTCAGTTATATAAAGTCAACTAAGTATATAAAGGTATTAACTCAAAGTCTTAGTGGGACCAACTAACATTTGACAACACCACGAAAATTCATTTGAACTTAACTAATATATAATAATTACTAGCTGTTGGCCACGAGCCTGCCGGCAACAAATAGAAAATGATCCCACGGGAACAAAATATTAGTGTTAATCGTGGTTATAAACTATCTATGTACCATAGTTCGTCTAAATCCGTTCAGTGGTATTTGCGTGGAACAAACATCCATACATACAAACTTTCGCCTTTATTACGTTATGTAGTAGGATGTTAGGGTTGGCGGGAGATACAGTCAAGTCTGTGTCCACGATTAACTACAAAGATCTGTATACAAGAATCCAATCCAAAGGCCAGAACCACGTCATAGCTATAACTCATTTTCCCTAACCTTGCAAAGAGGGAATAATCAAACGCATACGTCTTTACTGCCTTCTTCTAAATATGTTCTAGAACATGCAAAACATGCCATAAGTATATCTGCAGCTTCAAAGCAGTTGAATGCAAATATTTATTACAATAAATATATGAATACCTTAGATTGCTAAGTTTTATTGGATGGATACCTAAGTGTTTTTTATAGGTGTGTTGTTTTCAGTCCAATGTGGTTTAGCATTTCAGTTTTGTGACGGTGGGAATAGATTACTTATAGCATTTATTATTTGTTAGTAACTTGTAAACTTTTTAAACATACAAGTTTTACATTTTCATTCATAAGGTTTTGTTTTACAATGTTTTCTTAATTCATCTCTCTTTAAAAAAAAACTTGCTCACTGTAACACAATTTAAAAACATGACCTTTAAGATAAAACGATTTATTTCACCAACATTTGCTATAGAATCAAACTTTTTACCAGCACATTCACTTAACACCCTCAAGAATGCCAAGCATTTAGCTTCGATCACACAGCGGAGACGGCAAGGCGCCGACACAGGCATTACATAATTACTTGAAGTCAAACCTCGGTTAAAGCAAAGGGCCTTGATGCCTCGTATCCGCGAACTTCGCCTTAGTACCGGCTACCGTCACGTGGGCGTGTCGTCTAACAATATTATTAATCTACATTCAATTTGATACAATTAATACCTGTTAGAAGTTCTTTTAAGCTTTTTTTTTTTCTCTAATAAGATTTACACACTATTAAATTCGTGTGTCTTTACAAAATTATCAAAGGCATTGCATATACTAAGTCAAAATTCGGTATCAATTTTTCGGATCTGACGTAAGCGTTCGATAGGGTGTACCTCAAAAATTTGGAACCGTCTCTCAATTTCCTACGATGTATGGTTTACTCGAAACAGATCAAAGTAAAACTTATTGGTTTACAATTTATTCTTATTATTCTCATTGAAATGGGATCACCGGTTATGAGACACGTGTCGCTTTAACTATAAAAAGATCGGTCGCACCTGTCGGTGTACTTAATGCGAGGACTGCTCTCGACCGATCTCAGACTATTATTGTCTCATTGTTCATTTAGGTGTGGGACAAAAATATAATTTTAACTTTGATATTGAAGACTGGTCTCTAGTCTAAGAGAAAATCTTATACAGAATTTCCAACCTCCATAGTCTAATGGGTCAGTTTGGGTACAAGACTGGACCAAAACTTGAGATCCAAGTATAAAGCCAAATGAACATCGATTACTTCATATTTAATTTAAAAATTCCACATAGCATAATAGACGATACAAATTGGCAATGCTTGCGTAAAGGGCCGTATTCAAAAACGACCTCGGACATTGTCATTTATATATAATTATCAAAAACAAGTTCTGTGGCCTTGACAGCGATTTAATTAAACGTGTAAAGAAATCAGTATTGATGAGTTGGTTGTAACTATGTTTTTGTGCTGTATTTGTTGTTAATTTCATTGTACATATGTTGGTTTTAATATTTGCTTCTGTACGCAAGCTGTAGTTTAGCATATTATAATTACTTCTTGCTCTTCTATTTTACTTGTAGCAGATTCTATTAAAGTCATAGCTGGAACGTGATAATTATTGTTTAAAATGTTTGCTTTATGACTTTTTTAACGTTCGCTCTGTCACTTAATTATTTCTATTTTCGTCATGAACTATGTATTATGTTGATTATATCTATTTTCTTAGATTTGTTAGACACACCTGTAGACAACTAAATTTTCGATATATCCCAGTTTATTAAACTAAATCCTATCACAATAGTGTTAGCTAAACTTGAAACTTTACGCACATTGTCAAGTTAAACGGTTCAAATGTGAAATAAAGATAAGAATTGTAGAAAATTTACGTTCACTTTTGAGATAAGATGGTATGAATACAAAGTTAATAGAAATTTGCTTAAGAGTAAAATTAGATGTTTAGAATTTAGGGCTAACTACGGTAATCTAGAATTTTAATATACCTTGCCTTAGCTACGAATAAATTCTAAATTTAATTTTATATAAGAGAATTTTTGAATCTATAAGTGCTAACTCGTAAGGCATTTGTACTCCAACTTAATTAAGTAGCACACTCCGCTTTTATCACCTAGATCAAATCAAAAGTATGAAAATTTGTAGTTTGAGCACCTCTTCTACGCTGGTAATCTTCATAGTCTTCCTTTTGTTACTCCAACCTATACATCTACCAAGGACTTTAGGGAAGGCGTTATAAACGATTGATTTAGAGATTTTTAGGAACGTCCTCCTTTTCTTACTTCCTTATTTGGGTTGAGTGGAAACCAGTCTCAGACTTCATCTGACTAAAACCCTCCCATGCTCCGTCATACGCCCTTCGTGTACAGGGGCCACGGTGACCCTTTAGTACAAGCCGCTGCCCTGCTTTCGACCCTGAATTGTCAAAATCTTAAAATGATTTCTATAGATAATGTGCATCGTGCCCTCGCGTGGCTTCATGTAGAATTCCGATTAGGTATTATTTTAAATCAGGATTCATGTTATGACCTAGGAATAAAGTGAAACATATATTCATATTTATTTACCTATTGTTATTCAGCACACGTCTCTAATGTGTGATTGTGCTTGTGTTAACATTGTTTCTGACTTATAATCGATTCGTGATGTCAGTAAATTTGAAGCGATCAAATCGTGGATTAGATTTGCGACTGTAGAATAAATGAAAAGTTTAGAGATTTTTATTACTTGATATGTTAAATCATTATTAGGTGTTGAAATTTGGAATGCCTTTAGGTACTTTAATCAAATTTGAAAAAGTCGTAATGAATAAGAATTTTATTATATTAAATGTTTGATTGGAATTTTACCGAAGTGCCGCGATTTTATGTGGTAATTTCCAGATGTTCTGATAGTGTTATAAATGAAAACCTATTTTTAAATTGAATAGCTTTATTTTCATTTGATCTGTTATTTATAGAACAATACATATTAATATGTCACGTAATATCGTTAACGTTTGTTTTAACAGATGCACTTCAGTAAAATTGTTACACATGTCGATTTGGTCATTGTTTGTATTACATTTTGTTGTTTGCGATTGTGGATTTCCAAGTTTTCATGCCATTAACATTTTTGCGCACCAGTCGTCGTATAACGTGATCTAACACTTAAAAATTGTCTAAGTAACTTAACTATCATTTGAGATCAAGTAATGCAGAATTATGTTTTTCTCAGTTGTAGACATTGGATAAATTAAATAGTAGGTATAATAAAATCTTATTGCCAATTTAAGTCTTGTTTATAAATAGATATGCTCAACATTTTTAAGTAAACGAAGATAGTCATTTTTCCGCAATGTCTAAAATCGTCATGATATTTTCAATTTTGTTTATCTCAATTTATGTATAACATTTATACATGAATGCAATCGACTTAAGAAGCTTCAGAATAATTATCTATTAGTATGAATCTGTCTCTGCTCTAGTAACGTAGCTTAATAATAGGGAAACAATTTTGTTGATGCTATACCTAGTCATTATCACATCAACTATTAGAGCATCCAACTATTTTCAAACAGATTTAAGAAATTGTCCTCATTCAATCAAAATCATGGAGAGAAAATTTTATTAGTCCAAAAATTTTCTACGGTAACGACATTGGCTGCGGTAAGACTAAATTGCCTCTGTTTCATTGGACTTTGGAACTATAGCCTCTTACCAACATGTTCCATTATACTCTACCATATCTCTAGAATGTGCAGGCCATCAGCTGTAGAGTCCTTGACCAGGTGTAGCATGGTCCTCCCCTCCTTATCTGACGTAATATCATGAGACACTTGCATGAGAATTTCGAAATTTTCATTATCAAGGCCAGTTTTAACATTTCCTTCAACTGCCTGTTGGCCTTTCTTAGGTATTTTCATTATTTATTTGAAATCTTTTAGACTCAAATGTTTGTATTAAATTCAGTTTATATCTTTTAGATTTTAAGAGTTGTATGTTTCGTTTTATGCTTTGTAAATTGTTTTTCATAATTCAGGTATGTCTTTTAGTTCAATATTATTTAAAGCGTGATTGAATTCAACTGTTGTGAATGTTATTATTTAAGAAGTAGCTATCTCAAATATATTTGAATTTTCATTAAATTCAGATGGTTGTTATTTATGAAATCTTAATAGTCAACGTTTTAGAGATAGTAATCTTGAAGAGTGAAGGTTCTGCAGCTGGCTGATGCAACAACACCATAGTATTAGTAATAAATCACTCTAAATATTCTCCATAAATATATTACCTTATTTTCCTTATTATGTAAGATGATCATAAATAGATGTTGATATTATAAGCGTGACTCACAGAGTTCAATATTCTGCCTTTATGATCCAAGCCAAACTAAATATTTATAAGTGGCGAAAATATTTGTGTCCACAAGTTCTGTGTGTTTATTGTAAAAGTGTGTGTTGTTTGTGTCTTAATTTCGAAATGTAAGGGTTTCACCAAAAAGAAATAAAAAATAATATAAAATTTCAAAGAAATGTATATTTTCTACATTTTTCAATGCTTAATCAGCAACAATTAGCTAGAGTATTCATCTAACAGTCTTATTATTTTACAAGAGTATAAAATCACTGCCATAGTCGAAAAGAAATGCAATGGGTACATAGAAATGCGAGAAATACCAAAATGTTCGGTTGACAATCATAGAACATTAGACAATATAACTTTAACGTCGCACCAACGTCCTGATATCTCACTTAATTATGCTACTTACCTAATGTTAGTCAATAAATAATCACTTACGCTAAGGTAACTTCAATAAATTAAAAGAACATTCGTTCCTAGTCTTCACCAGACTCATAAACAAACAGTTTATCATCGGATAGGCAGTAACAGTCTTTGGTTCCCTATTTACATTCTTCAACAATTTACTTGACTTTGACATTAAATTTGGAGAATTTCCTCTTCTTTCTATTCGATGAGAATGCATTTCTACTGAACGAAATTAATTTGTGGCGAATTGATGAACAACATATTACTGACATTTTACTAAAATATTAAATGAAATGATTAAATTATCAGTTTGGAGATTGGCAGCGACATCGCTGATCTAGCCTAGTACACTCCCGTCGGATCTAAGCCCAAAGCCATTTTGAAGGAGTAACAATTAGACAAAAATAAAAACAAGAAATTAAACCTAGTACACATTAGTGGGGTCAAGAACAAACATTTTGATTGTTAACTAACAACACTTAACACTAAAATAGTCTTTCTAGTACACACCGGTAGGATCCAGGCCGAACATTTTGAAGCACAAGATTCTTCACACGAACTTATATTGTTTGTAACTCAGTACACTCCCGTGGGATCGAGACCCATTTTGATGAGCAGGATACGAAAACACCAAAAAACAAGAACTTTGCCGATTTCGAGATAAAATCTCAAAAGATCAGTAGACACCAGTCGGGTCCAGAACAAACATCTTGAACACAATAATTTTCTTCAAATTTAAAATCTTCCAAAAAATCAGTAGACGCCAGTGGGGTCCAAGCCGAACATTTTTGCAGATTTCTCAATTCAATATTTCTCTCAAATTGAATTATAAACTGTGGATTCTTCAGTAGATGCCAGTGGGATCCAGAACTTTGATATCCATATTAAATAATTTATTCTTGAACTTGAAAATATCGATCTTATTTACGATGTAGGAGCGCGCGCGGTTTAGAGTGACGTGCGTTCGCTTTGGTGGTTGTCTCACGACTGTGGCGAGGCGACCACGTGCCTTCCTTTTATAATCGGCCGTCGTGCGCACTCGCGCATTTTTTTTGCGATTCGAATTTGGAAGCTTTCAGCCGGGTGGGCGTCTGCGCCCCCGCCCTTACAATTTTTTTTTGCATTATTTTTTTAATGCCACGTTGCTAGTTAACACATGCTGTGCCAGATAAAAAACGAGATGAAATTATCTTGTAATTAATAAAAGTAAAATTTTATAAATGTTTTGTGACATTTATTTTCATTTCTGAGTAATCATTTATTTACTCTGATTTTTACATTTGTTTTATTTTATTATTTAAAAAGAAATAAAATGAAGCAATATACCAATTTAAAATTAAAAGTGCGTAATTATCATATGTAGGTACGACTACAGGTATAATGCGAAACCACTGGTTAGTATTTTTTTTATTTTAGTTTTTTTTTAATAATAATAAAGTTGTATAACGCCCAGTTGCATTTAAAATAAAAATATTAGTGTAAGAATGTGCATTATAAACTTATTGCTAATTTCTCTTAAAACGTGACAAATTAGTGTTAATTAATACAAATACTTTGGTTGTTTTGATTAATCAACGTTTCGTATGTGTTCTAGATAATTTTGTGAAAATGTCGAATTCTTTCATTTAGATACACATACACGTGTACGTTATTTAATTTTAACATTCAATGCTTATCTTATGATACCATGCACGATATAACATTATGTTAATATTTTTTTCTTAACTATATTTGTAATAAAATATTTACTCTACATGAACTAATTATAATAGTGTTTAGTTTTTATTTGGTTTTTTATTTTGATGTACAAATTAAAAACCAAATCACAAAGAATCTAATATTTTGAAATTAATTGAATATAATTAAACTGCATTGCCATTATTAATGTTAATAGTCTACACCTAAAAAATAAGTCCATGTTTTTTTTTAATAATAAATAACTAATATTATTTTTAATTTATAAATATACATACCTAATGAATTACAAAATCATTATAATTTTGTTATTTTAATTTTACCTCAGTATACAGGGGATTTCCGATTGTACAATATTACGCACACATATTCGATAGCCTTAAAAGCCCACACTAGAACTCATTCAGGAAACTTTATGAATGATACAAACACACAACGTAATAATACACAACAAAATATACAAACAAACACTACATTATTACTTATTCAATAAAATAATTCAAATAATAAATCATTTATTCAATAAATAAGTCAATTTGTATTTTTATTGAATAAGTTTAATAAATTATTGATTAAATTTAATATTCAGTAAAGATTGTTTGAATTTCGAACACACTTGTCGATTGTAGAGATGTGCTCGGGGCCTTTGAACTTGTCTAGAGAGAAATCGCTAAGCATTCGTGATGCCTCAATATTAGTCGATGTCGATAATTCACTACTGCCTTTTAAGATCACACTGACATACTTATTCTATTTACTCTATACATTATCGTAAAATACATTTCAGTAAAAATGTACATATCATTTAGCATATTGAAAGTTTATTTTCTAGATTAGTTATTGGTCATGTTGCCACTGGTTTCCTCCTACAAATCTTGCAACGACCCTCATAATCCTGCAAAAGTAACCGCCATTGTTTTATTTAATTTCTAACTAAAAGAAAAAAAAAACATTATTCAAATGTAAAATATTCTATATTTGCAGTTGAATTTTTAATCTGCTTTCGGATTAAGATAGCATTAGTGGGATTAAATCGGGAGCGGATTAAAATATAGGCGAGTGTAAAGAAAGAATTTATCTTTCGGCAATTGTTTATGTTTCTTTTAATAGTTTAATTTTTAATCTCTTTCGGTGTACAAGATGCGGGTTGCTATAAAGCTTGGGAAAGGGAGCTACGAAAGAGGATTACTTAACTTGACTAAACTTTTTCGGTTTCTCCAGTTATCAGGACTTAAGGTCCAATGTTGTGGCAGTTTTAGCGTTTGATGTTACCTAGGACGGGATTATTAAAGTACACACTTATTTTAAATCTTTTCGTTAGTAATAACGTCATAGGTTTTGATCGAAGTTTTTAATAAATGTTATAATAAATTACGTGTTACCTAAATTGGTAAAAAAAAATTAAACTTTTGTCGGTACCTATATGACGATGTTAATTGAAAAGCATAAATAATTTTAATGAAGAAGTATGAATATTTTTGACTTGTAATTAGGCAGCTAGGTAGTCACGTAATTCAGGACGCGGTGTGTTAATACTGCAATTACGTACTTCCCTTGGGATAACAAATAACTGACAATAATAATTACACAAAACTATAGGCAATTATTATAAATATTGTCATTGGCAAACACTAAACGTAAAGTACCAGAAAAAGTTTGAGATGTGGTGGCGGGTCCCCTGCCATTTATAATGTTATAATACACTATCTATTGCCCGCGACTACGCGCGTGGTTAGAAGATATAAGTTGGGAATTTTTGAACGGAAGCTCTCGAAGTTGAATATTTTTCCCTGTTTTTGCCACATTTTCCACTGTACCATCGCTCCTATTAGTTGCGTGATGTTATATAGCCTAAAACCTTCCTCGATGAATGGTCTATTGAAACCAAAAAGATTTTTTCAATTTGAACCAGTAGTTCCTGAGATAAGCGCGTTCAAACAAAGTAACAAACAAATAAACTCTTCAAATTTTAATTATTAGTATAGATTAGGATATGACGATGGTGACCTGTCCATAATACCAACAATAGCATATGAATTATTTGTCACAAGCTGACGCGATGGTATTGTTTTTGAATGAATTATTTTACACGTTTTTATAATATAATTGACAGTTTGAGTAAGGGATTTTTCGCTTATCATTGTTCGTGTGTAAATAATCATTTATCTTAAATAGTAACACCTCAATTCTATTATAAATTTACTGTTTGATCTAGAAGCAACATAATATACTGTTGTCGAACGACGAAGCATGTACTACAAACATCTCAATTTGACAGTAGCGAATACACAATCAGGTGCTATTAATAAATGAATCTGCACACAAGTGGAATTTTGACAGTCGACAGCGATAATAGAAGGCGTTTAAATGAATGAATGGTTGTGGAAATTACACAAGGCTACTCGGTACTCTGTACTTTTAAGAGGTGACAAACACCTCTTAAAAGTGTTGCAAAAGCCTTAGGCTTTTTTAAATGCGGCAACCTTTTCCTCGTGCTTATTTATCAGGATACCTCGACTAGTTTCAGACCCAACCGGAGTGATTTTGATATCCCGCTAAAAACGCGTCAGTATCTGCAATTAACGGTGCATCAATTAATAACGAATTATCCACGATGGTTTCTATAATATAGCCTAAGTCTGTACTCTTTCGTAGCGTGCAAGCGCACAGCAACAAATAAATATAAACCAATCAGCTGTTTTCCGCACGGTCAATTGTATGTGGCTCTGTCCCGTGTTAGCAATCCCAGCAGCCTGTATGCTTTTACCCCCGATGGCCATACGTCTAATATTGTATATAGAGAAGCATTACAGTAAAGTAGGTTTTTTAGCTACCCAAAATGACTGTGATTATGATCCAAAATAAAAATAAGTATATATTTAAAAAAAACGCGTGGAATAGTCACTATTCCACGCGAACGAAGTCGCGGGCACAGCTAGTTACAAAATATATCTACATGTATGTACATGTACCATCTACATTCCTAGAATATTTGTTTTATCTAAGTTACAGGAAAATAGAAGCCTTAATTTCGCGTTATTAATCCATTAAATTATATTAAATTTCGTATTTTAATTTACACAATGGGAATTGATAAGATATTTGGTATTAAACATAAGGTTTCCTGTAAGTCTTTGGGATATGTTATAGCGAGAATATTGTAATGTAAATTGTTACCCGATTTATTAAATACTTGCTTTTCTTGAGAGATACTTTCATTAAGAGATACCTAAGGTAAAAATACTGACCACGATCCTTAGAAATGAGGGACCGATATGAAGAAAAGGTAGAAATAATCTGTTAAGCTTAAAAACATTAACCTCTTTTGATACAGTCGGGTAAATGTATTAATTGAGTACTTGATCCACAAATTATATACAATGCCACTACAGCCCACTGCTGGGCACAGGCTTTCTCCCAAATATTGAAATTTGAGTATTTGACCACAATTTTAGCTCACTGTCTGTGTCAATATTGTCTTTCACTGGTCTCTTAGAATAATTATCGAAATTATAACTTTGAAAACGTCAAATTGGTACTTTGCCTGCGGCTGGATCGAACCTGCACCCAGAGCATACAAATCCGTAAACCGATACTCCGTAATTTTCCAATTCTCAACTCAACAATATACAATTACGAAAGTATGAAATATTTTCCAAAATGTAACCATAATGTTGAAAACGATCAATATACCACAAAGTACTTTATCATGGAGTTTTAATACCAATTTGTATGATCGACGAACCGGTGTGTTAATTAACTCTAATTGTTGTATTAATGAGGTGATTGCTGCTTTCGTATTGTACAATGTATGATTGAATCAAAATTATGTTTACTGTGGATTCATATGCAAATATAGTTTGTATATCTTTGACTGTAAATTGCATTTACTTATTTCAATATGTTTTAAGTTGAAATGATGTGGGATAGAATTGTAGACTGAATTTTTGGTAAGTCTTTTTCAGCTGAAGAATATCAAAGGCAAAATAACATTATGACGCTATAAGATAAAAGAATCTAGGAAAGTTACTTCAACCTAATCTATGTGCTTGTTTACCTTAATTTATGTCCGTTATATTTTAATTGAATACAATTATAAGCATACATTTACTACTAACTATTAGGTAATTAATGGATACACCATAAGATATAGAAAAAAAATATTATTCAAAGAATACCTACAGATTCTATTCGTAAAAAGCTGAACATTATCTTTTTTAATTGGCTATGTAATACAAATACTAAAGCGACGCTCTATAGGTACAAGAGCGGCAACATGAAACACTAAATATTCGGAACTAAGCAATTAAGAGGGGTGCGAACTATTACATCAAATAATGAGTTACAAAATTGTGCAAATGTTTTATTTGTGTAAATAACAAACGAATTTATTGTGTTCAGTGTTTTCAAATTGTTTTGCACTGTTGCGTCATTCATTGAAGCTTTTTAGCATTTAATAACCCCATCATTTGCGCTTTGTGCAAATGTTCAAGGACGCCATTTTGAAAAGTCATATACTTGCAAACAACAAACGTTAATTGCTATTTTATTGCCAATAGTTACAATCTTTGTTTGCGTTAAAAATTGCAAGTTTTTTAAGATTTTTTGTGATTAGAAAGTACGTAAGGGCTGACTTTCTTCGGTTTCTGAGAATAGTTTTTTAGCGAAATGTAAAGACAGACATGACGCATCTATTATAAAAATATTTTTACTTAGTTTTATGGAAGATAACATTTTGACCAAACTTATTTGAGGTTTGTTACAAAAATGTTATTTTAATTTGGTAAATCAATGATTGGTATAGTAAGTCTGCAATTAGATAGCGAATGATATTGGAGTTGTTTGTCGAGATATTTTTATCGATATGATAAAACCTCAATTACAGAAAAAAGAACTGACGTATAGCTTTTATTTTGGAAGCTACAAATCAATAAAATTTCTAGAAATATGTTCGAATATTGGAAACGTAACCTTTGTCTATAATTTGTTTTTAATTTAAATAATATTTATCTATCAATCAATGTTAACAAGTATTTATCGGTCTTGTACAGCCTTACAAATAAATACCACGTTGGAATTCAATACGTGCACTCATCTCGGCAAATTAAAGAACTATGACGCAAAGTATACCATAAATGTTAAAATAAAACGTAAATAATAATAACACGTCATAAAAAATACATCT
This sequence comes from Trichoplusia ni, assembly GCF_003590095.1. Taxonomy (NCBI): domain Eukaryota; kingdom Metazoa; phylum Arthropoda; class Insecta; order Lepidoptera; family Noctuidae; genus Trichoplusia; species Trichoplusia ni. Next base: position 4,342,378 of record NC_039483.1, read on the forward strand.
TAAATCATGTAAATAATATGGCGAGCACCTATAAGAAATTGTTTAATGTAATTAGACTTATATGTTTTCAAAAATTACTAAAGCACTTCGAATGCGAACTTGAATAAAACCTCGCCTTATTCCTAATTTGAAAACAATTCAAACTTTTAATTCTGTAAGTAGGTTCTCATATAATTTTACCACAACCTCATTTCTTCAGACCTTTCTTTTGTGTCCCCGTGCTAACTCTTTCCAAGCTTGTCGTTGGCTCAATTACTGGCAATCTGTTAGTCGACGACTGCCGGGTGCATTGTTTTAGATAATGCACTGTCTGAGGCTAATTGTCCTCGTTCTGCTACCGAATACTTAACAATACCGCGAATTATTCTTTGCAGATTTAAAAACTGTAAGTAGTCTGGTCTGTGCCTTTGAAAAAGAAAGCATTGTCTTTGTGGGCGCTTGTCTTTTAATGATCCCTCCATTTTGCTAACAAGAGAAAATGTTTCTGTTTTATTAAATAACTCTACTGTTCTCTTTCATAATTTATTTTATAATTCATTCGATTTTTACAGCCCGTCGTATAAACATGTTAATTAATCAATGAATTGATGAAAGAGTTTCGCTATCGATACTAACCTATCGACATAAGTCATACCAATGGCGTTATTAATAGAAAATTGTTAAAAAAAATCGAATATCATCATAATTTATATGTCTGGTAACTTAATATACAATTATTGGTTTCACTACGAACAAATTTGAATAAAAGAAAGCAGACAAGAACTCTGGCGGAGAGCGTTTTTCGCGGATAACCCGGCTAAGTTACGTAACCCCTTTGTAATCTAGAACGTACTTGTAATGTACAACCTTCGCAATTCAGCCAGGTTATACAAGGCCTAAATTAGAAATGTCAAAGTCAATGAACCGAGTTCGCCTTACGACTAGGGTCATAGATTAAATAATTGCTTTTAGGTTATCCGTAAGAGAAAATGTTTGTTTAGAAATTAGTATTTGCTTCGAAATAATTATGCTCGTGAAAAATTATTTTAACTGCAGACTTTACAAAACGATCTGAATTTTTATAATTGACTTCAGAAATTGATGCTTTTCTCTGTAGTTTTTTTCTTATGAAATCGTCACGATTATTTTCACGCTTTTAGGTTGTCAGCAACCTGAATTTGGTTGCCCTACCGATCGTTAAACTCAGCACGTTATACAAGTGTGAGAAGGCCAACGCACTAAGACCCAACGAAAATTTAGGTCACCTGTAACCAAAATCGTGTAACTTTGGTTTGTCATGGTAATTGCATAACCTTTTTAGGTAAATAAGAGCTTAAAAAGTCGTTCTAGGGTTTAAGCAGATATCTATATCTAAATTAATAAACCATAACTGAAACATACTGTTTTAAGTAATTCATAAAAAGTAAACAACCACCTCTATGATAAAAGATATAAAATATTTTCAAGGTCTAGTAAGAAAACCATTTGTAATTTGAATAAAAATGATTATTCTAATAACAAATTATTAAAACAATAATTACAACAATATAATAATGAAACAAAAAATAATATTCTACACAAGTACCAGGGCGGCATAACAGCAAAGAGTTCGTATACAATTTTCCGAGCAGTACAGCGCGTTCGTTCGAACTGTTATTTTTTTATAGAGTTCAAAGCACGGGGAAAATTAGGGTGCATCGTTTTCCCGTATTTTGAACTCTAAGACTGGGAACAATGGCCTTTGAAAGCCACTGGCATATGTATGCAAATGTCTAATAATCTAGGTATCATTTTTCAAAAAGAGTTTTTAGTCAACCGCAGTGTTAGTTGTAAAAATGTCATTTATTAAGACAACTGAGAAATTATTATTTTTTTCTGTTGTGGGTTTAATAAATTTTGAGGAAAAATTAATTATAATACTTAAGCATTTTTTAAGTAAGATGACTAGATTTCTACATCGATAAATCTAGCTCTCATTTTGTCCTTTGATGATATAGCTGTTAGCAAGAAAACGACCTACTGTTTCCGATCAATGTAATTAATTTTATGTTTTACAATAAATAATATTAAAATATAAAACGTGGCTTTCTATTAGAGCCTCTGGCTTTTTATAAGAATGACCAAAATCGGTTTAGTAGTTCCTTAGAAAACAACTTACATCGTCACAAACATTACCTCTTTGTTAAGTGAAGTGATTTCTTTTGATCCACTGCTTATATTTTTGATATGTAAGTAGTAGAAAAACATCCCATTTTAATAGACAAAGCTCATATTGTTCATGGCATGTAACCACAAGCTCATTATTTTAGAAATTAAATATAACGTGCGGTTTTTAAAATTTCGCCGGTTTTAACCGCAAATGTTTCGTTATCAATAACTAAATATGGACAGTGCTAATTGAAATTTATTCATATTTATAATATAAAGGAAATGAGTTTAGTTAAATTAATTAGAATTTGTCACATTTTTCCTTAATTTATTTTGGGTTAACGTCAGTGTTGGCAAGTGTCTATTAGGATGTTCATAATATATCCCGCGAATGACGTAAATAGTTTCGGAATCTTTTATTCCAAAAATAGGGCAGCAATGTTTATCACAATACTTTCAATCTAATTTCATCATTATATGAATCGAAAGTGGGATCCCAACTGTTAATAAAATTGGGCTAAAAACTATGTATTATATGCGTTAATCCTGGTTATAAACTTTCTGTGCACCAAGTTTCGTCTATATGCGTCTAGTGCTTTTTGCGTGAAAGAGAAACAAACATCCATACATACAAACTTTTGCGTTTATAATATAAGTAGGATTCAAAACGAGACCATCTCGGACCATCTCATTAACAATTGTTTATATGACAACTCCTAATCTTTACAGAAGTTGACGGTTAAACTGCCGCCAGACAACATTACCCACCAAATATTAATCCTATGAAAATGAGACCTTTGCGGCCAAATATTCTAAGATTCAAAAACAAAAGTAATCTTTTGGAAATCACCAACAGTCTTGGATTAAGATATGCAGAAGTTACGAAGCTCCCCACTAAGCCAGATTAGAATTTAAATTTGAGGATTATAAAATTGAATAATAGGATTGGAGATAGATTAGTTGTCAAGTCTTTGATGATCAGAAGCGGTTGGATGCGTAAATGAGAACGTTTTGCTATTTAAATAAATACCACAAGTTTCTGTTACTTGACGAAGCTTGCCTTTTTTGTGAATTTGCATTTTCTAAGTACTTGACTGATGGGATTAAAATGCCGAAACTGCAATGGTTTGAACAGCATAGTTAAGGTAAGTACAGTGCCTAATTTTTTTTCGAGTACCAATGTTCATATGTAATATGAACACTGGTTGTACAGGGAGTTGTACAGGAGCTCTCTGTACAGGGAGGGTTAAATAAGAGTCGTAAAATTTTACGTCACCCCACCTGTACGTCGGTCGGTTTCATCTTTGAATGTTATACAACATAATAATGTTGCCAGTGCAAATTGTTGCACATTATTTTTTACACTAGCACCTAACGGGAACACTGCAGAACCATTTGAAACCATTTTTTAGGGTTTTCTACTATTACCGCTATTTTGAACCGCTATAAAAAGGTTTGCTAAAATGTTAACTTTTTAACTGTTTTATGATTAGAAAGTTCATTTAGTTACCGAAGTACCTACCTTAAAATTTTGGAGGTAATAATACAATTGCGCCCGTTTTGCATAGTTGTTTCTTCATAAATTTCAACATCCATAAAAGTCCATATTCTGCTTATAACTTTGTTCTCACTGCCCAGTACATATTATATTTTTATGTGAGTAGTCATTTGTTTAACTCTTTTTTTCTTAATTCTTGTAATGACGTTAAAAAAAAGTTTTGTTTAGAAGCTACATTTAAAAAAGAGGCCACATTTTGTCACCTATTTAAAGAAAACCCTTTACTCCAATTAAACCATCAACGTTTGCTACTAAACACACAAATATAAAAAGCACAAAAATGCGTAATTGGGTCGCCTTAATAGAAACAATTCAAGGACATTTTTAAATGATCTAAACTTAATGTTATGCAAACACAAAAATTGTGTATGAGCAGAATGAGTATTGTCGGTGCCGACTGTGTTTTTTATTGAACCCCACGTAATGTTTTAACGATTTTATTGCGGTCCAAAGGGATGATAGTTTTTTACGTCTACAGTAATAACCTCCCTAAATAGTAGGTAAACAAAACAAGAATCCACACAAAAATATCGCGCCAACAATTTGTATCCATATTGCAAGTACGATATTTTGTGCACTGTTTTTGATATTTTTAACTCTACTTACTGATAATTGAACGGACATGATAATTCTGCACTTTCCGTTGCGTTAAATTCGACTATACATACGCAGAACTAATAAAACTTTATTTTTATTAAGGACGTTGGACAGTTCCGCTGGACGCCATTTTGAATCTTGATTGCGCGCGAAATACATTAGTGTGTTTTTTTAAATGTGTTCACCGTTTTAAATATACATATATGCATTGTCTCCTTTTTTTTACAAAACATAATAATTATAATGATAGAAATATAACTTACATAGATTTTTCTTCGGTAGCACATGGTGTGAAAGATTTTTTGGACGTAACTCTTCAATGAATCTTTTATTTATTTGTAGTCTTTTACTGTTTTTTTTTTCGTTTTGACACAAGGTATCTCTTATGTTGACAGCCGGAAACAAAATCGTGTCTTTTAAGCGCAGTCATTTTAAGATTGACGAAGACCGTTATTCGATTAAAATGTATAATTTCTATCAATAAATACTATATTCTAATTGTGTATAATGCCACTAAGCATTGAATAGAGTTATCTCGGCCATTGCCTGACTGTTCCCGTCTATTTATAAATTATAATTAATATATTCCTCACGAGTCTCGAGACTGTTTTATTAAAATCTTCAAATTCTGGCAACACTCGAAACTGTATGTAAAATTCCGTAATGGTTTACTGTATGGAATTTAGTATTTAACCTATTTAGAGCTAGAAGGATACTTTGATTTAAATAGCTGTGATTTGTTATCAACAATTTATATTATTAAATAAATTAAATACGAAATGGGAACCTATGAACGTGTTGAAGTTAAGGAAAAGATGAAATTTAATTAGAACAAATTTCATTTAAAACACCTATTTAATACTAAATCATACAATTTCATATATCTTTCTATTTTAACAACCACATAATTTTCCGTGTTACATGTGTCAATATAGATTTTTTTTAAATAAACTACACATTAAATAATTTACTTCTTGCGTCGCGAGAGTTTATCACATAAATGCTTGTCCTAAGTGGGGATCGAACCTGCGACATGTCGCGCTTACTGGGTTTGGCGTATAAGTGACCTCCATAACTCGGCTATACGTGCTAAATCATTTAAAAACATTAGTATTTACTGATATTATTTAATATTCGAAATTATAATACTTAAAAAAAAAAAAACAATGTCTCGAACTGTCATAGAAAATTCTAGAACTCAAAATTCAAATAAAGAAAAAACACAAACGATTCAAATCGAAGCAACATTTCTTATATAATCGCAGAATAGAGCTCTTATCATGAAAATTTCATGTTCACGTGAGACGTGAAGAAAAAACGTGATAAATAAAGGAATTGTGAACGAATATACGTATTTCCGGTTCCACTGATCACAATACAACCTCTTTGACACAGAACTTGAACTCTTACATTTGCAAATACATCTAAATAAATAATCTTATGAAACTTTCATTATGACTGAATAAAGAATTCGGACTTTATTAGTGGATAACGTCTCGTTTTTAAATGAATACGAGCATTATAATGCTGATTTTAATGTGATGCTTATACTTTAAAATTATACTTTTATTTGATATATTCTTTTATCAACAGATTTATTATGTATTTCTATTCAGATTAACTTTAAAACATTTAACCAAAAATGTATTATAAAATAAAACTGGAAGTCAGTCTTTTCGGAGCTTTAGAAAAGACGCAAGCAAATCTGTATCTAATTAATTGTTTATCAAAAAACAATGTTAATGATACTGGCGTAAAAATACTAACATTAAAGTTACTTTATTAATAAGTAAAACTTAGATTTTAAACATTATTTACTTTTAAGGTATAAAAGAGAGATTCAAACAAGGTTTCAAGATTATTTTGTGTTTATACCGCAAATTATAATACGTTTATGAATCAGCTGTAAGTATTAGGAGGAAAAGTCGAAGTCAAAGTCAAAGTATCTTTATTGTGTTGATTGAGTAGGTTACAGGTGTTAAATAATAATAATCCAGTACTACAATCAGCCTATTTAGGCATACAATAATTAAATCATAGTCGGGCAGGAAGATAATTACAAACTTATGCTACATATATTAAAAGGTGTACATGTTTACATTTACATGAATATATATGTTTTATTACCTACTTTATTTTCTAAAAAATCCGTAATCGTGTAAAAACATTTTTGTGACAAAAAAACGATACTGCTTTCTAATTTCTTAATAACACTTGGCTTTAATATAGCCACATAACTTTTAAAAAGCCATTACTTGTTTGATCTCAAACCTGTACCTAATGCAATGAATCCGATCACTAAACCACTACTCCATTGTAATTTACAACACGAAATCTTCCCCTAACTAACATAAACATAAAATTGTTTGTAAATAAAACTATTACTTAACTTAAATAAACAATTCACACCTGATAAAGACAGAGCTTATAACAAACAGTTATGGTCACCAATTATGTGGTAACACATAAATATACCCACAAAACATAACCCTAAAATGAGGATGACAGCAATCAAATAGTATTGTGGTACTCTATACCCCTAGCATTTCTTCTCGAAACATAAATAGGGTTATAAAATTCAAAACTTATAAAATTTGGCCACTGCAGTTTTAACTGTACCTTTCTTTTGATTTATTATTTCACCCGAAAAGTCCCGTTGGTTTGTGAAAGGGTTATTCATATTCGTTTGTTTGTCTGTTTGTCTCAGCTACTGAACTATTGTGAGTATTTGTTTTAATTTTAATTGTGTCGATACCTGTTGAGTTAACTGTGAGCTTCTGTGACTGCTTTCTTAGGTTTGTATAATTTGGGAAATTATATAATCTTGCGACTATTATGCTGTGTTGTTTGGGTTACTGTTTCTAGTTAGTTTATGAATATTGGCGGGAAGTTTTTGTGGAAGATGGTTGAAGAATCGCTTGATTAAAATGGTGTAGGAAAACATCGTGAGATAGCCAACATACATGACATTTTTAAAGGTGTTTTTGGCCAAGTCAGTACTCGTGCTCAGAGGTTTTCGGTTGGAAAATCTAAAGTAAACATCTCAGATTGAAACATATTAAAAATAAATTAAGTGATTCAACAAATTTCGCATTTCTAAACACAATATTGTCACTCTATTTGTCAACAAAACTTAGAAATGGCCTGTTGACTAGGCCGAATGATAAATGTTTCGAGTAACAGTGTGTCACACCTACATGGTTACACAATATACATGCTTCCTGCATCGCAATACAGTTCAAATCCCTTTGCAGAATGATGCATTCTTGTCAACTGCAACGTCATCAACCAATGCTGTCACCAAAAAAAAATAACCCAAGTACAGTTTTACAAACGTTCCCGTTTATTATATTTTTGTCTAATTTACGATGCTGCGGGCCCACTGTGCCAACGGTACCTCAAACAAACACCGCTATTGAACAGTGGTCAAAACGGTGCTCGCGACGAAAAAAAAACTTTTTGTAAATTTTTTCGTAAAACAACACAAAATTTGAAAAGTTTTATTGCATGAAATTTTGACGGTGGCCAGTTCTGAAAATTCTTTTGAATTTCGAATATCATTATCCTTTATTTAAAGTAGCTGGGAACGTTTTGAGGTGACAGGCGACTTTAAAAAAAAAGTCAGAGATTGTATTTATGCAAATGCAAATATGACGAGAACTTCGAATTTTTTGTACGTAGAATCTTAATTTTGGATTCCGAAGCTTGTTTTTCAAGAGGAAACAACACAACACATTTCAAACCAGGCTCATAGAAAAGTGGAAATAGATATTCTATCTATCTTAGATTGATCAATATAGCCTGATAAACGTTGATTGACTTTGCTATCTCCGAGTATCATGTCACAGATAACTAATACTTTAAGACAAACTATAAACGACCATCTATAAATATAAAGTCGTTTAGATGATTTAAGTTATAAATATGTTATTTAGCATTAAGTGTAATGTATTCGTGCGTCTGAAATTGTAATTGGGTTATCCAGAATATATTGATACTTCATTCAAAAACTTGACGCATGTAAAGACATATTTATGAATGACATTTGGGACTTTGGGTAAGTTTAGAAGTCAATATTGTGTTAGCAATAGGTAGATAACACCTTCATTATGTTGGTTCTAGAATATGCTGATAAAAGGAATGAAAAAATATTATATAGTAATAATACCCCTATACATGCTATATACTACACATGCCCTAAATCTACAATGAAAGCAATGAAAACCCACCGAAACACTCAAACTCATTGTGTTCCAGGGGAAACAATCAACTGCTTTGGAACCCGCAAAGGAATTAATCAATCATGAATAATAATATTTAACTACTTTCAAACAAGGCTTGCGTTGTCTTATAATCCATATCCATATCCATACTCCATACTAATATATAAAGCTAAAGAGTTTGTCTGTTTGTTTGTTTGTTTGAACGCGCTAATCTCATGAACTACTGGCCCAAATTGAAAAAATATTTTTGTATCGAATAGACCATTCATCGAGGAAGGCTTTAGACTATAAACCATTCCGCTGCGACTAATAGGTGCGAAGATACAATGGAAAATGTGAAAAAAACAGGGCAGGTATAAATCATAACTTATAATCTTCTACCCACGGGGACGAAGTCGCGGGCAACAGCTAGTAAATCTATATCTGTTGTATTTATAAACATACTAGCCTATTTACTTTAAAAAGCTGGGCTCAGGCTTCTCCCCATACAGGGAGGGTCTGAGTATTGATCTCTACGCTAGATCATAAGGTATCAGATGTTTATTTCACATTACAATGTTGATGTTTCCTTCAACATTTTTCAATGGTATCTTTGTATAATTAAGAAAGTACGAACAACTTCAAAAAGTCACTACTATTTTGCCTGCTTCTATCCATACATTTATACTTAGAACCGCAAGTTTATAAACACTATTATTTAATTCCAGAAACATTTTGAAATTATAATTGTGCTTCATTTAAAGATTCTATTTTTAACGAGAATTCATGGTTTATTCATAATTTTAATATAAACCCAATATAGTACAATTACAAGGATTAAGTTTAAATTTGACATTCATTAACTTGCTTTTGTCTCTGGGTCAGACGCGATGTCACATCACGTGACATCACGTGAACTCGAAGTACACGAAATTTTGATGTAACATACATACATACTTAAATTATAATTTAGAACCAATATCAATGTTTTTGTAAACTTACGATATTTATGTCTGGGTGGCTATGCATGTGATTCAAATGTTTGAGAAATCGTATAGGGTTTCAAGACACAAGACTGAAGGATTTCATGGTGCGAAAGTCGTTACAAAAAATAGCAAAATCCAACCGAATAAAACGCCTCCAAAAACAGCGTTCAAACGCGAAATTAAACTGAATGGCAAATGATATTATCATATCAGCAAACTTTTTCGTCTTGTTTTTAACTATTTTCTCATAAGAAAAAAATTGGTTACTCTTACAAGACTGATCGAAAATATTCTTCGTTCACTAGGAAATATAAGAAGGAATACTGAAATATTTTTTTAATATAAAATACTGTTAGAAATACATATCTCATAATATCATAATCCAATGCAAGGCATATTTAAGTTCCTAATTGTTTTAAGCATAAATATAAAGAAAGTCCTTCTGCCTTTCATGCATGTCTTCAACCTTTTTTCAACAATTTCCAAGATGCGCTAACAGCCTGATTCCTTAAAAAACTTAAATACACACACACACACATATACACACAGATCCACTAATTTAGCCACTCCGAGCCATACTTGAAAGCATTCAGCGCGCTTAGCTCTTATTAGCATTGGCCGGTAAGCGCCTGGAATACCAAAACGGTTCACGCCGCGGTCAGTTCGGCTAATACACGTAAATTATGACATTATTCACTTAACAATCATTGGTTGTGTAATAAGGTATTTGTTTGTAATTTGGATTTTTCTTTGAGATTTTAAAGATGTGTTCTTATTGGTAATAACTTGTGTAAGATCCTAGTTAAGTTACGTGCATCTTTTCTGAGATAATTTTTATGAGAAAAAGAAATTCCGGAAAATTGGCAAATCCAGCTAGATTTCCTTATTTTTTTTGTTGAGTAAACAATAACGTAAACGGAATGTAGGTTAGGTACTGTTTTTGGTTAAGATCTTAAAAACAATCTAGAAGCTTAAAGACTTTAAACATAACTAATAAGAAAAATAAGCTAAAAATTATCTATAGTTAATTTATTTTTATTAGTTTTTCTTTTTGTTTATCGAATATAATATAATATCAAATAAAAAAAAAAACGAATGAAATCAATTCCGAACGAAACTCATTTCTCAAAAATCATTCCTTTATCTCGACATATTTTAGACAATTATAATATTATCTCATCTCTTTCGCACCAGTTAATATAGCACCACGTGAGAACGGGAGGCAATTAAAAAATTCCGTCACGTAATGTACGAGAGCTAGCCAAAAGTGTGGATGCGCTTGCGCAGGGTCAACGACCTTACTGCAAACATCGATATTTAAAAAGTGGGGTGGGTTGAGGAAAATATCTACAGTAGGTACTTTATATTCAAGTTGGAAAGCTTTCAGATTTTCTAGGACATGGGACCAATTTATCCCGAAATCGGAGATAGTTTAAAGTGAGCTTTTTTTACTAAACATTCTCTAAATTATATGAAACTAGATACAACACGTCAACGTGGAATTTTCAAAAAAAATAGAGACTTTATTTTTCTAATACTAAATATTTTTTGAAACAACTGAAATATTTTAACCAACAACGTAAATAGATGATTTTAAGAAAGCATCCCTAAAGTCTCGGAAATCGAGTAGCTAGTAGTAGACATTGAGTTCATTCTTTCCTCCATATTCTAACATTTCCTTACATTTTTAAAGTTGTATCTCTTCCCGAAAATAGCTGGTCTTATCTATACTAATATATAAAGCTGAAGAGTTTGTTTGTTTGAACGCCCTAATCAAAGGAACTACTGGTTCAAATTGATTTTTTTTTTGTGTCGAATAGATCATTCATCGAGGAAGGTTTTAGGCTATATACCATCACGCTGCGACTAACAGGAGCGAAAATACAATGGAAAATGTGAAAAAAACAGGGTAGGTATAAATCATAACTTATATCTTCTACCCACGGGGACGAAGTCGCGGGCAACAGCTAGTTACTAATAAATCTCTCCAAACTGTTAAAATCCTAAATATTGATCAATATCCGAATCGTGTAGCGTTTGTTTGGACCGCCGCTGCGCCCGCGCCGGACGCGCGAATATCATGAATAATAATGTTGGGAACGCGTCAATTCGAACATTTCAGGCAAATTAACGTATCTATTTTTGTTTTTCGATGAAAGGAAAATTACAGGACGAAAATAAATGTGCATTCGTGGGCGATTGTATTATGCATCCAACGATGAAAATTGTTCAACTACTTTCTTTGTGAGACTTTGTCTTTTACGTTTTGCGTGTCAGCTGATATCGGGTTTAGATCAGACCAGCCCATAGCCGAATTATCTATTTTATTGTTAATTTGTTTCTAGAAAAGAAAGGTATCTAGGCAGGCATTACTTGGTACGGTAGCCAAACGCCCAAGGGGTAGCCATTAGAAGGAGGTTCGTATCACCAGTTTCCGTAGAGTTTTCAACTGGAACAAATAGTTAATTGTTTATATCAGCGAAATATATTTAATTTACATAAAATGAATTCTTATCAGTGGTGTTGGATTTCCTTGTGTCAATTTGGTATAGTTATAATCTCCATAAAAAACTAATTACAATGTCACGTGTTTCATGAACAATCATACCAAGTCACCTAATTATAAAGCAGTTTTTATTTATACAAGTGTCGATAGATATTGAATTTCCTGAAAAACTTGAAATTCTACAAAAATGTAACTTAACGGTTTAAAATAATGATGTTTTTATAATGAACATTATTTCCTTTGATTGCGCGGGTAGCCAAATAGTTTGGGTCGCTGGGTTCGATCCTTGTCTTTTTTTTTTTCGAACGCTAATGTCTTTAACCCACGTCGAGAGCACGGCGTGGGGATATGTCGGACTTCCACCTACTAAAAACACCCCGGGCCCCTTCTACTGCTTTAGCCAGAGTCACGGAATCGCTCGCGCATACTCTGCGCGACGCCGGGTTCGATCCTTGCCTAATAAAAGCGGTGTGTGATCTAGGAATGCTTGTTTGCAGTTTTTTGTGCATGTTCACCCTCGACAACCCAGTTATGGGAATGTTAGGCTAGTTTTATATAAGCCTAATTGTTTAAAAAAGCCAGTATCATGTTAGTCGTTTTCCTTTAAATATTCAGTCTCAATTTATAACAAGGCAAAATTTTAAAACAACTGTTCCTTTTTTTATATTTGAAGTAACATTCTAAACTATGTTTTTGTAAATACATATGCCTTTCTATTATTTAATAAAGAGAACTCATTAATTAGTCGTTTAATTTAGAAATTCAGTCACATAACTTCGAATTCCAGATTACACATTAGTACACCAATTAGTAAAAAAACTTACATTATTTGTCCATCCTTAAAATAAAACTGAAGACATTACCCAATTAATTTCCAATCAAGGAGTGATGGGTATAAAATATTGTCTGTCAATAGTAAAACCAAATCGATAGATTGAAGATTCGTAGCCCGGCGTCATGATTCACGCAACTTCCGATACATACGGGGGTCATTACCACTAGAAGTCGTACGATTTGCCGCGGTGTCAGCAATCAAAAGTAAAATCACTAGGATCCTTCGCTATTAAGCATGACTCCGCTTGTTTTCAGTCTAGCCGGCCGAGCCCCTAAAATGCTCTGGGAATGTCAAAGACATGTTAGTGGCCTATATTCAGCTATGAAAGACAGCGTAGGCTTTGCAGAGCGGCATTTTTCTTATTTTATTTAGTAGCTCAGCGTTAAGGGTGGCCGGTAGGATCTGGAAACATATAGCATTATAATTATTAAAATGTATATGGTACCTATATTAAGATATTTTTCACGATTTGCGAGGACGTTTACTTATCAATATAATCTAACTGCAGTTACAGCTTCTTGGATTTTAACAGTTTTCCTTATTTTGAAGTCGGTTTTTAGACTCCCTGTACTGCAAGCATGTGTCTCTTTAATGAACAAGACCGTTGGCGAAGGAAGCGGTGGCGCCGGGACGGTCTAAATGTGGTGCCGAATTGAGAATTGACGGAGGATTTGAGGGAGGCATTTGCCCAGCTGTGGGAAAAAGAGGGCAAAAAAAAACAAGATCGATTTTCCAATTTATTAATTCTATTTTTTATTCATTTAACAAATAATCTCCGTAAAACGTAAAACTGAAGATTTCAGGTGAACTATTCTTATATTAATACTTTTTACTGAAATAAAGAGTTCAATCATAAAACGAAAAGTTTTTCCCTTCCGCATAATAATATTGAATATTCTTTTACAGTCTCTATCTGCAAAGCTCTTTATATTTTATTTCTCGACGCTTGGTATATAATCCGGCAGAAAATAGGAAGCGGTAGGTTGATAACCTACGTCTGCAGCTAAAGAGTCATATACCTTCGATATTCTGTGCCGAGTTCGTCAAGGTAGCAGTCATTTATTTATATTTGTGTTTAGACAATAGGTTTAGACAGGGTGATTGGTAATGTCGAATTTTCGTGATCAAATTGTGCTGACTGATTTTTAGTCGGGATGATTAAATTTTGGACGAAATTTTCGCTACATTTGAGGTTATCAAAGATTTTTTTTTTTTGGTAAACTGGATTTTTTTTTGTTTTTGTTAATTGCGTAGACAGTTTCAGTTCAGGTCTGTAAGTTAAACTTTTTTAGCAAAACAAAGTGCAATACTCAATTTCCTACGGCCATAAAAAATATGCGTTGCTTATCAATGCGTGTGATTATTGAGCATATCATGCGTTAAGGTCATTCACCCCTGATATTCCGCTGACCACTCGCGAACAGTCCATAGACAATGCAGAAACGTTAACCACTCGTATTGGCGGGGGTCGATGACCGGTGGTGGCAACCGAAAATGTGCATCTAACGAAATTTTGATGCAGACTGTTGCTAAGCAGTACTGTTTACAGGAATATTAAATGAAGAATATTTTTTGTTTTATTTTTAACTGTGAGAATTTAATTATTGTTCAACCAGCCCGTCTAATGTTGGATGCAGAAGCCATGAGATAGTTTAGGGGCTAAGAGACTTGTTTTCCGCAACCTTCGTTAACGTGTTCCTATTATTACTTGATTTTTGGGGGATTTTCGTCTGGTCTCCGTAAAACGTAAGAGAGAAGACCTCGTAGAGGTTTTGGCGTTTAGGAGTGTGGCAAGTCGACTTTTCAATCTCTAGGTAAAGGGATGAAGAAAATTAAGTCGAAGAAACTAACTGCGACAAATTTAATTGTTTAATGCAAATAACAAAACATCTATGGTCAGTTCACATATTCGTGTTTATTGATATCACCCGACTAGTTTCGGACTCTACCGGATACTGTTACCATGAGTTGATGAGGTGACGAATACATCTGCCAATAAGTTTTCAATAGTCTGGTGTTCAATTCTCATACTAACATGACGGCCTTGATGGTTATCTGAGTCTGCTGAAAGTCTGGTTAAAATTGAATTATTGTTATAATAAACTCGTAAGGAGCTCGTAGCTAAGCTATAACCGCATAAGTCATTCGATCACAGGTTAAGCTATGCTTGACGCGGTTGGTCCGTAGATGGGTGACCATCTTTATCATAGCGAGTTCCTCCGTGTTTCATAAGGCACGTTAAATTGTGGGTCCCGGCTGTTATTCCTACATCTTTGACAGTCGTTACAGGTAGTCAGAAGCTTGAAAAAGTCTGACAGCCAGTCTAACCAAGGGGTATCGTGTTGCCCAGGTAACTGGGTTGAGGAGGTCAGATAGGCAGTCGCTCCTTGTAAAACACTGGTACTTAGCTGAAACCGGTTGGACTGGTAGCCGACCCCAACATAGTTGGGAAAAGGCTAGGCCGATGATGTTATAATAAACTCGTTACAACAAAAGCAATGGGAAAGATCAATACTGCTTCGTACATGTATAATATAACTGACTATCCCAGAAAACGTTATTTTGTCATCCGATGAGGTCTAGGGAATAAAAAATGAGGGTATGTAGATAAACCGGGTCCAAGTCCAGACTTATCCAATATTCACACAAAATTGTGAGTCGGTCAAGCCGTTTCGGAGGAGTTCAATTACCAAATCTCATATACATATCTTGAATATAAAATCAGTACTAATTACAAGAGGGTAAAGCTCCAGGCATCGCTGAATGCATCCTAAAACCTTAAAAACACCTTCCGCCTTCCAAAAATACTTACAACCTCAAGCAACGTATATTATTCATACATAAAAAATTTCAAACCTTCCAACAATAGAAATTTCAAGGCCTTTTTGTAGGTCAATCGTGTAAGATAACGTCGATTCGTCAATGGAGTAGAATATTCGAGGAAACCCACTGACTCATACACAGCTTCCTCTCGTAACACTAACTTTCGCAATCCGTAACTTTCGCAAACACTAGCTGAAGTTAAAAATGAATCATATTTGACTTAGACAAACAGATCGTAACATATTTTTATCATTGGACACGGGTAAAAAAAATAATAAAGTTATATAGAGTAGTTAATCTTTAAACCAATTTGTAAAAAATAAAAAGGTGTATCCTCGGTGCAAAAGTTGTATGGTGTAACCTTTGCAAGAAAATCGGTTCAATTCCATCAGAAAATATACGCAATTTTCCTTTAAGTTGGCTGTATGCAATCTTACAATTGCAAAAAAAAAAAACTAAAGCTCTTCTCTTAAGAGTACGTAAGCGGTCATTTATTTAAACTCTATTCTACATTAGTTCCATTTTCAAAATCAATCGAACGTTTATCAGTTTGCCGGTTACGGCTAACTTCATAGGCCGGCTTTCCCGCCGTTTACGATGCTAACACCGTCAAACACTGCATTTTATGGCTGCACCGAGCTTCTTTCGTCCACTTCTGCGTGTAATGCCATTAAATTATTCTTCTCATCTCAATACGGATTTCCTTTTTCCTTTTGTGACATAAACATAGATTTGGATTTCGAAAATTGAAATGGTAACACAGATTTTCTTTTGAAAACAGAAACAGCCTGAAATACTTTTTGCTCGTTTGTCTTATTTCTTTACTTCTAAAAAGCATTGACATTTACGCTTTTGATCAAAACGACTGTTTTGATGTCACATTTACAAAACAATAAATTGTCAGTTTTTAGTTCCCTTTAGATGGACCTACGTGATTTTAGCTCAATTGCGGTTTAGTTTGGTTAAATAATTTTAGCTACGGTATTATATACTGCAGAAGGCAATAAATAATTATTAATGAACTTCAATTAAATAAACATTGTTTGTGGTCACTACGTCAGCTCTTACGTTTCAGAAATTACGTGAAAAAGTATAATAGGTGTTTTTATTTGCTGTGACGTGTGTGACCGACACCACAATAACCTATTTTCCTTATAATTTAAAACACAATAGCAAATAGGTTATGAAATGAGGACATAAATATAAATTGGAGTTAAATTATTCTAAAATTTCATAGAATTATGATAAATCTATTGCTTTAAACGATACTGGGTGCTAGTGGATCTACCACTGATTCTAAAAGTAACATAATTGCACTTGTGAACTAAGCATCGGTCGGTCTACGTCCAAATGCGCTATTTCCACAGCTAGAGAATGATAAGTCATTTATTAGTACATTATAAGTTCAGATAACACCACATTCACAGAACTACAAATGACCTCACAGTGCATAGCATAAAAAAAACGTTCAAAGGAAAAAAACAAATTAGCACGGTTGAAAAAAGTTATCAAGTTTTTTTGGACATGCTATGTTTAAGCCGGGCGATGTTACATTGTTATTATAAATTTAATCTTTAAGAAGAAAATAAAATTTGCTTGCAAATGCAACAGATATTAGGTCAAATTGTATATCTCAATGAAGAGTCCGCATAAGTGCATACATTATCAAAATTCGCGTACATTTTGAATCTTTGACTCAACGGCATTTAAACAGCCAAGACCTACAAGTGCTTAAGCTTAATTTAAAAACCTTCGAGAAGTTTCCATGGCAGAACCAGCCCGCCATCGCCAATCTGGTCGTTGACCAGTCATATGACCTAGATTTGAACACAGTTTGAATTTCGAATCTTTCTACGTAGCGATACAATGAATTTTGTTTATGGACTTAATATGCCAGAGCTATGCTCTAAAGTCCAAACCAAAGAACAGACCATAGACAAATATTGTACTTTAAAAGTGTTCTTTCAGATGTTTTGCCATATTTTCAGATCATTTGAATGCGAATATGTAGCAGTTTCTACTACACATACATACAAGCATTTAAAATGATGTCAAAGATCAATACACTCGGTATGTTGACGACACAAATTATTTAGCTGTTGCCTTTTCTGCTGTGTATAAGAAAGTTTTATGCATGTGTGAACTTGTTAGCTTGACTACTTCCTTCTGTGAAATAGAAATGTTATAAGAAAACCCTGAAAAATCACTTAACTTCACAAGCTAGGTAAAAGTAAAATGTTAGGCGGCCATTTAACCAGACGAAAATGGACGCTAAATCTATGTACCAACGTCGGTGAACATCAAATACTCTGTGTAATTATGAAGTACATACATATTATGGAGTGAATTAGCACATAATTTGTACATCATCACGAAGACAAGCTTTCGCCGCGTCAAATAGTCGATTCCCTAACTTTCTACGAGTTCCGAAGTTTCGATGAAAGTAGTCTCACACTTGTCCGCCATTACTGGCCATCGCGGAAAAAGTAACGATTCCAAGTTTGAAATGCTGTTCTTATTTCAGTTTTCCGACCTTTTGGTGTTGGCGCGAAATAAGGTTACATGATGCTGGCAGTTTTTATTTAGCGTTCGTATTTAGAATGTTTTTCGTTTTTCGAAAGTTGATGTTTTAGGCCTACCTTTTTTAGATTTCACTTGTTTAGTATTGACACACTTTTCTGCTAGTGTATAAAATCAAGTTTTTCGCTCTTTAGCTCTGTATAATTTTACCATTTTTTAGATAAATTCAATGTTTATAGTTAACAGAATATATCCGATTGAATAGGAAGGAAAAAATATTTATGTTTTTTATAACGAGTATCAACGTAACAAGGTATGAATCACGAATACCTTTATAATATGAATGATTCTTGATATTACGTCAAAAATTATTACAACTGGTATGAAAACAAATGAATTATTTATTTGCACAATTTTATCCTTCTGTTGCGAGTTGCGGCGGCGACGCGACTACGTGGTCCTATAACATGAAGAAGAAAATCACTTATTTTTATGCAATTTTTTTTTTAAATTCTGTACTTTGTACTATTTTTAAAGTTAACAAGCTCTCTTATCGTAAAGAAATGTATTAATATATTTTCCATAAATAATCAATGTTAATCAATTTTACTTTTGGGCTATTCATACTTTCTTCCAAAGCCTTAATACACATATATTTTTTATATTTATAAATGGAACCACATTTCGAAATTTAATTTTGAATGTCGAGCGCAAATTCGGCCAGTAATGATAGCGCTGTAATCGCACGGCGATGAGTCAACGCCCGGTGAAATGACTACCAAAGTTTAATAACCTTTCACCCAATTTGCGTAAATATATGCGACCGAGAAATGTTGGTACGATATCGCGACCAATATGATACACATAAGTGTTTATTATAACTTGTCGGGTGATACCTGTAGTACGATACATACTTATCGGTTGAAGCACTTATATTTTTTTCGGAGGAAGAAATTTTCCATAGTTTTTTGTGCTTTATGTGTGTCAGAGTAACATAGAGGTGTTGTCTATGGTAACAAACGCTGAAAAGGTGTGACCTGACCTTTGTTGAATGGGTTCGTTATTATTGTATGGGTATTTTATTGTGAGAAGACATGTATAGTTTTAAGTGGGGTTCTGGTAATCAGGATAATAATATACCATTGTGATTGAACAAGAAGATAACAAAAATTTCTCAGAATATATTTTTCTAAAATAATGCGAAGAAAAATCCTTTTTTCTCACTTGTTCTTTTCGTTATAACTGATCTTATTTTAGATAACAATAACTGTCATCGCAGCGTACGTCTATAACGCCACGTGTGCCACGTACAGAAGATTGACGTGCCATTTTCCGCGAGCCGTAACAAGGGTATACCCCAAAGCATAGCGCATTATCTCCTTACGCCGTCACCGCAATGTTTTCGTCATATTGGGAAATATTACGTTTGTGAAGTATGAATGGACGCGCGCCACGCGATCGTACAGCCCGAAGCCCACGTCACGTCGCCACCGATCAATAAACGCCTTTATCGTAACGGCGATCTCATCTTGCACAGCATTTTAATGCCGCATAAAACCTAACTGTCCAAAATAAATACCAGCGAAATGTGAAGGTAGGTCAGAAAACGGTATCCGACAGTGAACTCTGAAACTGGGACAACGACCGACGAATTTGGCATTTGGACTCGTGGTGAAAAAAAAAATACCGCCAGTGACGGTACCAGGGGAAAATGAACTAGAGAAAGGTTGAATTTCGACTATTTGTCTGTGTGCGTGTGTGTCTACAGGGCGGTGCGCCTGTGTGCGGCATTGTAGTCGCGCCGGTAGAAAGCTCAGTGAATGTTTGTTTACGTTCGTTTAAAAAAGAGTGAAATAGTGAAACTGTAACTATCTAATTACTGGTTGAATTTGGGCCAGTGGAAAGATTCATTCATAGTTTTATGACGAATGGAATCTGTGAATAAAACGAAAAGTAAACATGTTACCGGTACTTAAGATGGCAATGATTTGAAAAAGTGCCGAGAATGTGTTAAATGTACACAGTCTGCGTATAATTTATGTGTTAAGCTTTAAATTACTTCAGACCATAAGAATAAGTCAATCCTTGTAAAATACACCTTCAAACCAACCTTTTGCGTCTTATACGGTGTTATTTACACAAATGAAATAAAAATCCAAAATAATTTAATTTTTAAAATCCAAATTAACTCAATGCATGAAAATTTACAACATATTTTTTACGTGGTAACTAAATTGTTACATATTAAATAGATAATTAAAACCATATGTGTCATACAATTCATATCATATCATACTTTATTTAGTAAAATCATATATAGGTGTTTAATTTATCCTGTTACTAAAAACATTACATAGGTACTTGGTATATTATATTAAATAAAATTAATATTATTATAATAACTATCGTGAACTGTAGCCCATGGTCTAGCCAACTACAAATTGAAAATAATCCCAAGGAAACAAAAGATCAGGATAAACCTGGTTATAAACTGTCTGAGTACCTAGTTTCGCCTAAATCCATTCAGTGGTGTTTGAGTGAAAGAGGAACAAACATCCATGCATAAAAACTTTCGCGTTTATAATATTCGTATGACGTTTTACTCACCCGTATTTATTAGGATAGCCCGACTTGTTTCAGACCCAACAGGAGTCCTTAATCAGGTCCGAAATGAGTCGGGATATTAGATATCGATAAATACGCGTGAGTAACGTTATTAAATACTTAAATATTTTTTAAGCGAAATGCCACACATGCAGTCTACGTCAAACGTTTAAAATATACCAATGCATTAAAGCATCATAAAATTTAGCTTTAGATTCCATGGATATAATAAAGTTAAGGCTGGAAAGTTATTGAAAAAATCCTGAAAACCAAAATCGTAAAGGTCGCTGAACAATTACGTCAGTTTATCATCTGCGACGTATAGTTTGCCGTTCTTAGAAGAACCTTTTGGCAGGTTAAATACGTTGGTGATTTGTATTTAGTTGGTGGAAATAATTTTGTCGTGTTATATACTATTTGTATAAGTTCTATAATGTTGTGAGTTAAGAAACTGCTTATAAAATATTTCTTCGACAACGAAATTCTTTCTTTCGCTTTTCACGTGCGGAGAGCATTTAAACGAAACAAACAAGGAAGCCCTAACACACTTTAGAATCTATTATGCCCTTTAAGCTATACTGCATGCCTAAGAATACACACATAAACTTAAAAACATCACCTTAAGTTAACGTATAGGGGAAAAATACCCAACTTTCACAACACTAAGAAAATTTAAGGAAAATGTATTTTGCGTCATTTTAGATCCGTGAGGAAGTGACCACGTAATCCTTAGATTGACGTAATAAGGAACTTATAATATCTGTATTTCGAAATTAGTTTGAATGACGTACTTTTAATCACAAATCAAGATACATGCAAACATACCTACGAAGTTATAAAATATTGTAAGAATAATAGAAAGAAGTATCAAGAAGTTATTTGTAATGTTAGCAATTTAATACGGTACGGTACGAATACTTCTTCAACAGCCCATGTCTAGGCTCTGTACATAATATTCAAATACATAAAAACTAACACTCGTCAACGAAGTACTAGGTCCGCATAAACGCGAGGAGGTTAACCGAAATATACACATAGACACACACATACACACGAATTTTATTTGAATGCGTACCACGCGTCCACATGCGTACCAAATACTGCGTATGTAGAATGAAAGTCGCTGATGTGTCCACAATGGCCAGTGATGGCTAGTGATGGCTTATGATGGCCACGCTTTTTCATTGTGCCAAGCCATCCATCAATGTAGTAATGTTCCCGCCGTTGACGTGGAAAATGCGGACATTATTATTCTATACATACTTAAATTGCAGGACTTTATGTTAAGGTGGCATAGAGTCAAAACCTAAACCTTTTTTTAAAAAAGTTAAAAAGTGCGCCATTTTATAACATCTTTTTAAATTCATTCTAACACTAAAGCAAGTCACATTCATGTAATGCTCAAAGTTTTTGTTAAATAATTCATATTTAATTTATTCATAGGGAAAAGAGAAAATCTTATAATAACGTGAGTACGCATAAAAGTAGTTTTATGAAGATTTAATTTCGTTTATTAGCAGTAAATTTCTCTTGGGAATAACTTAGTAACCGCAGGCCCAGAGCGCATGCGCGCAGGTGGGAGAAAAACTTGCTCGCTTAGGAAAACCAAGATGGCGGATGTTTTTACTTTGTAGTCTATGTAGGAACTAATAATGTGGAAAAAGCTGTTGACAATACTTTTGATAGTATTGCTTTACTGTTTAATGCAAATATATGTTTTTTTTTAGGTTATCATTTAAATATTAAGAAAATGACACTTATTAATTTAAACATCAAAATTTGAGTATGTACTTCAAAAGGAAAAACCTGCTATCTTTTTCTCTTTTAGGTTATCAAAAATATATCATTAAGACCACTCAGGACCGCAATGGCGGACTGATTAAAATTTATACAGAAATAATACTTATCAAGATGAATAAAATTCAGGAACACTTTAGTTTTTATCACTTCCGTAAATAGTAATTAGGCGATAAATGTACATGATGGGAGGTTGAGAATATACATTTATCGAGCATCGAGCTAAAAACAAATACTTTGTAAACTGAAACCCTGTTAACCCCAAAAGGGTACATATCAAAGTTACCTTCACAGAATTCACATCTGATCTGATAATGCTTTATATACCAATGAAAAGTTTGTGAATGTAGGTAATTCTTTCAGGCTCTATTGAACTGATTTCGGAAATTCTTTCACGAATGGAAAGCCACGATTTCGTAAGTGTATCTGTCTGACCATCATCATCGGCCTAGCCTTTTCCCAACTTTTCAGGTAAGTGCCAGTGTTTTAAAAGGAGCGACAGCATATCTGACCTCCTCAACCCGGTAACCTGGGCGACACGATACCCCTTGGTTATACTGGTTGTCAGACTTTTCAATCTATCGACTGTCAAAGATGTAGAAATATCTGTTTAACCGTATCCTAACAATACTGCCCAGGGAAAAGTAAGCTAGATTTAAATGATGTCATGAAATTCTTTACATACATCAGATCGCCAACTGGAATGGAAAGCATTCGTACATAGTTTTCTTGAGTGAAATACCCATAATAATAGCATGTATGTCTGTTCGTCTGTTTTTATGTTTGCTTTTGTTTTCTATGCTATTCAGATGATGCTTGCTGCGCATCGCTTGAGGACGATCGCGATGCATGCATTACTTGTGTAAGGAAAGCAGTCCATGCTAAGATGTGCTATGCTGTGCTGAGTAGTGATTTTGAGCCACGTTGAATCACGATTGATTTTTCTGCCACGTATTTTGTAAAGTACAATTTCTGGAAGTTAAAGGCGTCTGATAAACAATAATTAAATAATGTTAAAACTTGATATTATTGACTTGCTATTGATTAAGACTTTTTTTTTAAGAAAATGACTTCGACAACGCTATTGACGTGATTTTTACAAAAGCATGTTCATCGATTCTCATAACTGCAATTTTAGTTCGAAACACCCAGTTATTAAATCAATACACACCGCCATTTTCGACTCTACATTCATAAAATAGAATGACAATCATTAACATTCCGTTCACTCAAGTTCTACTCCAAACAGTCCGTACTTCACCAGCCTTATCAATTACTTACTGATAGCGATCGGCATATGATAATGACAGCTAGGAAAAACTGACCCATCTACTTACAAGCCGGAATGAATACCATCTAGTCATTAAACAAATTACTTGCTTTCTAGTTATGAAGGAGAATATTTAAATTTTGTACCCTTTTCTTGTTTAGATGACTTAGTATGATAAGTTGAGACGGACCTTGATTTGATCAATATTTCATGATATTTGTGTCGAATAGTTTTGCTAGCGAAGTTTCATATGCGTTAAAGACGGAATGTGTCCTTTACAATGTCATATTTAAAATTCAGATTATAGTACGATAGATTAGTGTTTTGAGGCTTTTGTGCAGTTTGATGAAAAGTAGGTATGCTAAAAGAAAATGTTTGTACATTTTCTTTTGCTAGCGAAGTTTCATATGCGTTAAAGACGGAATGTGTCTTTTACAATGTCATATTTAAAATTCAGATTATAGTACTATAGATTAGTGTTTTGAGGCTTTTGTGCAGTTTGATGAAAAGTAGGTATGCTAAAAGAAAATGTTTGTACATTTTCATATCGAATGTTTGAAAAGAGGCCGTGTGTCGTCTTTAAATTGAATAACGGCGACTAAGTGTGTGTCAATCTATACTAATATATAAAGCTGAAGAGTTTGTTTGTTTGTTTGTTTGTTTGTTTGAACGCGCTAATCTCAGGAACTACTGGTTCGATTTGAAAAAATATTTTTGTGTTGAATAGACCATTTATCACGGAAGGCTATAGGCTATATAACATCACGCTGCGACTAATAGGAGCGAAGATACAATGGAAAATGTGGAAAAAACGGGGTAAATTATAACCACGTGAACGAAGTCGCGGGCAACAGCTAGTTATTCGATAAAATACTTAGAATTGCAGTTTTAGAATCAAATAAATATATTTGAAATGAAAGTACTTTTACGAATTTTGTCGCGGTTTAATTTTTGATTTTAGTTCCCGACGTTTCGACACCTTTGCGTGTGTCGTGTCTAACATTCGCGTTAACCTAAGAAACTACTAAATATATTTGAGTTGTAAATACCTACCCACTTTTATGAAAACTGAAAAATCATTTAAGATTTATTTTTAGGTCTACACCTACATATATTGTAGATGAATTTTACGAAAATGAATTATTATCCTGGCATGACGGCACTCGCTTCCCAATAATTTTCCCTATATACTTCAGGTCAATCAAACACATTCTTACATTTATACTATCCTGGTATAACTAGTTAGTTACTACATAATGTAATTAGTATCTAAGCAAACATTATCTTATCGATACGAAACTAATCGACTTTCAAAAGTTATCAATAATCGATAACAATGTTTTGTAACTACGTCATTCTTCCAATAGTGTTAACCTCCTGAACTTTATGCGCTCCTGGTACAATAAATAAATTATGTAAATGTAATTAATTGTTTAATTAATATTTGTTGTTAATTATTTGTATCTACGCATCAATCAAGGCGAGGGAATCATAATTTAACTTTTTATTGTTAATATTGGTCAATTAAAAATTATATTAAGACTACAAGTCTGTTTGACAAGGATGGAGCTATGCAAACAACTATACCTATCCCTTTCTAAAAATGCACTGTGAACAATTAATATTTAACATTTCAGCCTAAATTGCTCAATATTTACAATAAACAGGATACTTCAAACAATTATCTAATTGATAAGAAAACAACAGCATTAGATCGTTTATGTTCCTCTAGTAATTTATTAATTATATATTAATCACGGTAATTAATTAGCTGACGTATTCATTTTGATAATTTTAAGTGCTTGATATTATCAAGATCAAGTACGTAATACGTACTTACATTTTGTAGTTCTATAAAATGGTTGTGATTTGAATTGAAGAAAGTTTAGTAGATAGCCGAATACTTTTCCAAAGATTTTGAATTGATCTCTGTAATGACATGACTCATTAAATAACTGCTGATTGAACAAGTTAGATACTCTATAATTATTCGTAAACAAATGCCTATTATGTTTTAAATGAAGGGAATGCTCCTTAGGTTAATTTTTGTTCAATGAAATTGAATATTTTCATTAATTATGTCTCAAAATTTACGGTACAATGTGACAGAGTAGTGTGTTGATATATTTAGTTAAACATTTTATGTAACCTTTTGATAAACAAAGTGGACTGAGTGTCCAAGTAGCTAGGCTTGGTACCGCCTTCAACATAGCCCATTATTTAACCGACAAGCACAACCCATGTCCCCCATAACTTTAATATTAAAACTCCTCCGTAATGCACTTTCTTGGTATAATATTATATAGTCCCACGAACCACGAAACACGTGTCTCTCACAGTTATATAACCTCATTCGAACAACCTTCTTAAGTAACATACCAGCCACCTTGACCTTAGCATTGCATACAGCACTCCCAACGCGACTTAGTACCAAGGGGTCAATTTAAAATGGGCGCTATACTAATGTAGTATGATCTTGGTAGTAACGGTACACCGTTGCGATGATATTAGCAAAGCCTTGTGACCCAGATAAATGTGTACCGTTAGTGGCCATCGAACCTGCACCCCGTGTCACACATACCGTAGGAATTAAGGCAGGTCGGTGTTCAGCAAAAACTAGTGGAAACCGTTACCTACGTAACAGACATGTTCGTTTGTTATGATGCGTTTTTGTTTGAATTGAGTATTTTTTTCCTTGGTGACTAAATAAAGGCTATTGAAGTCATTTTCAAAAGTGGGTCAACATTCATGTTGCTTTTATACCCTACAACATTCTTCTTCATGATCAAAACTTAACAAGGAGTCCCTCAGATTTTGAACACAGAATCAGATGTCTGAAATCAATGAAAAAGGAACAAAATTTGAAAGGGTATCTCATGAAAGGGTCTCCTCATTCGAGCTGACCTACCGGATGGACGGGATGCCATAACCAAAATGATGCAACATGATCATATTCTGAATCGGCTGACAGTTCAGTTTGACATAATAACAGCCGTCGGCAACCTGGTATAGTTAAAAAATAATCCTCCTCTCTGGAAATACACAGATTTAAGACAAAGATTTTTAATGAAATATAGTGGTGGTACAAGCGTGCTTAGATAATATTTTTTGTCTTAATATCAAAGTTGCGGCTAAAATGTTAAAAAAACCTTTTACCTTCATTATAACATTGTAATTACCACAAAAATCTATAAATAACCCTATGTAGCATTACATATCATTAGTACACCCAAACATTGGAATGTTACATTCAAAACCAATTTGTAAAGTCAAAATCTGAATCATAAAGGAAATACCAAACATCCTTAGCCGTTATACGACCCGAAATCAACATTATTAACTGCCAAAACAAAAAAAGGCTTTATGCAATTTTAAGTTTTATCAAATTCGGGTCAGCGAAACGGGATGCTTTAAATTGTTGTCCCGTTAAACGATTGACACACTGTCTTAATGATATAACTGTTCGTTCGTTTGTAATAAATTATATTATTTCGCACTAAGCCAACAGGAAATAAAAAGGTATTCAAATGTATTCTCGCTGCGTTTTTATTGTGTAATAAATTATTTGATGTGTGTCTGTGTGTGTGTACTTAACAAATGTCTTATTGATCCGTATGATTTAGGTCAGTTTTGAGTTGAATGGCCGTCTTTTGTTTTTCTGTATTATTCTGTTTTCGTATCTAATGTTCTTTCAAGTTTTATATACAGTTATAGTGTTTTAGGACAGATAGATCGGTCTAGCCTTTGGAATGGACACATCTAACCAACAGTCGGCACAAATAAAGAAGTCATGCATGAATCATGCATCTATATTAGATTCGTTTAGATCGTGAAAAAAGGTAAACAATCTATGTAAAATTAAATAGCGATTAAAAACAATGTAACAATAAAGATTACCCAGTAAAATATACCACTTAAATGCATCTGTCACTTATTTATTTAATATGTAGTGTACGAAAGGAAACACCGAGATTGTTTACCTTTTTTACCTAAACCAATTAAATATAATCTGTAGACAGACCTACAGACTTTTGGATTCTGTATAGAAAATGTGCGTAAATTCAAATGTAGAGTCTACGTGAAGTAAACACAAGTATACAGCGCCATCTTTGATTCGCTTCTCGCTTAATTGTCCAGAGAAGTAAAAGTACTAGGTAAACCTAGGCTAAGAAAGTTCTATTTAGTGATCGAAGAAAACCCCTAACAATCAGGAAAATTCGGGGCATGCAAAAAATTACCTAAACACGTCTTAAATAAGTTAAACTTTAGTATCTCACGCTGCAATCAAGAAAATCAGACTAATGCAGTTTTATTGAAACTCCCCATACATGACCACAATAAAAATACTCTCAGGGAGTTATAGTTTCAATAATTACAGATAAAACTAACTGCCTACCGCCACGTGTCAAAGTAATATAAATGCGAGTGTGGGATAGAGATGGCGCTCTACAAAGTATAGTGCGCTGTCACGTTTCCACGATTGCAATAATATCCCTTAAAGAGTTAGTCCTTGGTTCCTCGTACATTCTTCGCGCAAGCTCTGTTTGAGGCCTCATATAGTTGTGACGTATTAGGCGCCTTCACAATCGCTACGTAATGGCCGGCTACATAGAGTCCTCAGGACGAGAGTCCGTAATTAGCTTACAAATAAAGAAAATATATCGCCATGTTAGTGTAAGATCCGCAAACACTTCTAGTAAACCGATAATGTTGGGTTCCGCTTTTGTAGAGTTGCTGGATAGGACAAGTAAGGTGAAGTAACAAAATAGTTGCATTTTTTTTTGTTTTGTTGTGAACGGAACTAATGAATTGAGTCACTGTAATGTAGGTTTTTCAAGAACATAACAATTATTTTTTATTTCAAAATGGGTGTTCTTGGTATGTGACACAAATATAACCGAGATTTGGAACAAAGATATGTGAATCACACAAACATTGGAATTTAAGCAGTAACTCGTATTTTTTTATACACGAATTGCACGCAGACATTGTTTTAAACCATCTTATTACCAGCCTTTTATAAACTCGAATGGTAGTACAATACTCGTAGTACATAGTCTCTTCTAGTCGATTAATCTCTAGGACTCTACAAAAGAGCAGTTATTCGTCACCGATCGATGCCGCATCTAGCGCACCAGGATCTACATAATAAGCCTCGCAGTTACACCAGCATCCCATTTCTAAGTGCCTCCATATCAGGATGTAACTGTTAGTTCTCTCGTTAACCGGCTAACTGGGTCAACCGTTACAGAAGTTATGGCACTGCGGTTAGGGCGGGCCGGGTAATGTAAGCTCGAATTAATTGCAGCTGATAAAATGATCGCGTTGTAGCGGCCAAGTTATTTGTAATCTTCGCTTAAAATGTTGAATGGATTTGTTATTTTGTTGTGCTTGATTTTGTTTTGTTTGTGATTTTTGGTGGGCTTTGTTATATTTGTGTTGTATAAATTAGGTGATAAAATTGTTTGTTTGAATAGAGCAATTCTTGAAGAAGATTTAGTCTCAGCTCAATTACTGAGATTTCATAATCAGGTAGGGCAAAAATTACAGGAATTTATTAATATGAATTTTTATTTGTATGCATTTGGATGGTAGCCTGTTTGGTCTATCCATAAATCCAGCCCAGCAGAACAAAGATCACCAGTTCAATTAGGATATTATAAATTCCTTCTTCGTATGATCACCTAAGAAAGATTTAATTTAATTTTCATCAACTTTTTATATCAAGACCGATACACCCAAAACCAAAGCAACCAATTCAAATCATCAACTCGAAACAACACATCCCAGGACCATCAACTTCCGTCTGAATATCCCCCACTTGACGATTAAATTTTCATACTATACTTTGAACTAAATACAAGTCACCGGCAGACAGACCTCGTATCTCGATACCTGATAGACAGTTACGTATAGTTGAGGATCAAAGGCTGCATGTGGGTCAACCGTTACCGATGTCTGTTATGGCGTTATGTTCCGTGGGAGGTACTTATAGTGCCGTGTTTTGTTTGCAAACGGAGGCTTCGGTAAAGAGCGAGGTTTTTAGGTAAAGGAATGTAGAGTTAGAGACATCTTATTCCGGGTTGCGTGGATATTGAAAAGAGGTAAACTCTAGATAGATTTTAATTTGAAGATATATGTCTTATGTGTACAACGTATGCATTTAATTATGGTATCTGGGCTTAAGATGTTTTTTTATAAATTGATAATTAAAAGAGCACTCTTATCTCATCATTTTATATGAAGATTTAAATAATAAGAACACGTCAAACAAAACCAAAGGTTTGATTCATACGTTGTTTGGGTGGAAACAGTTTGTCTGGCTGCGAGTTTGAATGTAACAGGTTAAGTTAAAGATAACGATAAAAATAAGTTACTTAACCCTAAAGAGTAGCTTGTAAGAGAATGGGATCAAATGGGCTCTGAGTATTATCATAACCTTAATATCCTTAATTTTTTTTATAATCAGAACAAAGTATCAAGATACGTTTTTGTGTTTGATTCATTTATTTTAATAATATCTCAATTCACCATGCAATTGTTTCTATGACGTAACAGTAAGATCAAATTATCCACAAGTACATACGTCACGAATACTACTTCCTTAAGACATCCTTGGACTAGTTTTTGCAGACATTTTGTCACTCATTGATAAACACGGACTTGGTGACTCAGCTGTATTCAGTACTGCGGATCTAATGACGGGAACAACTTGCTTAGAGCTGAGGTGCTGAGGTAAAATATATTGCTAAACATTTTAAAATTGAATGAGTATTGCAGGGTTTTGCATATGGGTTGGTATACCACCTGAGATAACATAAATTGGTAAATATTTTAAAAGCAATTTCTTTTGGGAGGTTTTTGTGGGCATATCAGCATTTAAATTTTTTATCAGTAGAATAAGAATATTTATAGGTCAGTAAGATTTCTTTAGCAACGTCCTAAAGTCATATAATTGCCAGTATCAAAGAGAGACGCCCCTCACTCTATTGCACTGTGAGATTTCAACGTTTGAGAGAGATATAAAGCATTCATGCTTTAACATACTTATTTAGACATAATTATTTAAATAAACATTTAATTGATTCTGATTAAATTAAAATTAATTAAAGAGTATGGTGGTTTATTGATCGCTATCAATACATGTATTGATTGAGTCACGTTAAAACTACGTAACATAAAATTCAAAATAAACAAATATTACAACATCTTCATTATAAAACCCGCAGACTACTCAACTGCAAGCTACAATTAAAAAGCAACATCTAAATCGAGTATCAATACCTGAATAGTTAAGAATATGTTTAGTTGCAGTTACGTTAAGTATATGGTGTAAGATTGGCAATAAACTTGAGAGGTCGAACCGGCCGGTATGTAGGCCGACCGTTGGTGCGAGCGACGCTCATCGCTGCGCGGGCGCAGGGCGCCTATTCTGATGCGGATGTCGCATTTGTTTGTTTTGTTTTAGATTGTATTTTTATTTTTTTCTTACCTCTAATTATAGATAGTAGAAGTCAAAGGATATCCAGACAATAGGATAAGGTTTAATACATTTTAATTATTATTTCCTGATCAATTATTTTTTGCTAGCTTCAGCATCTTTTTACGTAATAAAAAAGGAGTATAGTTGAGATCACATAAGTCCTTGTTCATTTATTTCAATTCTTTCTGTATATAACGGGTCAAAATATTTAGATAGTCATTTCGTTTCGGTAATATTTAAAGTAATTAACATTTTTCAAGGCTGTGTTAAAATTTGTCACGCTCCCTGGTCTGATATACTTAGCCGACAAGGCCATCTCATCATACTTTAAGAAGGTAAAATTCAAATATATGTTTGAATCTTTCTCAACAAGCTTAGTTGGTAGGCCATTTTACCTAAGGAACATTTTGAAAGGGTTACCGCAACTCCGGTACGCCATTAGGAAAATATGGAACATGGCTGAATTTAAGTCAGCCAAAGTCTAACTCTCTCTTCTGCTCAACCCAAGGCAATGGAGTTAATTTCCAGTACATAAAAGTAACTGGCATTTTAGGAAAAAATATTCCCCAGTAAGGTTACGAAAAAAAAACTCAAGTTAATTACATTTCTTTAACAAATTTAACCAACCATTCTTTCGCCATTAATTTAACAGAGTCTTCATATGTTCTTGGATAGCTTCCACAATTTCTCTGAAACTATTTACTATTAACGTTTCCTTTGAAAAATCGATCATGCATGGTTACGTAATGCCTGATCATCGCATATTTATTAGCTAGCTATAAAATAAGAAATGATGCTTATCTTGGGACATGCTGAATGCTTAAACTAAAAAGGTTTTAACGTTGGTGTTATATTACTGAAGACATATTGTTCTTTTTTCTTATTCTTCTTGAAGGAGATCTGTAACCAGCAGAGAATGGAAGTGGGTCAATGGATGAGAATGATGACTGATGAAGCTTACTTCATATTGGAAGACTCGTTGCCCAACAATCGGATACCTACAGGAAGGTGGTTAGGTGGCAGGGTGGTGTTATTATTATAATTTATTTATTAAATGAACAAACATTTGGGCAACTAAAGTGACTCCAGTTACCTGTACTTTTATTATTTACTAGCTGACCCAGCAAACGTTGTTTGCCGATTTTTTTTTCTAGTTTTATGTATTTTTAGTGCCACACTATAAAAAAAATAAAAACAAACAATTTCGTCCAAAAAATAAAATATTTTTTTTAGTGTGAGCAACCCTATCACTTAGGGGTATGAAAAATGGATGTTGGTCGATTCTCAGACCTACTATACGCATATAAAATTTGGTAAAAATCGGTTAAGCCGTTTCGGAGGAGTACGGTAACTAACATCGCGACACGGGAATTTTATATATTAGATATCGAGATTAACAAAAACCGAATTATGCAACGATGAAAAAGTATGGCTTACTAAAAGATACTTACGTATGTAGGTACTTATGATCATAACTACGCGTGCATTAAGGTAGTACTTGTGAAGGTCCTTACGTCATATCAGCATGTTTACCAATAGCCAAGCCAGGATACGTGCCTAATACTGGCAAATAGAGAACAAATGACGTCAGAAAAACCCTAGACAATTGACGTCGAGAATTATCAATTGCAGGCAAACGTAAGCAAAACGTAGGGATTTATACAATGAGAAATAATATGTCCAACGTCAATGAGTTTAATTCCCATTCATAATTTACCTCTTTGGTATATTCGTATGGTGTTAGCTGTTTTCCTGTACAATTTAAATAATGTACATGTGATTGAAACGTGATTGCATTTATTGTCATAAAATATTGTTATTTTTATATACTACACGACACGTTTCTGTCATAAATTGCGAATTGCCTAAATAATGAAAAAAAAAAGCTACGACTCAGAGGATAAAAATGGTCATCCATCACATTTATGAGCGTACCAACAGTAATAATTCATCTGATAAAATTAAATGAGATGCAGACTGGTGAGATGAGACAAAAGCCATTGGGACACGCGGACCCCTAAAAAGATGAAGATGTTAGAAAAGTGTCCGATATAAGAATATACTTAAACGGCTTTCATGGTCATCAGAGAGATTTCTGGTAGTAAAATACAAATCTTTAAGTGTTTAAGGCATATGTCTAGCAAAAGAACTGTTATGGACTGATCGATTCAAGTGTGTATATTAGATATCAGTTACCGCGTATCAATATACATTTTCAATAAAACAGTGAAAAGTAAAAAAATACACCCAGTCGTGTCCAAATTCTGTCACAAATTCAAATATTATTTTGAATTACTTTACAACAAAAAAATATCTACATTACCAAGAAATAACTTATATTTTAACAAATCTCTCAGAATACGGACGTGGGTCAAGTTTTACGCACGAAACGACATTTCGAGTGTTTGAATACAATTTAGTAGCTTTTCATAGAATTTGAGTCTAGGAAAGAATACAAATACTCTGTTTGGAAGTAGGTTAAGCCTTTGTTAGTTCCTTGAACTTCAGTTTAAAATGTAGGTAAGTTTAACTGTATAGTGATGTGTACAATTTTCTATTGTTTTTTTTTGACATGTAGAGAAAATATGAATGGAATAAAGAATTCTTAATTATTGTGTGAATAAAACCTATTTTGCTTTTTTGTTTGAGACAATTGTGATAGTCTGTATTATAGTTGTACTACTTTAAAACTAACTTTAACGCGATGGCGAAGTCTCGATATATTTATATAAAACATTCAAGAATTTTAATATTGATATACGTCACTATAAGATGCTGTTAATTATTACATAACATGTTAATGCTTCGAGTACGGAGATTCCAGACACAATAAAATTGATTTTCAATTGTTATGGACCACGATCGTGGTCTTAGAGACTGGACGTATTAAGACAGAAAGTCACTTAAGTAGAAACTGAATAAATTAATAACTAACTTGGTATTACATGGATCTCACAACTTTTTACCGCAGAACAACTGAGTTGCGAGACTTGTTTTTTTTGACAAGTATTGTTTTTGATGGGATTATCTAGTCTATGGCCAACAGAAAGTTACATTTCTTCGATTGCTAAATCTGATGGCATGGCTCAAATGTATTCAATTGACAAGTTAAAAACGTGCCTAGTCAATTAATAATGTCATACATTCAGCGCTGTCACTTGTGAAGTAGTAATTTGTCTATGGATACTTGTATCACGGTTTATGGTAGAGCTATAGAGGTATCACAACAGGTGAGTAACACTTTAGTAAGTATAGGTATATAATATCCGGTATCCAATCAATACTTATACATATGTTTGACGTAGTCCAGGAACAGCACCCGTCCGAATAGCACCGGCGCGAATAGCACCGAGCCTAGTCCACGAACAGCACCTATCAATATTTTTGGCAGGTGCTATTCGTGGATACAAATTTATTTTATTATTTGTGTCCACGAACAGCACCTACGGCTCGGCAGCCTAGTGCTGGGATGCATTTGTTTAACAGGACGTTATTAAATGAAAAATATCGATAAAATCACTAGAACGTTTATTAAGAACTCGGTCTAGGCGACATTTAAATATAAGAAAAAACAATAAAAAGTCTTATGATAATAATTACTAATCTTACAAAATTATAAATCTGTAACACTTTCTTAATTTTTAATGTATCACAATCAGTCTATTCACATCAAAGGTGATGAGAGTAGCGATACTGTGTAACGTGCAAATTAAAAATTAAGAAAGTGTTACAGATTTATAATTTTGTAAGATTAGTAATTATTATCATAAGACTTTTTATTGTTTTTTCTTATATTTAAATGTCGCCTAGACCGAGTTCTTAATAAACGTTCTAGTGATTTTATCGATATTTTTCATTTAATAACGTCCTGTTAAACAAATGCATCCCAGCACTAGGCTGCCGAGCCGTAGGTGCTGTTCGTGGACACAAATAATAAAATAAATTTGTATCCACGAATAGCACCTGCCAAAAATATTGATAGGTGCTGTTCGTGGACTAGGCTCGGTGCTATTCGCGCCGGTGCTATTCGGACGGGTGCTGTTCCTGGACTACGTCATATGTTTATAAAATTGGAATGTCTGTTCTTCTTGCTGAAATAGAAAAAAATACAACATGCTTATAAACATACATATATATACATATGCACGAAAATAACATTAAAAAAAAACAAATCTAATATGTGTGTGTATTTGTTCCGGCTAATCACTGAAATGGCTAGTTTTTCTGACCCGTTTTGACGGAAAAACGACGAATCAAGCGTAGAACGAGCATTTGAGAGATCCACGAATGTTTGTCCTGAGTCAGGGTGTCTTTGTGCATGTGACTCAAATGTTCGTGAAAACCCCCGCGACCCAATGATTAAATTCCGTAATGTGGGGCGATTATTAAAAAATATTAGCTGCTAACATTAATTTCACTAGTCTCTTTTATCATTAGAAAGTGACTTCCTATAGTTTTACAAGTAATTTTAGACTCGCTACATTCTATTTATGCTAGTTAGTATTACTTTTGCACTAATTAGTTAAATTTATTAAATGACCGATCCTAATAAGGAGGAGAAAATGTTAAGTAAGTGTTTAATAAATAATAACATAAATTGTAAAAAATTAAACCGACTTCTATAATATCCATCAGATTTTTATATATACAATACGGTTTCCTCCAAAAATGAATATATGTACACTCATATAATCATAATCAGTCAAGTGCTAGTGTCGTAGAAATAGTCTAAAAAAAAGAAATAGGCTAGGTGAAAAAAAGGCAATTTCATCCGTCTAGCTTTCAAGGTTCATGAAATACAGCCTAAAACCATCACACACACACACACACAAACACTTTTGCCAACCAAAAATAAACGATTTAATAAAGAAAAGATCATTTTGATCGGACTTGTAGTTTCCGAGACATTTGTTGAACTTAACCATAACCAAGTTTAGTGACGTAGGCGTACTTCAAAACAACATACGCACAAATTCAAAATTTAAGGTAAAATAATCAAAAAAACACTATACCTAACATCAAATAACTCATTGCGTCACTGTGGTTAAATGATAGAATAGTTCACAATACAAATTCATTTTTAATTCCACGCACTAGTCGTGTTAAATTCTATGTAACAAGTACTAAGAATATAAAAAAAGAATTCGATAAATGCGTACGAGTCATTGAATATAGGACAATATCCGTACAAAAAAGAAACCTTGAACATAGTATTAAATCACCGCGCACTGCGCCCGCGCACCGCCACCAGCCAGCTCGTGACGTCACAGCCACCACGTCACGTGACGTCACTCCGGGTCAACACCACGGGGTCAACGAACGACCGCCAGTTTATTTTGGCGCGCTTCGTACAAAAAAGCGGACGCCATCTTGTAAACGAATTTCGCGAGTATTTTGTTTGGTTGTTTTAATGATTTGTTGGGCTATGGTTCGGTTTGTATTGAATAAACAAATGATTATTCAATGTTTGAAATATAGAATAATTACTATACCTATCTATCCACCTAATTATAAAAATTAATAAGTCTTTAATTGACTTGAACAGTTCAACTAAACGCCAACCTGCTACGGTTGGCGCACCTGATTAAAAAGCAATAATTTTCCATTACCCAACGTAGCACTAATTAAAAAAGAAACAAAAATAGAAACATTTTATGATCAAAACTAGCTATTATCGGATTGTCATGCAAACGAAATTGATGAACGTGTAAAAACTAATTACGACCAAAAAAGTCCTTGCGAAACTTGTCAAGCAACTTCTTACGTCATAATAGAAGTTGCAGATTTTTTATAGTCACCGAAAATATTTGACCGGGCAACGAACTCGCGGTTGCTAGCGACCCTGACCACGGAGTCACTGGTGACGAAATGTTCCTATGAGTGACGTGTTACGAATTATAATAGCGGTCTACGTGATAAGGGACAAGGCGACGAAAATTGTTTTAAAAAAATCTGTCAAAAGGAATTCCTAAGTTGCCAGTATGTTTGATATAATGTTAGGTTATATTCTGCCATGATTTTGAGGTTATAATGGTAATACCCGGTCATTACTCTGTAATTATATTTTCACGTGATGTACATCTGATAGAGTCAGATAAAGTCAAGATGTAGACTAACAGAATTATTGTTGCTAAGAGAAAACGTGTGTTGTCAATGTCACAGACATTTTGAATTTGTCACAGATACACAATTATTCTTTTTTAATGAATATTCTTTCTTTGAACTCAGCAAAAATGTTAGCTTTGAAAATGTGTTTGCTTTCTATTTGTCTGCAACCGAAATGTATTGAAAATTCAATTAATTAATGAATAATTAAATAAAGAAAACTACATACTTTATGCATTGTATTGTATTGCATTACTTTTTCTACATTATATTATGCATTTTATTGTTTTTTTTTTAATGTATATCAATGTAATATCTTTTAAAAAAAAGATGGTTTGAATATTTTATAATAGCCCTTCTTCGGTAGTATCCCTATTTTGAAACTGATTTTATCTCATAATTATACATGATATTGGTTCCTGATATTTCAACGCCATTGTAAGTGTCAATATCCACCATAAATTGAAGAATAAAAGAAATAAAGTGTATGTATCAATTGAATTTATTAATTAAATCAATATGTGTAGCGACAATCACTTTAAACAAATCCGTCGGTTTATGTTCGTTTTCTCGGAACCTAGATGTCATGTGGATAGAATAGGATATATTTGGAGGTAACGTGATTAATTCAAATCGTTGAATAGGTGTAAATCTTTTACGATTCGCAATGATTAATAACCTAGGTCGTGAATAATACTAACAAAAAAGATTTAAACTGGTATTTGTTAGAATAAGTTACATTGAATTATTCGTAAAGGTATAACTTGTAATAAACCGTGACGTGTGCTTTTTTTCTGGCCTATATTATTGTGCAAAGAGTTTACTACGTCAGGCCAAAAAAATAACATTCAGGAATCTTATGAGATTACAAAGTCAGTAGTTTCCATATATTTTCAACTGAAATTTATCCACTGTTAAATGATTTTAAATCAAAAATCTTTGTGACAGTGGTAATTATGTCAAATCAGCAGCAAGTAGGTAGTAGACTTCATAAATATCCTGACAGAACGAATGGAATATTTTGAATATTACTTATTACACATCCATAGACAACTCTGGACTAAAGAGTTCAACGTATCATAAACTGATTTCACCTCGTGGTGTAACCTCCTTGATACCACGTGATGACGTGAACAATCATGATACAAATCATGATAGATCATGACTTTACATAATACTGTGTTAAAGTAAAGAAAATTAAATAAATAAAACAATTAAAGCGCCGCCATTACGGGTCAATAAACCTAGGTATTACATGTACTAGTCGCTAAGTAGGTGCCTAATCAAACAGGTGGTCTACCTTTAGTTTTTAATTATACCACTTTTATAGAGTTCAATACCACCTACAAGTTATTTACGAATAACCACTAATGTACGAAAATATGTTTTATTTGCAGTTAAACAAACGATTGTAATTGATTTAGGCGTAATTAACGTATTTACATTAAAAATTTTCCCGCCATCTGATTGTAATAATGGCCACCAATATAAATTATAATTATGGAGTAATTGTTGCAATGATAACATCAAAAGATTTTTATTAACTGCACGCATTACAATTCTATTTTCAAACGTTGTGAAAATCAACTTCTTTTTTCTTATGAGGGAAAAAGAGCACTCGCAACATTCCAAATTCAATTTTCAAATAATGATTCTTAAATGTCAAAGCAAACAATTTTTTTTTAATTACTCTTCAACTGGCATCCTGTATCCTATTATAAATTGCAAAAAGTATTAAAAACTTGTATAAAAATGATGCAGATTCAATAAAAAAACGTACACATCAGTGTTTACAAGCAGGAAGGCATCGGATAGAACATTTCTTCCTAGTTTCTTAGTTCCGTGGCCGCTCCAATTTATCGTTCATTCCCCCGGCCCGCGATTTCTCCGTCACTTGTGGCAAATGTATTAATTATATTCAGCCTTGTTTAGAACGACAATGTGATATGCGTTGCGTTGGCAAACCTGCTTTTGCTTTTAATTTTACTTCACTTAAATGGTCGTTTTAGAACTGAACGGAAAGTATTTTTTTTTATGTTATAATAGTCAGTTCTGAATGTCTTTTTAAATTTTTATCAGTTTCTTAGTTAAGCTCGTAAAAAACGAACGATGTTTTGTTGACGTATTTTTTCTAACGAGTCTATATAGTTCAGTCAAATATAAATAGAATCTAATTTATTTATAATTGTTAGTCGTTAATTATTTTGAGTTCCGCAGTATTTTAAAATCCTACATTTTGGACAAAACAGTTTCAATTCCAATAATTCACTAAGACTACATTGTTTTCATAAATGTCCGCCTAATATTTTAATTCTACACTTTTTTCTTAAATCTATGACATCGTAAAACCAAGATATAACTCCTAGTCCCCACGCTGGGCCAGCAGGTTGGTGACCTCAGCAAGTTCACGTATCACAGCAGTAACGCTACCCATCTAGCCAGATCCTCCATCATAGAACCTCATTAACACGCCAAAAAAACGCGGGATCTCTTTACAACTTGAGTAGCAAAACTCCACATTAAAAGTAATTATCGTCCATAAAACTCTAAAACGGGTTCCATCGCTCCTTTTAAACTTTTTTTAATTAATTTCACCAATCTAATCTGGGGGACAATTAATATCTGTCAAATGAATCATTGGTATATAACCTTTTTTGTATTGATAACATATCAATCTGTTTTTAGTTTTTTTTTTGCACACTAACCTGTCATGCAGAATACCGTGACTTTTAGAATAGATGTGTGGGAGCGAGATGCCGATATGCCGCTCTACGTGATGTAGTGTGCTGTCTCCCTTCCACAATGGTAACGAACTCACTTCAAGAAGCTATAGTAAATGTGTCGGTTATAAATATTCGCATTTATTGGGAATGACTGCTAATTATGTTTTAAAATAAATCCTGTCATGTTAGTTAATTAAAATATTTGTTTATTTAAAGGTTTTGAGTATTTTATCAACTCGTAATTATATTTTGATATATCTTAATATATTATGAAAAACGCTCAGTAAATCATATCTCAATATTAATTAGAATCTACTAAAACATTTGTTCTACAACTTTAAATTAAAGCCTTAACATTTCTGACACAAATGATTTCAAAAACTGGTATTCTAAATTATAATAATTAAGTTTATCATTCATTCATTAACCAAGACTAATTTACTTAAATGTTTAGGACACTGAACTCCTTCAGTCTAGCGAGACATACTTCGATTTCAAATATAAATGTTTCTAGTATTACCAAATATAGCTAGCT
Source organism: Trichoplusia ni (assembly GCF_003590095.1). Classification (NCBI taxonomy): domain Eukaryota; kingdom Metazoa; phylum Arthropoda; class Insecta; order Lepidoptera; family Noctuidae; genus Trichoplusia; species Trichoplusia ni. The sequence goes on from NC_039483.1 coordinate 4,383,049, forward strand.
TTTATACTTATAAAAAATAATGGTATAAGAGATCTGCAGACAAAATTTTAATTGATTTTGAAATTTTCTATTTTAATGTGTAGTACTTTAGACAAATCTATATTACTATATTTTTGGATGGCGTAAGACTGAGTGCTTTGTATGTGAGGCCTATACCAATGGACTGATAGAATGTTTTTAGAAGAGTTTATGACGTATTAATAGCATAACAAATAAAGTTAGAATCTAACTTATCCACGAACTACGATATTTGAACTTCTCACTTTACATAAAACGCTAAACAATAGAAATACACTTATCGTATGCAGTCACATTCATAGTCTTGAGGACCTTAGTGATAGTGCAATATATGACATAGAGCGTCTCTTATACAACTGCAACTATATTGATTTCTAAAAACATGGTAGAGCCCCAGATTTGGTTTTTTAATGACTCCCTCACTATAGAGTTTCGCGGAGGATTTAACAAACATTCAAGTCACATTCGTATTTTACACAATTTCGTGGATCTTTGGCGTAGTGACAATACGACTCGGCTATGTTAACAATCGGATATACGCTAATGTGTTGCATGCTTAGATCCCGTGCCATCAATTTGTCTACATTTCAGCCTGGATTTTTACAAACAGGTACTACAAAATACTAAATATTTCTACGTATGTAGAGTTAACACTAACACTACCTCTTGTTACAATTTTATATCCATTTAACAAATACTCATCAATCATCACTGATAGAGTCTATCACACAGCTCTCTGCAATAACTTGCAAAATTGAACTTTAATACGACATGATAAAGGCGTTAATATCAATTTTAAGGTCGACTGTACGAATTCACACGATTGATTACGCATACAAACGATTGGTATCAGAATCTTGCTGCGATATCGTCATAGAGTAAGTACCTCAGAGAGGCAAGTGTTCGTCATAGTACCAAGTACCATAATGACGAAATCTCGTTAAACCTGTATCTTGATATTTTCTTGACTAGTAGAGCAAATTAAGTCATCAATTTTTTTTTCATCATCTGTCATCACTCTCTGTCATCTGTCACTATCATCTGCGAAAATTCAATTCCAAATTCTTCAAAATTCAACTCTGTAGGAAATGTGATATTTCCAGAGGTACAGCCTGGTTGTTAAAAAGACACACAGACGAACGAACAGGCAGCCTCATTATTATCTGCGATTTGTACATACGAAAAAGTGTAATATTACGATCAGTTGCCTAGTCGTGTGAAGAGTAGCCTCTGTGAGGCACTTACTCTATGCCACCGTCTCAATTACTTAGGTGAACGACCTCCACGGAAAAAGTGCGCGGCAGACCACGTGGCCACAATCGTTTGTTTATTTACGAACGCGGGAAAATGTAGCGCTTGTGATCAACAATATTTTGTATGCAAACTTGGCTAAGTTAGATATATGTATTCAAGTTACATTTGTATTGTTAGTCTGTCTGTCTATCGTGATTTCACTTACATAGATTTTGTGAAAGTTTTCTAGGTTGGGTTTGATTTTTATTGCAAGAAGTTAGTATTTCTGTGGAAAACTTGTTTAAGTTGACTCGAAATAAAAACAAATACAAATCAATTGATAAACTCTACATAATTTAATTCAATGGAAAATTAATGTATCTTTTGTATTTTCGCGGGTTCAAGGTCAATGAACTCGTAACGCTCCCTCAAATTAAGTTGACTTAAAAATAACTTGAAATAAGCCTCATCTGAATAAAAAACCCATTTAGAATTTGAGTGTACTAGTTGACTTGGCAAATAAAGTTACGTAACATACGCCTTTTAAATTCTTTAGTAAACCATAAGTGTTGTTATTACTAATCGCAATAGAATATAAAATATAAAGATTTTAGTATAACATTTTCAACGTGCCTATTTTTGTAAACAACCTCAACTAATTCAGCCTTTTACAGCCCACAGCTGGACATAGGCCTCTCCCAAAGTGGGCGACTACACTCTGGCCTTGGATTGCTCTCCATCTCCACTCCACACCAGCTACTACTAGTCTACTGGACTAGGTAAACTAGGCCTACACTAATATTCCTTTTACCTAATCGAGCACTTTTTTATGTTCTACTCCCGCAGTATGGAATTTAGTCCTAACGCGGAGGGTTTTTCAAACATTCAAGTTAGGACAAGCATTCGTGGATCACACAAGTATTTGTCCTACGCGGGGATCGAACCTGCGACACGTCACGAACGTTGGGTTTGGTGTGGTGACCTCAAGCACTCGGCTATCCGTGCAGTCAATCTCCTTGCATGATCCTACGACCAAAATTTCACGGCCATGAAATGACGTAGCTCAGACGATTTCCTTCAGCTGTCTCTACAAGCTATGTCGGTCACTCCAACTCTTCTCCGTACCAATATAACACAATATATTCCAATGTAAATATCTCAACCAGATAGAATGTTCATCAAGTGACGGAAAAACCGCATTTCTTTCGTTCCATTGCCCGTCAAATGACTCTTAATTCAAAGCTGACGTGTCTTGATCCTTATTGGATGGTTTTCGTATAAAAACAGCAATGGAATGTGCTCTTCCTACATTTGTAGGAAAGTACGAATTAATGTCTTAAAGGTATTTGGTAGTGGATTATTTTAATCAGTGATGTGAATTGTAGAGTCTCTGTGTACATTTTGAGAGATTTTTATTGAAAGGAAAAAATTTAACAGGAACTTTGTTATTTTTATATGCGATGTTTTTTTTTAATATTGACATTCTACGATTGTACTTGTTCATAGAAAACGCTCGAATATGGAAAAAGTGACTTAAAGTAATAAAACGTCGATTTTACATGTAAGAGTTTTGTATTACCGCTAGTACCTGTAAAAATATAACTTGAAAATCTACCATCCACTGGGAAATTCATTTGGGGATACAATTTCCCCAAATAATTTCTGCACAAATAACCCAAAAATAATAGAACCACTTCATTCCCACAATTTCCCCCAAGCGTGCAAGCGCAAAGTATTCCTTTAGGAGATGTATGTACCGGGTTCGACGCCCCGTACCACGTGGTGGCAACACCCCGACCACTCGCAAAAACACCACACTGAATCATTGCCTGACACTACCACAACACTAGGGCTGTCAAAAACAATCAACAACGCCAAAAACATTTGGAGAAACTTTGTAACGTTGTTGGTTATTTTGCATGGTCTATAATGGTAAATTATGGTGAGTGGTGACCATAGTGGGTTCAGTGGCCGGGAACCACATGGCTGTAACAATCCGGGCGCTGCAAAAACACAGGGAACACATCACTGAATCACTGCCATCCGACGGTGAGATTAGGGTTGGCACACACAAATTAAATACTACATATTTTGAATCTTCATAAGTATAGTTTTATTTTAATAAAAAAATACGATTTAGGATACTATCCTTTTTACGTTCTGCTTTTCTTCATTATTTTGGCGAAATGTGTAGCATAACAAAAAAATATATAAATTTGAGCTGATCTGTCTTTTGTCTTGAACTTATAAAAAAATGATTTCAAATATACATAAAATTGCCTTCATCTCTTTAAATTATTATTCTTACAAAATTGCAGCAATTAATAAACTGTCACGTTATGAAATCTTCCTACACCACCCTTAAAATAACGTCAACTACCAAAAATTAAGAGCAACCTTTGACAGTCCACATTTTAACATCTCTATCATCATTTAACAAGCTCTAACAATTTAATAGCTAGCAAGCTTGACAACCCTAGCGTGTAGCGTCGGCTAATGAATAGTATTTATGTAATGAGAATAGGAAACACATTGTCTATCTAACGCGGCTCTATTATAATTATAACCGTCATTATTACAAGATACCTGTAAAAAATAAATTCGATGTACGATGCACACGGAAGATGATGGCTGAGGATTTTGGGCACTAGCTCATGTTGTATCATTAATGTTTGTGAACGTTTTGAAATATGAATTGTGAAAATGTTTTTACCAACAGAAAGTCAAGTTATTTGTCAGAGTCATAAGCTGTATAGTGAAGCTAGAGGACTATATTCATTTTGATTAAGTTCACATTATCTTCGTCAACCTGTCTTCGACTATGGGCGTGAATGGAAATGAATCCAAATTTAATTTTCGAATGTATCATTTCTCGGTCTAATCGAGTTTCCTATAATTATAATGGCGTTAATTTACAACGAAGTGCTATCTCGAAGATTTCTGATGTAACTTCAAATTTGAATTTTAGTCTACACTGAAGTTCTGTCGACAAAAGTGTTTTAAGCATAAAATACGCCACCCGAGGGCTTTCCACATCTTAAATAATTATAACAGTTGAGGAAGCGTGACAACGCTCTACAAAGAGTAGAGGGCGTCTCTTTTCCACAACAACAAAAATTCTAAAGACTTGTGGCCCACAGATCATCTAACTTAACTAAACCGCTCGTATCGAAGAACTGTTCAAGTGTTCGCAAGTTTGCTTAAAAAGGTTTTAATCCAATCTAAGTGTTGCATGAAAAGAACCCAACGCCAGTGACTCGGTATGCGCCGGCGACGCTGCACGTTCTTCACTGTTTTTATGCACCGCACATAGATCGATGTCTATGTTTGTTTATTTTGAATCTATGTCTGCGGGCACATAGGAAATACTAATGCGATAAGTTCCTAGTACATTTTTGAGCCATGAAACTGTCTATATCTTCTAAACATGTGAACGAAAAGATATATACATTGATGTATATTGATGCACTACAGTCTATCCGTCTGTCACCAATCTAGACACAGGAACCAAATTAGCTTGTTCGTTAAAATTTTCACAGATGATATATTTCTGTCTATGCCAAAACAACAAATACTAAAATAAAGATAGGGATTACAATTACGGACCAAGTTCTACTTTATGCATATCTACACTTGGATGTATTTAGCCAGCCAGATAGTATGGCAACCCTAGGCAATGAATCAGTGGCAATAACCAAGTAGAAAAAATATAGTAAACCACGATATAAAGTGGTATAAAACATAGAAACACTTTGTTATAAATTCTATGTAATTATAAACCGCCATTAATCAAATTATGTTAATTAAATTGGCTAGCGATAAAAATCAGAAACATAATAATCATTGTTTGTCTAAAAACAAGACATAATAAATTCTACCTTGCTTTGGAAATGTATAGCTACTGATTTAATATAGCTTTGTGAATTATAGAAACGATTTATTGAATTTTATTTATTTTATCGAATTTCTACTAATGTTACAAAAATGTGATTTTTTAGCTAGGAACTGGTTGATTGGTGGAATTGGTTCCGGCATTTCAACCCTACACCTTTTGTATGGCTGAATCGAACTTTATCAAAAATATCTTAGAACTGTCGCTCATAACTCACCTTTAATACAAAACATAATTGAAATCGCGCCATCCGTTCGGGAGTTGAGATGTCACAGACAGACACAAACATCAAACTTATAACACCACACTTTTTGCGTCATTTGGGGTCAGAACAGTAATATTTAAATAGGTAGGTTTAAACAGAATAGTCTTATTTTGAGAGTTGCCAATAGAATAATTGCACCAGTTAGACTGCAGTTTTTTCAGATGTCTCTATATCATTTCAATCACTTCAAGTACTATGTTTATGTCAATCACGTGGACAGCATCGACCTTTGTACCTCAATATAACTTGACAATTAACACAATTGATATGACTGCTTGGACAAAATAATTGTAATCGTTCTGTAAATTGATTGACTGATGTTTGATCAATAAATCAGTAAGCATACACTCTGAAAAGGTATTATAAACTGAATCGACTTACAAAAAGTGCTTCTCGATTACTGTATTAGGTCTGGTCGTAACGTGTTGTTTGGGAATTCTTTTATCGAGAGAAAAATTACCGGTTTCAAAACAGCCAACCGTCTAAATCGGACAGAGCATGCTCAGAAAGAGCATTGCGAGCATCTGAGTTAGCTTTGTACCCCAAGAAAGGGTTCCATTTCAACTCCTACTAAGAAATTTCATGCTCAGACTTAGGGCAAACATTCGTGGATCACACTTGACAAACGCTTGTCCTGCCATTCAGATACCCATGTTACAAGTAAACGCAGACACAGAACTTCGGTACAAATCATAGTAAAACTATCTATTACGGCAACAGGAAAACATAAATACATTAACATCACAATAATAAGATTAGTCAACGAGTTAAAGCCGCAGAGTGTTGGATGGAAATGTTTTGAATTCGCGAAATAACTTTTAAATTGCTGTTACTTAACCGCAGTGATTGAGTTAGCGACACAACAAAGAGTGTTGTTGACATAATCATTGTTTGTTAGATAGTATTGCTTTTAGACAGTGTGGGGGGGATATCTTTTAGTCTAAGCAGGTTTTATTTTTCTTCTTCTGAATGTATAGCTTAAGTTGTGTGAAACACCCTTTCGTCTGACTTCTATATTCAATTCAATCGTAGATAGATTATAAAACGAAGAAGATAGTTAAATATTTAGTCCCTAATTGTCATTGTCAATGTCAAAATTTGTCATTCTTTACGTTTTTTACCGTACCAAAAATAAGCGTGGTTAACGAACTTACATTTTTATTTTGCTATTTGTTACTACTATTACCGGCCCTAAAGCTAGGGCTGTCTAGCTATCACGGTCCATGAAAAACAGCATGGTGTCTTACGGAAAGATAGCAGAACTTTAGTAACAATAAAAAAAAATGTTTCCAGTCAAATCGCAAATTGCATTAGCCTAGATTTGTGGATCACATAAGAAGGCGTCTCATACAAAGATAGAACTTTACATCGCGCAATAATGATCAGGGGCACCTTTACCACTACTCAGCGCCTTATTGATGAGCTACACTAAAGGAAATGAGTGTTTATGAGAGTATTGTAGCATTCTCAAACACCTGAGGTGTAAAGTATTCAAGAAACACAACCGCGGAATAATTTGCCTTCATTAACAGTGATCGTGACTGCAAATGCCGCGATAAAAAATCTGTATTTAGTTGAAGGTATTTAGAATTAATACGTGTGTCGGTATGTCGTATTGGCTTTGCGGTTTTGTGTATCGATTTGTATGTTTGTGGTGCAAGTTCGATCCCATTACAGGCAAAGTAAAAATGGGGCTTTTTCAAGGTGATATATAACTTCTTAATTATTTAAAAAAACATTAATCAATGGAAACCTTGAAAGCTTTAAATTGCTAACCCGCCTCCCCTATAAGGAAAGAGGCCTGTGCCCGGCAGTGGGACGAAGGCTAATATTACATATTACTAATATTTTTCCTAACGTCGTATTAACGTGAGTAAATTAATAAACATAAATAAAAACCTCATTCAAAAACCTAATTCAACTCAAAAGTCATTAAATACTTGCGGTAAATTGTGGTAAAAAACAAACAAATATTAAAAGAGTAGTTGACCATTAATAAAAAGACTTTCTTTTTAAATTTGAATCATAGTCTCCACGTGTCTAAAATTATAAATTCTTTGATTCTCAAGTCGAAATAGATAAACGAAATTAAGTAGGTATAACGTCATAGGTATCATTAAAATTGTAAATAAATGAAGTCCCCTACCAAAACTGAAATATGTCCCGAATTACATATTAATTTACACATTTATACATTACATTGGACACATTTCAAATTCAATTACTCAAATGATTACAATTTTAAAAATCTTTACGCTATTAGGTTTTCTATTACATAATCCTTTGAATGTTAAAAACTGTTAAGTTTGAAACTAAATTTCTGTTTTTGAGTTCCGTAGTACGATTAAGCTATAATTTAAACAACAATATAACAAAACATACCTGTTTTAACGTACGTGGTATAAATATTGAATAGTTATTAAATATACAAATGAAATATTTATTTAATGTTTTCACTTTAACTCCAAAAAAAAATATAAACGACCGATTTTTTTTTTGTGAATTGAGTCATCATATCAGTACAAAATTAAGCTCTTATGAGAACTTTTATTACGTTCACAGAAACTTGTAAATATATTCAATTTTTTTAATAATTTTTAGACAAGAATTTCGTCGAATACAGTGAAAATGAATGAAAATCTGATTGACCACAGATCACTAAAGACAAGCTAATATAAAGCTTGAATTATTTATTATTCAATTCTGAAAATGGACGTCGTTTGTTTTAGGAAACCTTTCCATAGTCTTTTTTGCAGTTATTACGTAGCAACCGTATGAAATAAATTGAATAATTTAAATAACAAAACTGTTAGCAAAAGCAGTTTGGATCAGTTTTACGTTTTTCATATAATTTTGTTTACCATGAATGTGTTTTTTGCCCAATACTTATATTGAACAGTCTTCATTCTTATAAATAACAACAAATATCTCTTCTGAAAATAATAATAATGTATCCTTTTATTCTCTTTTCACAAAGTACAAGGCCAATCGGTACAATATTAAAATTAAACCAACTCGACAGTAAACAAAACAAATAGTTTGAATCAGTTTACCAAATTGTGTGTAAGGATGTATCGACACTCAACGAAGTAATTGTATAGTTCACTAAAAAGACGTATAGTGGAAAATTTTGTTTAAAAGAAAATATTCATATATCTTTAGTATAAAGCTAAAATAAATATGATAACAACAAATCCATATAATCTAATCTACTTATATCCAAAAGTACCAGGGCGACATAAAACAAAGGAGTTCCAACGAAATAGTTTTGAAGCACTGTCAGCACAGTTCTAAAGTAGGCGGTGACTCCAGTTGGATAGCTCGATAAAGCAACGTGAATGACAATGCGGCCTCGAATGAAAGTACTTTTACTATGCACGTGCGTGCGCAGGATATCACATACGGTATAGAGTAGCCTAGGACAGAGATATTGGAGATGGAATGATAGTTTTTGTCCTAATTGGACGCTAAATACAGCCAGATCTCGGTATCTACATATGTTAAAGAAAAGGTTTTGATGTTTGTTTTTGTATTGTTTTTTCAACGATTTGATCTTTGAAATTTTTACTTCGAGCGGAATCGTATTAAACTAAGAACTTTCAAACAGCTGCATGGTGCATACTTACCACTAAAGCAAAACCAAAACATTCTTGAGAAAGATCAAGAAATGATAAACCATTTAAACACAGAAAAAAAAACGACAAGCGGGAAAAAGAACAAAATTTCAAATATTTCCACGAAATTTCCAATTCTTCTTTTAAACAACCAAAATTCTCTACCAAACAAAACCATCTCCCAAAAAAAAACTATACCCTCTAGAAAAACAAACGAAAATCCGAGAAAATTTTCCACAGCCCCTTTCTTTTCCTTCTGAAAATACTTATTACTCTGCACATGTGCATTAGCAGTTGGCGTGTTGCCGGCAGACGGACGCGACTTAGTCCACTGCACCATTGACCCGCACCGGCTAGGGTAGCTATGAAGCCTGCAACAATACCTGCTTGCAGATGACTTTATTAACCGATTTCTCATACAAACTTGTATCAATGTCTAGTTTATGGATGCCTTAAATGGGGAAGAAAATTCTAGGACGGTTTTGTCGGTGTGCATTTTCAGTAGAGCTAAAAAATCGGAACCTTAGCTACAAATCAAATGACTAAACATGGAGAAAAGAATGAAAAACAACTGGCATAAAACTCCACAAATAAGATTATCACAAATGCGCCAGAACCACAGACTAATTATTATTTGTTAAGGACCTAATAAAGAATAATGTCTTACTTCATCCTTGGTGAAGAAAAGAGAAAAAATCTAGAGGGCTTACAGCTTTACAGCTTTGTCAACGCCCTGTGGCTTTACCAGTCAAAGAAAATTCGTGATTTCAGATAGATACAGACAGTCAGTTAAAAAAAAATGTTCTGATAGTTGTAGACTGTGTATTTTATCCCTATATATACTGTTTTCTTTAGATAGCCACTTCTTTTTGATATCCTAATTTTATTAACTTTAGTACCAAAGTATTCGTATAACTGAATTTAAGTGAATATGGAATAGATCTTATGATAAATGGATTGATTCCATACTGAAAATTAGTGTCTGGTTCCACGTATTTTTTTAAATTAAATTGTAAATAAGGAGAAAACGTGTTTTTGAAACAAACGAAAACGAATGATAAATAACTTTTCGAGTGCTAAAGTCCTAACGTTGTGTCTTTATGTTTTAATCAGTTAAATCTGTGGTTTTGATTTTTAGATTAAGACATTTTAATTTTATATTTTCGATAGAAACAACAGGCTTTATGCTAATCTAGACAAGGCTAAGACGATTCTTAGAATTTTGATATCCACCCGTGGTTCGAATACCAGTCACATGTTTTAAACTTGTCACACATGAATACAGTAACATTAACACCTAAATAATGTCGTTAAATTAAAAATTTACTTAAAATTTCCAAAAAAGTCCAATATCACGTAATTCAAAACAAAAATCATCACAAAATCACGCAATACTGCAATACACCAAAAAAACTAATTTCCTAACCAAAAAAAAAGCAAAACTAATACAATAGGACAAACATAGTGCACCTACATGGTCTGTAAGTATGCGCTCGCGCACAGGGAACGCGCAGCATAGCCAATGACGTAGGAACGTGCGTCGCTTGCTAAGCGCTCATTGGTGGACGGCGATCGCGCATGCGCAATGGTGACCTCGAGTGAAATGCGATTATTCAAGTTCTAGTAATCCCATGACATAATCTAGATTATGGTATTATTATATAGTTTTCCTTGAGAATGAGGCTTGTGACGTAATGTGGAAGACGGATGCTAACTTGCGTGTTACCATGGTTGCGTATGCGCATACTTGAAGTTAAGTAAGCTTGTAGGGTCGAATATAATTGTACAAGTATTTCTGATTGCTGTAGTTCTTTTTTCGTAGTTGTGAGAAATTTATAAGTCGATATTTGAACTACTAAAAAAATGGAAGAGATGAAGAATTGGACTTATATCTACTTGTTTTGATAATTATTTTTAAATGCGTGCTTGTTATGTGGCACCGTTGTTTCCTAATTTGATCGAGATCTGATTCTGAACTTTTTCTAAATTATGCGTCTTTGATTAACCGGTAGAGGGAACTTTGATGTCGGATTTCATAGAATTAATTATTAACAATTATATAAGTATGGAATGTGCCAATATAGTATGATATTTACTGTACAAGATTAATTCTACAGTCAAGCAAACTAATGACTGATATTTTCTTCAGTGAAGCATGAACTTGTCGGATTTTTACAGTTAATAAATTATTTCAATAGCCACCAAACTTATTTCAATAAATATAGCAGAAGTAAAGCAATAAATATATTAATTAAACGAAGCATAAATAAAACGGATTTAAGTAGCACGATTTTTTAAGTATTTAAAAAGCACTAAATCAAGTTTTGCTGATATTATATCTTTTTATATGACTTGGGCCATGCACCTGAATATTATAGATACGAAAATACACAATTTTGCCACTAGCACGAAGCAAGGAGGTTAGAAAACCTATTAAAGTGTCATTTACTGGCACTATAAAATAACATTTGGGTATAACGGCTCGCCGTAAAGAGGATTTAGTGATAAAAAAATAATTTATTTTTTTATTCAGATTTGAAATGCTTACTTTTTCGATATTTATTGCGTTTTGTATTTTTTTATAATTTGTAAATAATATATTGTAATCGGAAGGATTTTCAAAGCTTTTCAATCGCGTATTAAGTTTAGAAATCCATCTCCTATATAATGAAGAAAATTATATATCTAAAAAACATAATTACTTCAATTCTTTTGCGAATAAAAAAGGACAACCATAGTTTCACAATACAATATTTCAAAATACACTGAAAAAAATAAAAAATAAAATCTTCAGAACATAATTGACTGCATAATAAACAGCTTAACAAGGAAAATACTCTTTAGATGAAAAACGATAATTCCATCTTATTTTAAAAACCACTGAATATGTAGCTGCATTAAAATTCAAGCCAAAATCCTGCCACACTAAACCTATACTAATATATAAAGCTGAAGAGTTTGTTTGTTTGTTTGAACGCGCTAATCTCAGAAACTAACTGAAACAATCTTTTTGTCTTGAATAGACCATGAATTCATCGAGTAAGGTTTTAGGCTATATACCATCACGCTGTGACTAATAGGAGCGAAGATACAATGGAAAATGTGGAAAAAACAGGGCAGGTATACGAATATAATACGCTCACGAAGTCGCGGGCAACAGCTAGTGTAGGTACTGATAAAAAGAATAATTTGTTCGAAATACGAACTTTTTTTTCTTTTCTCCTATAACACGATTTACAATTAGGTACCTAAGTCTTGTATATACCAAAGCTCACAAGTTCATTAGCTGTCATGTCTTCATTATTACTTTCTACGATTTCTGGCTAACGTTATGCGCTGGGTATTTCCCTTCCACACATCTATAAGCGCTTGTGACTTGCAAATAGTTTTAAATAGTTACAACACAACTCAGACAGCCATCTTTTATGAATAAAGCAGACTGTCCTAGGCCTAACACTCACGAATCATCTTGAATTGACAAGCTAAAGTTACGACTCTTGTTGAAAATGAATGTTATTTTCGAGTATTTTAAATTTTTGCTTCAATTTTTATTCGATAGCGATGTAAAATTGTGTGGTCCCTCTTAGTGTAAGGTGTAATAATTAGAAGATAGTTTAAATACCAGTTTATTATTGTAATGTAATGAATTAAACTTAAGGTATACAATATTTTTTATGTATAGAGATTTGGTAAGACGAATAAGAATTTTACATTGTAGGTGTGATCTTTGTCAGTGGTTCCATTTTAGGGTCAAACGATTTGCACGAATGTTGCAAATCTTGTAAGTTTATGTACGTATGTTACGTCTTCACATTCAAATGGGTAAACTTTAATATAGTTTAGCGTGGAGGTAGCCGAAACTCTTGATTGACACTACTACACACATAGGCTAAATTTAACAACTGTATTTGAAATCTTTGCTTTGACGCAGTGGGATAAATAACTGAAAGAAATCAATATATCTAAAAACAAATCATCAAAACTAAGTAGTAAATGAAATACCTTGATATTAATTTTATTTTCATCGATCATTTTCAGAAAGGTAGAGTTACAAAATGACTTTTTATTTAAAAATACGCTGAGAAATAACGTGACTTTAAGAGATAGAATAATAATTTTCACGGATATTTTTTTTTTGTTTTTCACGGCACATTATATTTTCGTATAACATCACAAACGTAGAAAAAACAGCTAAGTTTAATTAACACACCTTCCCTAAAACCATTGAGATAATTAACAAAACCAACCTATTAAATTATGCTCAAAGTTCTATACATACATACGTCTTATGGGTAAAGCTTGCCAAGTTCTGCATCATGACGTCATGAGAGGAGCGGAGATCCCAACCTTGGCCTAAAGCCACCGAGCACCATCCGTTAAGCTTTCACAAGTACCTAGTTTCCAGTCTAAACATTTGTTGATTTTTTTATTAGGTATATTTTAAAAGAATGCTGTTTTTTTTTATGTCAGATCTAATCATGAGGTTAATTGTCTACTAGAGCTGATTCCATTTTAAGAGAAAACTTTTCTTTTCTTACCGCAAATTACATTTCAATTTCATTTCATTTCACTGTTTTCCTTTTTTCAGATTACAGTTCTTGTCGTGTTTCAAGTACCTAGCTACTTTTAAAGAAACTAACTGCAATGATTTACATAGTAATACATAGTATTAATGAATGTATCAATGCCCAATTCAATGTGACTCTGAGTAACATTTAGTTCTGATATATATATTTTTAACGACTTCCGCTCTAAGAAATTTAATCCTTGTGACGCGGGGGGTTTCACAAACGTTAAAGTCATAATCTCAAAACAAGCATTAATGGATCGCACAAATCCCTTTCCTACGCGAGGACTGAAACCGCGACACCGGCGCGAAGTGGATTTTTTGACCTATACCAATCGTCTATCAGAGCGTCTAGGCAATCCATGTACCAGGACATCATAACTTTACAGCATAACAACAAAAGCAACAGCTGTACCTCAAACACCTAGGTCTTCATAAATCCTACAATCCCTCGAAATGAAGTACACCCGATAGCAAACGGATGTCCCACGTCTGGGCGACGTGTGCGGAATACTCCGCCATTGTATAACGCGTGAGAATGATGCTCGATACTAATTCACCTATATTTATTACAAGGCCTTCCTAATTACTTGGAAGTCATCAGAGTTTAGACAATGTAACTAAGCATTAGAATAAGAAATGGAAACTTTAAATCTGTGTGTATAAGATTCATTTTTGTTAACCTCTAATTGATTTGTCTGTTCGCAGGTCAACCAATACGTCTTAAAGTAATATTATAAAGGGTGTGAAAAAAGATGCCGCTCTACATAAAAAAAATATTAATAAAGTAATAGTGAAAAGGCGTGATGGTAACCCTGTAGAACAGTCATTTTTCTTCAAGCACTGACGTTGATTGAATCACGCATAAGTTTAATTGACCAAGCTTTTCGAATACAGCTAATTCTGGGAAAATTATTGACAAGATCTGTGCATGGATAAAGTTTTTAGAAAGTAAATATTTCGGACTCATGTCTCTGAGAGGTGAAGCAGCCTGGTTACAATCACGCGGACAGAATGTGGAGCTAAAATAACAGGGTTCTCTTAACCCTTTGGGTACAAAACCCTAAAATAATAAATAACAAGAAAATTATTCACACAAGTAAAGTTCTTCAGCAAAACTAATAACAAAAGCTACCAAAGAAAGTGCACAATAAACATATTCATATTATTCATATAAGTTGTCCTTGTAAAACAGTAGGACATTAGTCATAGCAACTAGATACTCTATGGAATAGCTAATCGTGACATTGCAATGTGCAAACAACATTCACATATCCTGTCCTACTTTCTACGTATAGGGACTCTAGACATAACTATAGTTAGGAGGAAATAGTGTTTTTAGCTCCTAAAATGATGGGCCGATTTTGATGTGGTTTTTAATGTGTTTGTTTTAGTTTTATGTCCGGTTATATCTGCTTTGCGAAATGCATCTGTAAAATAGGTCTTTGCCCAGCTGTGGGATGACTTGCACTGGCCGTAATATTATTCTTACCAGGGAGTTAAAGTATAAAATTATTACGTGAACGTAAATCATTATTAAATAACTTTACTTATCGCTATAGATAGCTATCTACATATATCACATTCATAAATAGATCCAATCAATATAAACTACAGGTTTAGCTCGCAACTATTCCCGGCATCTAGCATTAACGATCCCGGACCGGAAGTGGCGCAGCACTACCTGCTTTCACTTCCGGTCTAGAGAAAAGTGCGCGCTTCCCGGATAACGGCCATTTTCTTACGAATCATAACTTCTTTAATCAAATATCGTGTATTAGGAATTATGTGATATTGCCTTTGCATGTAATAGGTTACTTTCGATTATTTTTGAGATTGCAGTTTTCCTCAGAATCTTATGGTATGACTGAGGTATTATTCTATAGAAGTAACATCTAGGGAATGCATGTGCAATTAATTTATTCTTTTGTTACTACTATTGCCTACCGAATGCTATCTGTCGCAATGCATTTAGTGTTTTGTGTTTGTAGTTGGCAAATAACCTGTCTACAGTTTAAACGTGGTGACAGCCCAATTATAATTGAAATATTAATAATTAATAATTGAACTTCTGTACATACTTATTTAGGAACAATCAATTTTATTTTTCAAGAAAATTATCTATCTAAGACAGCGTATACCACAAGACTAACTCGTAACAATTTTGAATGGTAAATCCATTATATAATTTAGACGATTCACGAAATAGTTGCAAACATGTAATAAAAAAAGACTTAAAAAAAATATTTATTTTCTGTCTGTTTGAGCATGGAAGACCACGCTAGTTCACTGCAGATTGGCAAGTTCAGATACCATTATTTCTAAACCAGGATACCTCACAATGACACGTTTTCCTTTACCATTTATCAGTGGTGTCACAGAATGAAAAGTCACATTGGACTTTGCCTGCATTCGGATTGAACCTGCACAGTCTTATAATTCTGTTTGTTTTTTCTAACATTAATTAATGTAGTTTATCAAGCTGCATACAAAATACTCATAAAACATCTTATTTACTTGGTAATCCCTTAATTACCGGCAATTAAATACTAATTACTGTATAATGTATGAGACAATTTCATTATTGACAGTATAATTACATTTATTCATTGATGGAATTAACGTTGGTATAAAATATGACCACTCACCATTCTAATTCATCATCATCATCATCATCCCGTATTCGTCCATTGCTGGACAAAGATTCATTCTAATTATTACATTTAGATAACGTTCTTTTTAACGGAGCTCGTGGCTAAGCTATAACCGCATAAGTGATTCGATCACAGGTTAAGCTATGCTTGACGCGGTTGGTCCGTAGATGGGTGACCATCTTTGTCATAACGAGTTCCTCCGTGTTGCGGAAGGCACGTAAAATTGTGGGTCCCGGCTGTTATTCCTAAATCTTTGACAGTCGTTACAGGTTGTCAGAAGCTTGAAAAAGTCTGACAGCCAGTCTAACCAAGGGGTATCGTGTTGCCCAGGTAACTGAGTTGAGGAAGTCAGATAGGCAGTCGCTCCTTGTAAAACACTGGTACTTAGCTGAAACCGGTTGGACTGGTAGCCGACCCCAACATATTTGGGAAAAGGCTAGGCCAATGATGTTCTTTTTAACGTAAGCTTCATTTTAACTATTCTGGGACTGCCAATATTACAATCCCAGTTTTAAGAACGAAATTAATAAATTCACTAAATAAATATTTTAGTTCACATGAATGAGAAATTCATTTAACCAAAAAGTTTTATTACAAGTGCTCGTCTTTCAACCACTCTCTGAATAACTAATTAAACCGAATTAAAATTTATCTCATTTCACATTTTCCTCGTTTAAAACCAGTAACAGCATATAGTATATTCAAATCCAATCGCAAACTATTTTACCATCTTCTAATATATAAAATTCTCGTGTCACGACGTTTTTTTACCGTACCTACTTCTCCGAAACGGCTTAACCGATTTTTACCAAATTTTATATGCGTATTCAGTAGGTCTGAGAATCGACTAACATCAATTTTTCATACCCCTAAGTTAAGGGTTGCCCACATTAAAAAAATATATTTTATTTTTTGGACGAAAATTTTTGTTTTTATTTTTTTATAATGTGGCATTAAAAATACATACAACTAGAAATAATTAATTACGCAAAACAACGTTTGCTGGGTCAGCTAGTATCCTATAAAATCATAAACTTGCTAATACATCTGGCAACTTTCATATATAGTGCAGTGACATCAAACTCAAGTATGATTACAGGAAGTATATATTATAAGTCGGAACAAGGAAACTGGTCGGCTTGGGCGTCGAACCCGGCGCGTTTCCCCTTTCACTCGGTGGTGGGACTGAGCTGTAGTGACTCAAATGACTGGTTAGCTGGGCTATAAATATTGTGGATTAGATAGGTTTTATGTATTGTAGGTATATATGTATAAATGTGGTTAATATGAAAGTTTGTTGTATTTATTGAACACTGAAACTTCAATTAGTTTTCCCACGTTTTTTTTACACTCAATTTCTTGTTTATTTATTTGTCGTTCCGGTTGGATTTTTGTAACTCAATTTTGAGGCACTTCCCGATAAGATAGCTAGGCTAAAATTTTCAGGGTAGTCTTAAACCTAATGACAATGCAATTTACAACTATAAAAACAGCTGGACCGATTTTGATAATATTTGAACGGAGTGACATTTAAAAACATGGGTGTTTAGATTTTTTAATCTATTAATTATTTGTTAAATGTCACAAACATCGTAACTCGTTAACTCTTTGTTTTGTTTGTTGCCTTTGGAATCATTTGACGTTAGAAGCCTACGGATTTCTTAAACTTTGACACCAACTCCCCTAGCTAAGTTTTCGCGACAGTTGTTAGCTTAATACTCGAATGTGACTAATTATCAAACAAAATGTCCATACAAGGTCCATACATACTGTTTTCTATTGACGTTGACGTTTGATGAAATGTCACTTGGCTGTACGAAACGTTGTACACCAAGATTTCTAAAAGGAAAAATCTTATGCACGCATAGATGAGGTAAATATTATTATTATTATTACTTTAACTTTGAAATAATTGTAGCATTTCCCGATCTGAAAACAATGACTGATTTTTTTTTATGATATCAGGAAATGATCAACTCAAAACGGTCCAAAAGTGATGAATACTCTTCTTATTTGTGTATTTAAGAGCCAATAACCCTACAGTGGGTCAAATACAAAGAAGCGTAATTATGGTTTATGAGTAACACATGAAATGATGGTTTAACACTTCCTTAGTCATGTATGCCTAAAGCTTTGATGTTTAATGTAAATTAGTATTTCAAGACATCTCGGAAGTACTTTACTTTCAAAAGTGTAAGGATGTGGGATGTTATTACTGGTCTAAAAAAGCAGGAATGTGGGGTCGCTGCTATTCCCCACGGCAATTATCACTGCGCAATGTGCTATTCGGAATATCTGCATCAGACAAAAATTTCAAGACCCTGCTGAATAATTGAATCGACAAAATAAAAAACGAAAGCCATGTAGGGTACTAAATTTAAGTGAGTTATACACGGTGATTTTTTAGTCGTCTTACAAAAGCAGCCCAGTTCATGTATCCGACATAAAATACCATTAGGCGCAATTTTTTTTTATCATCAACTAAGATAATAAGTACGAAGAAAATTAAACGACAAATCTGAAATATACTCTTAAAAATGATAAAATAGCTGCCGCCCGCGCCCCTCACCATTGTTACAAGGCTCGGACCGCTCTCGCAACAGAGCTGTGTTTCTAAAAAACTACGAATTGCATCATAATATTTAAAAAAAAATGCATTGTTTTTTTCAAATCTCATAAATACTTATTTTTTTATCATGAACGTGTTCTAGTCATTGGATACATGAACTGGGCTGCTTTTGTAAGACGACTAAAAAATTACGGTGTATATGTTAATTTGAATGTCAAATTATAATGGACAGCACCCAGATTTGTCAACCCTTCACCCTCTAGACGTAGCTCCAGGGCACGACCCAAACGCATACAAAAAAGAAGTAGAATTATAGAAAAAAATGCTATTACATGGTTTCTAATCGGATCTTAATTAAGGAACAAGTACAGATATTTTATGGCCAAAGCCTTGTAGTCTATAATTTTTAATATTTATTCAATATTTTACTATCACTAGCATACCCAACCTTCTTAGGCTGTCAATCTATAAATCAATATATAAAACAGTTCTAAAACTTTTTACTATATTGTTATCAAATCTTCATATTAAAGGAATATAGCATTCCGAGTTCAAATAAATAAACCAAAGAACTCATCAACTTTAAATTATTCAAAAACAAAAAAAAAACAGTAAACAAAATATACCACAAGTATGTCAGATATTTATATCCAAACATCATCTCAATAAATCATTTTCAACGACACAAAAGCATTTTCTTAGCCGGCAATTATTGAAAAACGGCTGAAACTAATTACAGACATCTTTGTCAAAAATGTTTCGCGAGACAATGACCCACACAACTCATGACCTACTTTGGACATAACAATTTACTTAGAATCGTTATTCAATTGTTTGCCGAACTCATGTACCACAGAGTAAGTAACCCACAGAGGCAAAGTTTAACCAAATGTTTACTGTACCTGTGCCACAATGAATAAATCAACAAGCCACCTTTTTCCCAACTATGTTGGAGTCGGCTGGAGCAACTGCCCATCTGAACTCTTCAACCCAGTTACCTGGGTAACACAATACCCCCTAGTCAGTCTGGTTGTCAGGCTTTCCAAGCTACAGTGACAAATGTATTATTATGTTAGAGATAGGCATTATGTGCTGCAATTGTCTTAAAGGCTTTTGGACAGCCAATCAACTTTAAATTCGACAATAGATTAAATTGATTTCGGAGAGAGAGGAATCAGGAGTTGTGGGTATTAACCAATCGTAAATAGTCCTGTAATATAAAGATCGAATGTCATATTGGAGAGTGTTTAAATATGGTGAAACAATTAACTTACTCTGAAATTGTGACCTAGACAAGGTATTCTCAACAATCGTCATGCATATAAATTATTCGGAAAGATTTGTCCTTTTTTTTGTATGTGAGTTAAACTCTATAAGCTACTTACTCTGTGTCACAAGTATAGCCCGCTAATTTGCATCAAAAGAGATGCGAATTAGCTTCAATGAATCACTGAAGAGAAAAAACTCAAAGTGTGCCAACGACCGGCCACAATTGTTCGAATATTTGCCCATACATGAGTGTTTTGACGTACCAATGTAATGTTTTGATGCGCAAATGTTTTGGAATAAATTACATGCTAATGTCATGCTTGTGTTAGCTTATGGGGTAATAATCCTACTATGATATCTACTTAGATATGCTTCGCTGAATTTGGAATAGATTTGAAATTTAAACGTGAATTTCAGTTGGGAAAATGATAGACCAAGATTGGATTTAGTTAAATTGATTTTTTTTAGGCTTTTTTCGACCTACTTTAAAAGGGAGGTGGTTCTCTATTTGTCTGTGTTTTTATGTTTTTTACCTCAGAACTTCGGTCTAGATTAGCCAATTTAGTTGATATCTTTTCATGAAACGTGTCATTTGACGACCTCCGTGGTCGAGTGGCGTACACACCGGTTTCAAGGAGTCGCTAGCTCTGAGGTCCCGGGTTCGATCCCCGGTCGGGTCAATGTAAAAATTAACATTTCTACATTGTCTCGGCTCTGGGTGTTTGTGGTACCTTCGTTGTATCTGAATTCAATAACACAAGTGCTTTAGCAACTTACTTTGGGTTCAGAACAATGTATGTGATGTTGTCCGCATTTATTTATTACTAGCTGTTGCCCGCGACTTCGTCCATGTGGTTAGGAGATATTGAACCGTTTTCGCAGCGCACGCAACGGAAGCCCTCAAAGATGAATAATTTTCCCCGTTTTTTCCACAATTTCCATTATATCTTCGCTCCTATTAGTCGCAGACTGATGGTTTATGGCCTAAAACCTTCCTCGATTAATGGTCTATTCAACACAAAAAGAATTTTAATGATCTATTTTTTTAATGATCGCTTTTAATTTTCTAGATGCAGTTGTATCAACCTTATACATTGTTACAAAAATCGTCAAACTGCGGTAAAGAAGAGTTAACGACTATAAATTAACGTTCCTACACAGAAGTACATCAATACTTACTGTTTTTATTTCAAAAAGTATTAAAAAAACCTTTTGTTTTAGAAATTTCCATTTATTCTCTTAACCATATACTGACACCTAAACTTCACCCAACCAACTCCCTAAATATTATACAAATTCGGGAATTCCTTAGAGACAAGTAATCTTTTAAAAATATACGCTAATATTGTTAATAGGGACCCTTCATCCCTTTCTCAAGTCTCTTAAGATTGCAACAATTGTGTGACGAAAAAAAACTCAAAGACACGGCGCTAAGTTCCAAAAATGTTAATCTCTTAGGAATCGCAACCCTGGCCGTCTGTCCGTCTTCCTTTGTCAGATAACTCATGAATGGAGAGTATTGTGTTAACGTAATGTACAGGAAGTTATTGAGCACAATTGTCTGCGCTTGAACGGTCAATACATATTAATGTGGAAAAGTAGTTAAATGAACGAGAAATCTCGAAATCGGTCTTTAGGGACTTTATAGCACATTTGTTTAGTATCCTATTCCGTTAATTTAACAAAAGGACCGCTATTTTTTAAATAAAAGCTATTGCTTAAATTAAAGTAGCCTATCTCAGCTACCGGCCTTCAAAATCGGTCCAGCCATTTCAGAAACTAGCAAAAACAGAAAGATAAAAAAATTAAAATGTTATTTTGGTGCAGACACCGTATATTTATTAGCATGTAGGAAAAACAGTTATTTCTATATTTAAAAAGAAAAGGGAATAATACAGTGTTTTACACTTGCTTTGTTCTATTATTTTTATTGAATGTTATGATAATTGTTTATGGTAATATGTAGGATTATTCGTTTGTTCTTGTAATTTTGAAATTGTAACAGGAAAATAATTGAATATGATTATCTCTGACTGTCTGACTCATAACGTGTGGATGTAGACATCATACGAGATTTCGTGTAGGAAAATATGTAAAAAATGGACACGTAGATATAAATGATGCGTTCATTATGATGATACAATTTTATTTTTCATTATAGCCAAGATTTTGATATTTTACACCGTAGCTTAAATGATTAGTGAGTGTGTGAATAATTAGTTAGATAAGTAAATAAAATTAAATAAAGTCAGGAACAAATATCACCACCTAACTAATAAATGAATTTGATTTTAAAACAGAGATCTGGTTTTTAGCGCATAATGTAGACAAATTTTAATTTAGGATTGAGAAATATTTTAGTCAAAAAGCCAGATTGAATCGCCGGAGATGGAGTAAACAATAATAAGACTAAAAACTATTGAAAGCTAGTTACTTATTGATTCATACATCATCTCCCTTAACAAGAAAAAATATATAAATTATGACTTATGTAGGTATATGACATTTGATATCTTATATACAAGATATCAAATGAAAGAAAAAATTAAAATTTTGACTTATGTACACAATATGTCAAATAATTGGCCCTTCATATCGAAAGTAAATAAAAATCAAGAGGAAGCCTTAACAAAACATGCCCAACAAAGCCCAACAGTGGCCGTAATGTGCGTAATCCTTTAAATAAATACTTTGAAAGGCCACTTGAGGGCTTATTCCTTACCTTCCTTACCACCCAAGGAAGAATGTTAATTCTAAACCTCTTAATACACTCACCCAATTTTGCACTACTTAATAAGACTTTTTTTAACCGACACGACAATTGCGAAGGGTAATGCTCCGTAAATAATGTATTTTGGGTGGCATTTTATTGTAATTTTGGTTTTTGAGTACGCGGTGTTCGAAATGCAATAGCAAAAATGGATGTCTGTCGGTTAATTAGCATTATAATCGTCACAATACACGCAAATTTGTTATTTCGGCGAAAATGAAAGCGAATGGTTTGTAATATGAAAAGAGTTGTATTTGTATTATGTTGAATACTCTACGTAATTATGTGACTCATACTTATACATAAGAATGAGTTCCATTGATATTGGAGTGTCATAAAATATTAGTGTCAATAATTTTAAAGATATAATACATATTTTATTATTTATAAGGTATACATATTTTCAAATAGAATTGCGTTAGGTAAGTTTTTGAGAGTTAAAGAAAGATTTATTCCATGTAGTTTACACAAAATTTTAAATGCCTTTTAATGATTTTATTGATTTTTATCAAACAGTTCTGCGAGTAAGAACACTCGCACATAATACAATACAGAATTGAATTTAAATCTCTCAATCCGTTCGGAAGCTATGATGCCCCAGACAGATGGACACGTTAATCTTATAACACATCTCTTTTTGCGTCGGGGGCTAATTATGGACCATGGATTATTTAAACTCTTAAAAAGTTAAAATACATGATTTAAATTTTGAAACGCGCTGTGCGGCTAAAACTTTTTTAAACACACGCGCAAAACAAGAAAGTACCTAATTACAAACACAAAAGAAATACCAACAAATCGCCCCGGTACTCAGTAACTTCATTTACATAACATTCAACAAGAAAAACTGCTTTGTAACAAAAAAATAAAACAATCGAGATTCAATCGATAATAAACGATCCGCCGAATCGAGATGGACATTTCAAATGCTCGATAAACAATCGAGTCATGGACACGTGCGGAAAACGATTATAACTACAATACGAGCATTTAACAAAGTAACGAAATCATTCAAAATTGAACCTTGACGTCTTGTTATAAGGTCTATTTGTGTAATTATTAAATTAATTATGTGTTTTTCTGGCCAATCTGATACTGGCTGGTTTGGTGTGGAAAAGGTTTTTGTTCTAAAAAAACATGGCGTGCATTTTGAAATTCGAATTCGGTTCTTGTCTCTTTGAATTAACTTATGTGTTATTAATTTAATTAAATATGTAAAAGTAAGGAGTTAATTAAATTATAATAATATATTATGTAGGTACTAGCTTTTAAAATCTAATCAACTTCAAATGTGTTTTTGACAAAAGGTTTTATATTTCCATAAACGTCTAGGGAATCACATTATTATTAAAATCATCTTATGTGTTTATCCTGATTATAAACTATCTGTGTACCAAGTTTCGTCTAAATCCGTTCAATGGTATTTTCGTAAAAGAGGAACAAACATTCATGCATCCATACATACAAACTTTCGCCTTAATACTATTAAATAATATAATTAAAATCATATAAATGTAATTTTAATATTGAGAATCCCTCAATAAAATCCTTTCACATTCAAATAACGTTATGATCTAATTCGGGAATACACAATTGAACATTGAAAAATAATTTTCACCCGTACTAGGCATATATCAGCTAAGTATTAACATTGACGTGGTAATGTTACGTCATATTATGGTAATATGACCAATATGACCGTGAACCACTGGATTTCTCCTTGAGCATATACTTAACCGTTTTTATTGTCTTCCACAATTTGCATACATAGAACTGAACTTGGTTTAATCATGTGATAACCTGAAACAAAATAGTTGAGTAATAAATTACAGTTTATTTCTACAGTTTACTCACGCGTATTTATTAGGATAGCCCGTTATGAATCCGCCTCACGAAGTCATTATAATGATGATGTTTTTTTTTATGTTTTTATATATTCAATGTAGAGGAAATTAGTTTATGTTCAATTGAGCTTTCTTATTTAATTATGAATCCGTAAAACAAAATTTTATAACAATTAAACAATATTGATGTTTTATTCGACAATTCTAAAACTTTCTTTGAAATAATACTCATTACTTTGGTTTCCACATCCAAGATGAAAATGGCAGAAAATAAAGAAAAAAAATCTAGTTCAGACACTTGCTATCAAATTCAATAAAACTAAAAAAAAATGTAAAATTAATTATTTAATTTGATCCTTTCCTTACTAACCCTGCAATGCTCACGCCGCCGTGAACATTCGCGGACAGCAGGGCGATCCATCAGCGCATGCAATTGTGTATATTTTTGTTCGCTGCGCTTTTTTTTCTCTTAAACTCTTACTGCGTTACCACCGGTGGTCAGCCAGCACCTTGCTTTCCGATATTTTGCGACATATCCGCAGTTTTTCTTATCTAGAGATGTGATTTATCGATATTGATATCGACACTAGTTTATCGATAACTTGTTATTTTGTTAATCAAATTGTCATTAAAATATGTATTGTAAATTATAAGACATTTTTAAGGTTATGAGATATTTTATTCTTCATTAAATTGAACATATCGTATTGATCTCATAATCAGACAAGCAGCTTGAAGTTTTATTTAATAGTTTGCAGAATAAAATTAAAAAAACTATTCTTTATTTTATACCTTCTTTATTTTTATTAAAGTTATAAACCATTTACTTAACAATTTACCGTAAATACATTGTAAGTAGTAGTTTACATAATTATAATAATTAAAGATCTTATCGATATATTTAACTCCCCTTAACCCTTTACAAATAATTCAAGCCCACTTATTCATAATTTTCATAGAAAAAAACTATGTTCGCGTATCCAAATGGTCTATAGAGAATGTATTACAAGATTATAATCCTTATTTTTTGTGAAGTGGACAATGTGGTCGACTTGACCACAATGCGCTGTTGAGGGTTGACGGATCGATGAGGTAGGTGGGGTACGGGTGCACGAAAGTGTTGGCTGGTGACAAGGCATGCATTTCTTATATTTTAATACTTTATTTTTATTTATCCTCTTATTACAATTATGGCTTTTGTTCAGAACAAAATCTTAGGAGACTATCTAACAACAAACGCCGGATTTTTTTCATCATTTTTTTCTATCATTGATAGCAGAAGTCAGTAGATAGATTGTAATACACAGTGTAAATTTTATGGTAAATAATACTTTTAAACATATCGAATACCCTTACACCAAAATAATAATGCAGAATTTCTTCTATTCTATTCCCTACCCTATATTAATTCTTATCCAAAATTCCCAACCATTATATCTTTTTAAAAGTAACTCCTTACCAAAATTCTGTCATACTTGGAACTTTCCAACATCCATGCTGGTCGCCTCGTGCGGGCTAGTGCAGACGTGCGAACGAGCCACCTCCGTTGTCCGCAGCTTTGGTGACCAGCCTTACACCGCCCGCTGCCGCGACGTATTACATACGGGATGATATTTTAATGTACCACGTACTGGGTGCTGTTGAGAAACACTACGTTTAAAAATAATGAAAAAAAATATGAAAGAATCCTTTGAGATTATAATATATGGACATCTGCAAATTATTTTTAATAACTGTTTATCGGGATCGCCTGACTAGTTCGGGTCTAACTGGAGACCTCTAATTATAAGCTGGCGCGGCGTCTAATCATAAACTGTTAATAAATAAATACATAATAATATAATAATTGATAAATACTGTGCGCGTTCCGGTCGATATTAACATTTTTTTTAATAATCTTTATTCCTATTGAATATTAGAATAAAATTATATATATAATTTGTTATATATACAATTTGTCCCTTTACATCCACCCTGTATACAAATACATCGGTCATTCATGTCCGAACATATTTTTTTGCAGCTTGTCTTGCGACAATCGCAAAACGCAGGCCTCTACAAAATCCACACTTTATTAACTACCCACAAAAGGATTACTCCAACAATAGGCCAAAAGAGGCCAAAATAGGCCACAATAGGCGAAATGTGTATTACATGACCACAAATCGTTTTAAATAATATTAATGATACTTCAGAAGTTTATTTTTGTGTACGTTGTCAATGCTTGTAAATGTATGAAAAATTGTTATTTCAGTACTCTTGGTTATTGCGATTTATTGAATGGAATGTAGCGACAAAAGTTACCTTTTTAAAATACCTAAGCTAAGGTACGTATTAAAAATATTTTCTAATTTTAGGACTTCTTTAGAAAGCGTAATTACTAAATCTCGTACAATGTTTATAAATAATGTGAATTCAGGCCGCAGTTTGTACTGTAGTTTCATGTTTAGAATAATATGTAATATATAAAAACTAGCACTATTGTATTATTTTAAGCTTGTGATGATGTAGCTGTCTTTGAGTTTAAGTAAATAAACAAATATCTAACACTGTCTCGCTCTATACATCAATTATAACTCCCAGTCTCACTGAATTTCCTCTGCGAAACACAGTATTCCCATTAACACTTTTTACCAAACCACATCTTAAATTTTGAACAGTCACTTAAAACTATTGACAGCTGTTAATCTTTGGCAGTGAACTTGACCGGAAAACGCCGCCATATTGTAAAAGAATTAGAATTTTTAAAACACACAATCACCATACAGCTCCCCCTTGAAAGACGCATGCATAAGCCATACAAAATTAACATACATACGTACGTAGGTTGTGTAAGATTATAATTACATAACCTTAGTTGTTATTACGTGTTTACGTATTTGCCAAAACTAAGAATCAGCCAAATTTGTGCCATGAGTCCTGTTTAATTGACAGTCGAACACTCCAAATCTGACGCAAATATAATATTATGACAATTATATAATTTTAACGCAATAATTTTACTTTCAATCGCTATTGCTTTGCTTTTGCAAGATCTAGAATACCGATAGCTATTTAGAAATTTAAAAATGTTTAGCGAAATTTTGAATTTAAAAATATTATGCTTTTTTTCGTCTTTCTAGTTGTTGTAACTGTCGTTTTTATATGTTACATGAATTGTAAGTTTTCACATTTAAATGTATAATACAACGCTTTTTCTTTAAAACAGTAATCTTCTAAACATTTCTATCATGAATTATTAAAGATAACAATTTAAGATTAATCCTGTACTTAATTAAAATAAACAAGTAAACAAACTAATTTTGTTGTGTGAATCAATCTAATTTCGGCTTACATAAACAAATTAATTAAATTAATGACTGCAAACTTACAAATTTAAAATCATAATCTATTGAGCCCTCACCATTTCTTAAACGTACCGGATTCTCCATTCTCTATTATTCTCAAATATCTATAATTATTCGTTACCATATAAATGTCGCTTCTTTCACGCGTGGCTTTCTAAAAACAACCCAAAAAGTCATGTTACATTATTAATTGAAATCCAATGAGCTTCACTTCCCCTCCTAGTTTGAAAGTCAATTCAGACAAACACCAACGTTTTAATGTTACGTTTTTATTTAAGAAATATGAATAACACATGGCAGCATGGTGTTGTTGACAACTGTTTTGTTATTGAAAAATATTCTTAGCATTAATTATTTCGCTGAAAAAAGAACAATAAACTTTATGTTTGTGATCCCTGAGTACAGGGATTGTAAACATTTTGGGATTATGGTGAGTGGTTTTAAGTGTGGTATGAAAATTTTGTGGAATATTTTAAATGTATTAATACTTTTTAATGATGCTGCAATCGGGCTACACGGTTTTTTATAGATTATAAATCATGATCTACGTACCACTTTTTTCCTCAGTCTTTTTTACAAACTATGGCAGTCATACTACCTGCAGCTGAATACTATTTTACACAAAACAATCGCCTATGATCTACACAATCCATTTTAATTAGCAGTGTCTTATAGCAACTCTAATTACGAAAAGTCTAGGTCTCCTAATGCCTGGACAATTGTACACGATTCACCTTGCAAGACAACCTACTGATTCAAAAACAGCCAGAAAGCAAAAATGCAAGTGTCTCCACAGCCACAGATCTCCCAAGTAAACAACCCCACCGTCTTGGCCCCATTAGCTCCTAGTACATTGACATCAGGGAACTGAATAAATATGACTCCACGAAGGTTTATTTCGCAACTTATATATCTATTCAAATTTGTTTTTGACCTCTTTTGAGGCATATCAGTGCATGGTCCTACATTATGCATGTCTACATACACCTTTTGCACGTGACGCCGCCCGCTAAAGTAGGTTGGGATTGGAATGTTTCCTCACTTCCTTTGCGTACTGTCGAAATTCTGTACAAGGAAATTGATTTTTAAGTAGGTTAAACCTTTGTGTATAGTTACTTCAGGGCTTGAGCACTGAGTGTGGACACTTGATATGTACGTTATAAATAAAGGTTTTGTAAAGTATTAATGTACCTACATACTTTGCCTTTATTTTCTTGAAACGCATAAATACGCCTTAAATGAAATATAAAAGGCGATATAGTAACGAAATTCATGAGACCGAGTTTTCTTTTTATAAAAGTAGGTAACCCTATCTTTTAGTGGCACCAAACGTGGGACCTTCTATTCATCAGCCAGTTCAGACTCGATAGAACAAGAAATACACACATTTTACAACATTTAGTTGTAAATATTTTTTCTTGTAGATATCTTTACTTAAAATAACACTTACCTCTAAATAAAATCGCAACTGAACATAACATACAACCAGCCTTCTTTATAAATATAATTATAAGACATTTATAAGATTCCCACTGCATTATGTAGGTACATTACCTGCCTAATGTATAGATGAGTGCAAATTATTCTCATGTATCAGTAAGAAGGCTGAATATCAATAGTTCCTTGCGAAAGATTCTAATATGATCGAATTAAAGCCCTTGGTAATCGTATTTTATTTAAGTTAGGTATATTTGGAGCATTGTATTAAAATACTGTGGAAACTTTTTTGGATGATGTATCTACGTTGCTTGTCAATGTTACCTACACTGTATCTATTGACGCTCAAATAAAAATAAATAAATAAATATTGTTAACTGGAACTCCTTGCAGAGCTGTCTGTTTAGGCCACCACGCTCATGCCACTGCGTTTTACGCTGCTCGTTCAATCCCTGCATAGTAACAGCATCCACGAATGCTTGGTCTAAGCCTGGGTGTAGTATGTGCAAGTCATTTTTACTGTCCCACTAATGTCAGGATCGAGTTTCCGACAAGCTTTCAAATAAAGTATCTAAGTGAAGGGCTCTTTTCAACATCTTATCCTTAACCCAATAGTGTTTGGCGAAATCTCGTTTCCTCTCCATAAAAAGTCTGTTACTTGTATTTTTGTTCCGTATGACATAAATATGGTGATGAGGTCAATAAATTCGAAAAAAATAATATTTTGAGCTAAGAATAACTAAATAATATTTCCTCTTTATAAATCTGTCTTGTTCGAAATAATATAGTTCCAGTTTTATAAACAGCTGACGTCCGAAAACGATTCAAATAATCCGACTCAAACACTTAAAAATGAGTAAAAACGCGTATATATTGAGTACTTATACATTCATGTATTATAATTTATTTGCTTCGAACAAGCTTTGGATCGGTTATGCGTATTTTTTCACCCAAATCTCCGATATCCAGACGCAAAAAAAAGATTTATATGGTCATAAGCAAAGCGTCTCGTGCCTAAAACTTTTAGGGTTGACTGAAAGAAAAACCAACGTAAAGTTTACTAAGTAAAACCAAGAAAAAAAATCTGGAATATTTTTATAGATTTTGAATTTATCTATAGGAATCAAAATGGCATAGAATGGAATATTCTTCAGGGCACACCACATAAGTACAGGATTGGAAACAAATAAATAGTTACATGGTGCCACAATGGACGGTCTTGTCGCTAAAATCGATCTTTTACAGACAACCTTTGGATGGACTAGATTTCGGCAATAATAACATTTGTGCAGGTAGTCCGCGGTGCACAGTTTAAAAATAATAAATGTAGCGAAATAATACCGGATAAAAGTAACAACAAATATTAAAAGTTATAACACTTAAACTTAATAGTTACCTACATAATCATGTTAAAACGGAATCAATGAAAAACGCCACAGCAGTAAACAGCATTCACATTCACAACATGAGTTCAGAGTTTAAGTACGTAAGCCTAGAAGTTAGCCTAACACAACGCTGAAAAACTCCAGTTTTTCAAAATTTTCTTCAATAATTTCTATATAATGCACACATGACTTGGAAAAGACCTTGGTGGATTCAATTCTACCACAAGCTAAGTCTCAAAAAAGTACTATTTTTTATACTGGCCTGAATACTGGTCTAGTAGTTAGTGGCGGAGATTGTGGGTTCGATTCCCACCCAGGACTAATGTTTGCGTGATGAGCACGATCATGTTCTACGTCCGGTTGTAATTTATTTACAATTATGTATGTATTTAGAAATATTTAAGTCCGTTTATCAGTTATCCAGTGCCTGTATCATGACAAGCGTTTCTTAGTTTGAGACTAGATGGCGTTATGTGAAAGTTGTGGAATTGCGGAATATACTTACTTGTGTTGAATTATTATCAAAGAAATTTCAAAAAGTTCCAATAAGTAACTCATATATCAGAAGAACATAGATAATTAAGAAATCCCCTTAAGTTCCTTTTAGTTTCTGAGTCCACGAAAATAAATCTTAATAGACGCAGAATCTATTAATCATAGGAATCTAGTTAGAATACATAATTCAAACTAAGTAGATCATGAATTAAGTAACTTAATCTTGTTAGAATCGTAGCCTTGACTTATATTTTTAGACACAAATAGGAACTTTTAAAATCTTGTTCCGCCACTTTAAATAATATTAAAAGAAATAAATAACCCAATTTTTTTTATTTTGGCTTATTGTTCGACAAGTCAATCCTAAACATACATAAAACCATTAAGAAAAAAAAACGCTTTAGGACTTTGGACAACTGCCATCCCTAATAGCACAGAAATTGCCAGTATTCAAAGCCAACTGCTAAATAAAATATCAAATGAGTCAACAACCTGAGAAGATATTCTTGAGCGTCATAGACCAGGACTGTATGTATCCTAGGAACTGAATTATGTAACAGTGTGATAACACTTACGGGTTTAATTTAAGCTGTTATTTAGTTAACCTCGAATGTTCACTGGTTCACTAGGCAAAGGAAAACGGTATTTTTAAAAATATTTGTATCATTTTAATCTTGTAAAGCCGGGTGGTAGGGGTTTCTGAGGTCACTAAACCAATGTGCGCGACGTGTCACGGGTTCGATCCCCGCGTAGGACAGGCATTTCAGTGATTTCTGATTTTTATCTTTTGAGAACAGAACCCTAAAAAACGAATTAAAAGTGGATACATTCTATAATATATGAACAGAAATTATACATAAGAATCGATGCACGAAATTGTAGAGACGTGGAAAAGACAACGCTAAAAGCAAATAATGATAATAAAAAACGTAACCTTCAAGTTTTAGACTGCTTCGATGACAAGTAGAGATATAAAAACAGAAAAATAGTAAACTGTTTTCAATAATAATTAAACTGCTATGATTAAAATAATATTAATTTCTCTTTATTCAATAGAGTGCAGAATTTCACCTTATTGTAGTATGAACAACAAAGAATTCTAGTGCTCCTCTATATTTTTCTGAAAAAACAATAGGACACCGTAATCAATGTAGAGTTTGCTTTTCTTTAAGCTTTTTATTCTAGCTGAGTCTGTATCACTGCAAGTCGTTTAATTGTCATGCATTAATTAATTATTGCGCGGCAGGAAATCGTTCTAACATAAAAATGTGAAATTTTAATTGCTTCTGTAGATCGAAATGGGCATGAAACTCATTTTTATTGTGATAATTAAGAGTAATTAGCAGTCTACTCGTTATTCATATGAAATCCGAACTACCCCACGCTGCGCCTCTAAGGCCAGTCGTATCGAAAAACTTCTTAAAGTTGTTTTTTATAAATCCCCTTAGCGATTATGAGAGCCTGGTAGTTTTCCACTGATCCAAGAAAGTTTATCACACAATAATGTAGTTTTTAGCAATTATTCTCGATTATTGGTTATTATTGGTTAAAATATATAAAATACAGTAAACGTAATATGATTACGAATATTAATTTAAGTAATAAATCGCTTTCGGTCGCTTTAAGCACCAATATTCTGCTTACAGCCACTATTATGAAAAAAACAGTATTTAAATTATCTTTCTTATTTGCCTCCTTTTATTCCGTTTCTTATTTTACAATAAAAAACACAATGTTTTGTCTGTCAACTTTATGAACAAAAAGGTAGTTTCATTGGTTTTCACCATAGGACCATAAAGAAATGGGATTTCCACCTATAAAGCCTCTCAGTTCCGTACAATCCGGTTTTGCTTGTGAAAAAGATCCGCATTCCAGAAAACAGAATAATGAAAGTAAAAAGTTTTTAATTGGCCGCCATGTTTGATTTTGGACCCGATATGATTTATAACGAACGAGATACAGTTCCCTAGTAGGTACTTAATTTTGAAACAAGAACAGCTTATTTAAAATTGGACTACGGAGAAACGATTTTCGATTTTCTTGTTTTATTTTAAGTCAATCCCGGATTTGAAGGGCAATACATTACGGATACAGAAATATCTTGTTGTTTTAGAAATGTGGTAGAAATATTTTGATCAAGCAGACGAGGTATCATTGATTAAGATCAATTGAATGTGCTGTTATTTTCGTCTATCTAATGAATTAACATTCTGTAATAAAGTATCTACTGTA
Source organism: Trichoplusia ni (assembly GCF_003590095.1). Taxonomy (NCBI): domain Eukaryota; kingdom Metazoa; phylum Arthropoda; class Insecta; order Lepidoptera; family Noctuidae; genus Trichoplusia; species Trichoplusia ni. Next base: position 4,416,640 of record NC_039483.1, read on the forward strand.
AATTAATAAATATTTCAAATAAAACCTAAAGCCGTTTTGTTTACAAACCTTTTGCTTGCCTTTTGTACTCGAAATCCATGTACATGTAGATATAGGTATTAGTTTAGTTTATGTAGTAATTACTAGAAGTTCCTAAACCAAAATATTGCAACAGATACTCATTTATGTAACCGACTAGTTAAATGAGCAATTTCCAAATATTTTGAACTTCATATCTAAAATAACATATTTCTAAATCAAAATTATTTTACACCACTAGAAAGCCCAAAAATTACAATTCAATTTCGAATTTACTTTCCTTCCAGTCCCTTTACCTCAGACAATGCACGTTTCCGTTGCTCCAAAATCCTAAAGTTCAGAAAAACGCTGAAGATGACGCTTAAAACAGTAACCTCGCCACAATTATATTGCACAATGTTTGAATACATTGCTGTATGCACTCATACACCTAATACATCGTAATGTCCACTCATTGAGCACATCGTAAGAAACGTGACAGGTCGGTGAACCCACCGCTCAGAATGATGTTCGCCCGTCAATGAAGGAGATTGGGGTGTCAGGCATTTGATTGTATTGCCTGCTATGCTGGAGTTCGCGTTATAGTATCTGTTTTTATTTTCACTTGGATTAGTTCTAAGTATATACACTTTATTGAAGTAAAGGGGTTGGTGAATGGGTGTGAACGTTACAAAAATATCCGTTAGTTAATTTAATAAAAATATATTTTGAAAGACTTGTCTAAATATGTAAACAATATAAAAAGCAAGATGGAAAACTTGGAGTAGGTGTTTTGAACCCCAAAACTAAAGCATTAGAATATAATACATGTACGGATAGCCGAGTGGTTGAGGTCACCACACCAAACCCACAGTGCGCCACGTGTCGCGGGTTCGATCCCCGCGTGGGTCAAGCATTTGTATGATCCACGAATGCTTGTTCTGAGTCTGGGTGTCTTTGTACACAAGGATTAAATTCCTTAATGCCGGAGTAGGATAATAAAAAAAATGTTTACTTGCACATTTACTGTAATTTGGTGTTTAATTAAGAAAATATGAAATATAACATGTCGAATATTATTTTGAATAATGTGCTTCAAGTATTTTCACATAATGCATAGGAATTTCCCATGCAACAAAATAAAGATAAACCAAATATTTTTAAATAAAAGCAAGTTTAATTTAATTTCACCTTGAATCGTAATCTGGGTTTACCTATAACCCTGACATATAGTGCTGCGTCGATTTTACAAAGAGGAAAATGTATTCAACCTCCATATTAAGTGGATTTAATTGTAAATTCAACGTGAATTTATTAAAGGTTGCCTTTTCAGTGATACGTTTCCGTTTTCAAGTTAAAAGCGAGACTTTATTACTTTGTTATTTCTTTATCTTAAGGTTTTTTTTCTGACAAAAAGCCAGAAATAAACCCAAATAGATAAAGTCTTGGTTGGGTTTAGCCATTGACATTACAGGCTTTGTAATTCTTTGGTTAAACCTCTCATGTATTTTTGCTTGCGCTTTTAAGTAACAGAAATAAATGAGGAAAATTTAATAATCACTAATAAAAAACATAAAATATCTAAGTGGCTTCCATCCATCATTTTTTTTAACTAGCCTCCTGTGTCCCGCTGCTGAGCAAAGGACTCCCCCAAATCCTTCCACGATTCGCTGTTCTGAGCCTCATGGAACCAGCCCGCGCGGTAATCGTTAAGATCGTCTTGCCACCGCTTCCTAGGCCTCCCACATATAATTTACTATATCGTAAATCAGAACAACTTAACTCTATCTAAAAATGGTCTCTGAGTGAACAAACAAGCCCCAACAAATAGGTCACTACCCACACCTAATTCAAATAACACCAATTTTAATATCAAAGAGGATTTAAAACGTCAAAAACCGTATCGAAATCGGAATCGCGAAAACAATAAATATTAATGTTTTGTTTTTCCAGATCATCCTGTGTATGCATTATTCTTATGCATCAGTTGACAGGCGCCACTGCGCATGCGTCGAGAAAGTACAACGACCCATATACAGCCGAATAAGATCTGAATTACATTTATGCTGATTGATGGTAGTTACTTGGTTTTATGTACAATCATCACACATATTGGGTCCAAACTACGTTGTGCGATGTCTGAACACTGGACTGGCAAAAACTTCTTACAATTACATTAATAATGATTAATAGTCCATAAGTTTCATATAAAATGTCTTTTTTTGTAGTTTACCTTTATTAACTCGAAACTAATATTCATAACGATAAGTTTTATAACACAGAAGGGACCAAAGTGTAGACCAATTAGTATCTACAAAAGCTTTTTATTTTAGGGTACCTATTTGCAATTTAAAAAGGTCAAAGAATGTGGCTTTGCTTTTGCATCACAATCTGAGATGCCCAGTTACTTTCATTTACAAACCACTGAGCTCCGCGTTGTTACCTGGGTATAAAACCTATTTCAGTCCAGGGTATCAGCAACCTCCTGACTGCGAAGAACTAAAAAACATGGAGACAGACACACAAACTTATAATAACTCGCATTTTTACTGTTTATCTAACTCACAACACCTCTACATTTTTCAAGCTGCTTCTCTCTAAGACTGGTCTGAAAAGCCATTAAAACCAGTTACTGCAATGTTTATACAGCGCCAGTTTATTGCTAATCTGTGGCAGAAACTTTGGCGCCAACAGTTGTTTTACTGCGTCACAAATAGACACGGAAGCTGTAAAATGTATGGAATGTAGAATCCTCGCGTTTGAGAGAACATGAGTGTAATGTCAGGTTGAGACTTTACTCTTGCTGCACTACGGATGTATTAATGGTGATGTGGGATTATGTTCTTTTTTAAGGTACCGTAACCAAAGGGTAAATTAATAGAAATAAAAAAGCTAAGTACCTACTCACGTTTTTAAACGTCACTCCATACAATTTTATCAATATTTGTGTAGCCGTCTTTTTTTAGTTGAAAATTGCACTGTCATCGGGTTTGGAGCTACCCTGAAAATATCAGCTTGCTAGCTGCTTATCGGGCTGCCATAAAATTGAGTTGCAAAAATCCAACCAGAATGACCAACAAGCAAGAAAGTGAGTGTATAAAAACGTGGAAAAAATGGATACCTATTACTGAGGGTCCGCTGACCACGATAACTAGGCAGTTGAACATAGATTTTCACAGATGATGTAAAAATAAGAAAGAAACTAAACAAACGTTGTTTGAGAGTGGAGGAGAGAGACGATTTGTTGGAGGGTCACAAATAATTATAATTTGAGACTGGGTCTGCAAATTCATTTTTCACATATATTTCTCAAATCTATGGCCTATTTTTACAAACTTGCACTTGTTGGTTTATTTAGTAGGATTACTGATTCAAGTTTGGCTCTTGAAAACCGGGTAGAATAGATGAGAAATGAAGAAAACATTCGAAAAATTATATATGAGAATCGTAACGAATTGCGTGCACTCGGCAAAAGAATTATGTGCACTCAAAAAATTAAGAACATACATTTTCCAAAAAAATAAATTGCCTCGTAGAGCACTATAGCCAAATAAAACCATTAGTAGACCATAGCCATTTTTATCAAGACCATAACTTCAACACTTCAATCATTATCATCACCCCTAGCACTCCCAACAAAACTCTACAATTCTCAGAAGCTCACTTAACTTATAAATATATCCGAAATGTAGCAACAACTGCATTACTTTGTTTAAATTCGTTTGTTTCACGCACATTGGTAACCACGTGAAAATCTATAGAAGCATCGTGAAAACATGCCGTGAGGAGTATGGTACTTATATTTAAGCCTCTACCACGAACTTTTAAAGAAAGACAATAGGGGTTGTCGAAGCAAGATAGTGATAGACAGCGTAGAGCGGCATCTCTTTCCCACAATTATTGGAGTATCACTTTGAGGGATCGTGGTAAGGATGTGTGTTAGGATGACATGTAAGTGCGACTTGCACCATTTGAATTACAAACGTGCATGGTTTATGTATGGTTCGCATTTCGTATAACTGTTAAGTTGCTCTACTTTTAAAATAGAGTTGTAGGTATGTTTGTTTATTTGTGTTGTATTGATATTTTTATCCTTAAATTTAGGACGGCTGTTGCTTTTGGAATTTCTGACTATAAAGATGCAGAAGTGGTCTCAAACGTTTAATATCATTTACAGTAATATCGTAAGTAGAAGGAGAATTTTCAAATTTCGGTTAACATTTCATTTTCCTAAATTCAATACGCAGAATTTTCATCTTTTCTATTAAAATTGAAATAAATTTAACAGTACCATTTAATATCAGACGGTGTTTCGAGTAATATAGAGTAAAAACTAGAAACGAAACGCATTTACTGAACAAAATTTTCCAGATTTTCCAGGAATTTATGGAAAGCCAAAAATACTTGAAAAATAACTATTACAGTACTAACTAAGGTAAACATGGTCTTTAAATGAAATCACTAAGTAAAACAACATAAAACTCTAGTATAGTTTATTGCACAATCAAATATAAAATTTCAAGTTAATTTAAATATTATTAGAAATACATAGAATCAGGTTAAAGGAAGCATCATGAATTTCTCGTAGCTAAGTTTATTGCACCTTGTTAATATACATTACGATTATAATAAACTATTCCTTGCGTTTTCATGCAAATCTCTGAATGATTTGTCTCTGGGCTGTGGGTGCAGCTCGCGCTGAAATTAATAAAACATTTAAGTTTTCATGACGTTGTTGCCTAGGGTTCATTAACCGGATTTGTGGCAAGAAGGTTATAATATAATAGTTTTTTTAACAAGCGAAATATACAGATGACTGCAAATGAAAAACTACTGAGCATATTTTGCTGAATTTTTTATGGAACGAAATTACATCGATTTCGCGTGATGAAAATCGGTTCATTTAGTCTGAGGTAAAAAATAAACGGAATTGAACACCTCCTTTTTAAAGTCCCTTGAAAAGACACTGTAATTTGTCATTTTCTGCGGAAAAACCAGAATACTGTTTTTTTTTACATGGCGCAAATACCTAACATCATTGTTGTCTTAAAACAGTCCTAGCTATGTTAACAAATGAAAATCCATTCGTTTGAATGAAGAGATAAAAACATGTATTCCAAATATCTGGGATTTTTTTTTCCCAAAGAAATTAGTAATCTGGGTCTGACTTACACAAAAATAAACGTAAAAGCGGAAATAGGTAAACCTTTCCATTATTAACTTTTGAACATTGAGGGCCCAGTTGGGCATAATAAAAATAAGAATTTGAAGACTATAAATAACATTGACAATTTTATAAAGAACTCTAATGCTATCAATATGGTCAATGTTAACCCAATTATAATGTTTAATAACATTTTTACACATACTAATAAATTCAATCATAGAGTACAATTTTTCTCCACCCATCTAGAATGATAATTAAAAACGTAAAGGAATAATACTTTTATAAGGAGTATCTATGCAAATAATAATAATAAACACATCCTTGACTCTAAGGAAAGTGATAATAGCTTAACACTTTCCACATTGTAGTTAAATAATTCAAAGCAATTACTATCGTTATTATTTAAGACGCGTGAGTGAACTGCCCCGATTACTTAATAAATTAGCAAACCAATACGCTTAATTGATATGATATGTACCAGGAAGACACCACAATCGACCTTACCAATCACCCATAACTTCGAAAAGAAGATTTAATGTTTATCACATAAGGTAGGTATTTGAGCGTGACCCACAGAAGCGCTTCCGACGTTTTGATTTAGCAAAATAAATTGCTACAAAGCTCAATGATCCCGCTTCCGTATGCAGCGTAATATCAACTTTGTTAGCTGTTATTAAAGTTTGAAGTTCTTCGGCACAGAATGTGTGATTTGAGTCGTTGTTTGCAGCAGATTTATCTCGCGCTCGCGAAGTTCAACGTCCGTCCTAGCCCCCCTCCCTGTAAGATGACTGCTTTTGGTAATTAACAATAAAAAATGGCTAATTATTGGGGTTAGAGGAAAATTTTATGTCTCGATTGATATTTATTTATTATAAGATATGGCGAAACATGTCCTTTAAGGCTTAGTTTAAGAATAAACCCGGTAGTCGTGAGAATTGAACAGGTGTCATCATATTTACAAAAGAAATGCGTCAAACTGGCCGAAAAGTCGGCGTCATCGAGTATTCGAGTAATTAAATATTTGAATATCGAAATAACCTTAACGATTTTCTTTTAAAAATCTATTTATAAAAGCAGATGATTAATAGGCAGAACGATGACTGGCAGTTTATGTATTAAAATTATAACTTAACATTTGTATTTGTATATTTCTACCAGATTTGCATTACTTTGCGTGGTAATATATTAATGAAAATAACAGTTTAATAACAAGTGTTATTTAAAATATGCCTTCTATTTAACCTCAAGATTGCGTTTACGTTTGGAGTAATTAAAATCTATTAATGATTCGAAAATTATCCAAAAATCAAAACGACTCTCACATCTAAATCTAAGTTTATTGATAAAATTCGTTCGTCCGGATGTAATTAAGAGCGAAATTAACGAATTAACGTAGTAGAGTAATGATCTATATATCGATGTATAATTACAGGAAATAACTATAGCTAGTATAAATCAATTTGTCTATAGTTAGTCTAGACGTTTTGATTGTCGATGCGAGCGACGTGCGATCGCCAAAACGGCGGGCGTCGACCCGCGCACCCCTATTCTGTACTTATTATTATCGATTCTATGTTATCGATAATCGATTTGGTAGTCAATATAATTTTTGATACCATTGTACCATACCATGTGTCGATTCCATTTTTAAATATTATGTGAACATTATATTGTATTTGTATGTTGCAGATCATACCCTAATTATCAATGAAAAAGTTTAAGTTTATTCTCATTTTCTTTTCTAGAGTAAAATAAACATTTTATAAATCGAATAGTGCTTCAAGCTTATTCCATGGGAATCTTAAAAGCTAAATTCTTTGCATCAAATCAGAATAAAGGTGAACGATTTATAACGCAAATCGAGACACACTAATAAACTCGTCAAGTTATTGGTTTCCTCTCAAGTTTAGCAATTTAATTGCTTTATTACTTGCCGAAGATTGAACTTTGTGGGAATGACAATTTCTTACGCAGCGGTAACTGTCACTACTCGACGACAGATGGCGTTGCTTTTGTAAACATGTTATTGTAATTTTTTGCTAAGGAAATTGACTAAATTACACAAATTTAATTGTATAATGGTTATAAAATTAATTCCACTAGATATTATAATTTTCTGTGAATAAAAATATTTTAAATGCATTGAAAATTGATTAGGTGTTAAATAAACAATCCAACGGTCGTAATACACGAGAAACTAAATAAGTATAATTCTTACACAGAAAAGTAATCGATTTTAAGTCAAATCGATATTCATTCCACACCTGCGAATAGATTAAATATTTTTTACATCACTAATTCCAACGATTCGCGTAAAGAATATAAATGCAGATGTACGGTCTAGAACAAAAAATACAAGCATATAATCGCGAAAACCAACCCTTACTACATTAAGATAAGGGTGATATCATTATAAAACAAATGAATAAAATATCGAGCTATCTGTACAACAATCAATAAGTTTATTAACATTTTTTATTATTTTCTTTTTTAAGACTATGGTAACTACAAGAAAATCCTATGTAAAGTACTTATTATTTAACGCTCCCGTGTAATAGAGAACGACCTTTTTTTAGTTTAGAATATTGAACTTAGAATTATGGTGAATACGTGTTTGAATTGTTTATTTTAGTTTGTTTTTACTTATTGAAGTAATTTTGCATAAACATTACAAGCAAGAATATTATAAGTGATATTGGATGCGTGAAAAATGATGTCTGGAAATGTAAATATTAATACGTATCTCATTACTTTTATATGGCTAAACAAACTCTTTTTTTTAATATGATAATAGAAGAACTACAAAAATTCACGAAGAAAATGGCATTGTTACGCTTATACGCAAGCTCCAAACAGCTTTACTGGTTATCTTTTATTTTTATAATGGGATGGGACTTTAAAACCAACCTAGGACTAGAAGATATACCTATACCAATATTAAAACTTCATAGTATCCCCTGTATTAACAACCACACCACACTTCATTTACAAAATAACACTTAGATAAAATTCACCCCTAAGTATCATGCCATCTCTGTCATTATCACGTGGAATGTAAAGACAAATACACATTTATGAACATCACTAAGTAAATTGTCGTTTGTGTATTAAGCTGATAGCTTCAAGACTGTTAACGACTACACCATTAACTATCCCTAGAATCTAGATCTTAAATTAGCTCCTAGCAAGTGTGCAAGCAGGACAGAGTGTTACAGCCCGTATAGTGCCATCTCTCTTCCTCAAATGTAATTATATCACGTTAAGGTATCGTGGTAGGCCTCCTGATCATCCCATCATTATTCCATTCATATTAACTCGTCGGCAATTTCCATTGATTACGAGTTCCAAGTAAAAAAAGGCGGTTAAGTGCGAGTCGGACTTACGACACTTTGAGTTCCGTATATCGTCACCATAATTCTATCATTTTTCCAACTATGAGGGGTCGACTTCCAGGGTTAAGTAGTAATAGGTTTAAGATAAACAAACAAATAAATTTAAGGGTTTATCACAAATTTATCACCCACCAACAATTTTATGACCGTAACAACATGGCTAAACTTCAATTTTTAAATTTAGCATTTGTTATGGAATGTAATAGGGTTCCGTTTTCACCCTTTAGCTACGGAACCCAACAAACACCGATCGGTTCAATAAAGGTATCGTTTGATTTCCAAAATACTTGAGTACGTGACAGGAATCGCGTACACATTCGCAGAAGTAACTTAGGTACACTAAATTAGCTGAGCCTTAAACATCTCCGGTATTTACATACACGTACAGAAACACACATTTTTGTATATATTTAGATGATAAGAGGAATAAGCGAGTGTTTTTAATATTGGAAATAAAAATTCTGTGTGTTGTGCGTTAGGATAAATGAATTTTCTTGTGGGCGAATTAAATAGAAGTGTTGAATGGATGGATAAATATTAGAAATAAAACTCTGTAATGCAATTATGACAGTTTTTAATTTATTGGATCTGTTTTATTTTGAAATTACCTTTAAACGCTTCTCAACCTTGGTAGAATTTGTGGGGACGGAGAAGAGTAATTTTTGCCTCAATAACATGACCTCATTGGTCACCAAAACATAAGTTGAGTATAATAATTATACAATAATAACTTATTTAATGTATTAAGGTCTAGCTTTTGTTTAGTTTATTACTCTATGGCTAGGAGTAACAATTCATTTACTGGAGCTTCAAAAAATCTTATTTACTTTCATTTTAGACATTTTCCTTGAAATTATTAAACGAAAAGGCTGCTGTGATAGTCTATAGAAATAAGCAAAAACTTAATTATTTTCTAAGGAATTTAATAGAATTAATATTATGGATCTTCCAAGCACAGGAATAAACAAGTCCTCGATCTAAAAATAAGATACTTATCCACGTGTATGAAGGAATGCGAGCTGCAATAATACTACTCCAAGGAGGTATAATTGTCCTTGATAAAACTCCTTGAGTGTCATCTACTAAACTAGTGGCAAAACAAGACCATTTAAAACGAAGACAATTATATCTAACACATCACATCCACTTCATCAACAGCCAATAACTCAGTACCATACATGTCCAATAACAGCTACATTTTCTTCTAAGAAATAATTATTATAAGCAAACGAGCGCAAGTTTAAACGGCATAGAATTGCAAATGACAGTATAAAGCGTCCAGAACAAAGGGACAGTGTAAACACGGCATTAAATGCGCGCCACTATGCAGCTTATCCCATTGTACACCATAGATACTGGCGGTACAGGCACACTAAGTATAGTCACTCGCTCAGAGTTTACTGGGCTAAAAGTTGAACGAACCTAGGAAGCGCTTGCGTCTCATTGCTCTCAGCTCACGCACACAGCCGCGCGCAGATAGCGTGCGTACGCGCACACACCAGCGCGGAAACAAAGATGGACTCGACACACACCGATGGCAACTAACCGTGAGAAATGTTGATAACTCACTTGCGTTACTGAGCCCGATCCTCACTTCCGACTTCGAATAGAATCAACACGTTCCACGCTTTTCGAAAATCAAATTCTTTGTTTAAATTTTTAACGTGTGAACGAACTTTGCGCATGTGTGAGTCGATTTCGGGACAGACAGAGACAACGATAGTCAATCAAGCGCAATGAATTCACGACACGTTTGCTCGGAATCGAAGCGCAGACAAATTGATGATAACAATTTATAATTTATCATATAATCTGAGACACCTGCGCGATTACAATCGCCTATGTAGTTTGCCTTATATTACATGGAAATGTAATATTAGAAAGAGATGGGGTCCCAATTAATATTAGACGTGTGGTGTGAGTGAGCGCGTAGGCGATACGTTTAATGAGGCTCGAGTGTAGTCGCGACTCGTGTGGCTGGAAGCACTCCGTCAACTTATGTAAGCCTGGTAACTTGGATCTCGTTTGCGCATAAATTTTAGTACGAGTTTTTTTACATGCAGTTTAAAATAACACAACCGGCTTGACGGGGCCATTTTTAAAAATGTCTTTGCATTTCCGCGTTGAGAAAAGTAAAAAGGGCATTCGCGCCTAAAATTCATTAAATCTTGGAGTGGTGTATATTTTTCTCGAAATTCCGAATAAAATAAACATTGTAACGTTTATGTAGAATGTGTTAGCATAAAAATTAGTGTTACTGTAATTGAAGAGTTTTGAGATTTGTATCTTGAAGTAACTTTTTACATATTTATATTTGTATCGCATACCATCACGGAAAGGTGTCTGTACAATGTATAAAACGTACATTCAGCAGTCAACTTGGTGTTATAAAAATTAATTAGGCGCTCATATTTATGGGAATAACAATAATAAATTAAAGTTCTTGTTGAGATTTCATGGAGTTCCGAGCACAGTGTATTTTCCATCGCTTGGAAGTGGTTTACCCGTCATGGTAGTTGTTTTTGTTTGGATTAATTAGTTTAAATTATACATTTGAATAGAATACATTTTCTGTAACTAATATAATTGGTTTTCTTTCAATATACTCATGAACGGAAAATCTCTAAAATGTGTACTTGGTTTAATTCGTCTAATACTGTTTGAAAGCCGAATTTCACTTATGACATAAGTTATTTATTTCGTATTTTTTTATAAAATGTTTAGTCGTGTCGTTATTACAATCTATTTTTACTGCTTCACGTGTATTCCTGTGAAGAAATCACAGGAATACATAAAATAACCAGCAACTAGAGACGTTTTCTCGCAAATTTTCCTTTACTGGGAGCGCAGACAGCTAAACAGTATTGATATTACATCTATTAGTAGTTGTCGCTGAGTGTTAGACAAGGCTAGGTAACTAACTTTACTTATACACCTCTAGTCTACTACTTATATAATAATTACGAATTTCGGACAAAAATATTTTTGTCGAAAGTGAACTAAGACAAAGATAAAGATATTTCCTCGTAACTATTAGACTCTCAAAAAATTCTAGAATATATGTTTTATAAGATTTTAAACTTAAATTAAACTGATTGAATTAAAACACGTAAAGATTTAAGGCTACATAAGATATAGAATTCGTTATCGTATTGTCCTCGTAGTAGGCTCTACGATCCGTAGCGCTACGCACGTTCTTATAAGATTTGTTTTGTGTATTGTGAATGTTATAATTTTTTATCAAAGATTGTTTGTTCAGTATTCCTTAAAAAAATTAAAAGCTATATTAAAACACATGTCTAAAATAAAACTAAACTCAATTCCCTCTATGAATAAATATTCTAGATCCAATCTTACATGGCCAAGCTTAGTCCTTCTTCACAAATATGTATAATTGAAAGTAAATTCCACTGCATCATAATTTTACATTTCTAATTTAATAGCATCCAATGAATAATAAACCATTTCATTCTAAACAAATGCAGGATACACAAAAGCCTTTACCGGACGGTGGCAACTGCTGTCAAAGACACAACTTATGAATAACACACAAAATGCATGTTTTAATGTATGTATGTACATCCATTCAGTAAATACTTGGTTCGTACGAGGCCTACCACAACCTCCTGAAGTGATAATAAGGTTGTGTTGAAAAGAGATGCCACTATACATCGTATAGAGCGACATCTCGCTTTATCAAGTCCAACTGTAGTAGACTAAGAGGTGTGGTAGGTCCAGGCTCAGGTTTTCCGGGGTGAATGACTACAGATGCAAATGTACGGAACCCGTCTTCTGCCAATTAATACGAGTACCCGCCGGGAAAATTGCGAGAAAATCGAAAATTATTACTACACTAAACATTTTATGATATTTTATTGATGCTATTTTGTTTGTGGTCATGTTTTGTGAGACTGGAAGGTGAGTCCAGTATAGCTTGGGAAGAGGGTTGCGTGCACTGTAATCCGTAATGTTGTAGTTAGATAATTATTTATAAAAATTAATAAAGTTTTGATTAATTGAATGCACATGAAAACATACTTTACAGAAAAACTTACCAGAACAATACCTTTTTCTAAATTTTAAAAAGTCATAATAAAATATCTCCTGTTTAACAAGATTCAACAGAACTATTTGACTGTAGCCCAAATTAGATCAATGAAAAAATTGTAGTATCAAATTGTAAATCCCAGTGTAAGCAGAGTCAAACTTCTGACAAACAAAAACTTTCTGTATTGAAAAGGAAATCTCTACATTTAGACTTCTTCATTTCACCCCATCAAGGTCTACTGTTGGACATAGGCCTCCCTCATGTTACACTACAACACCCCGTCCTCTGCCTTCCGCAAACAGTCCAAACCAGCAACATTTTTTAGGCCATCGGGCCATCGGACTGGAAAAAATAAAATAATAATTCTAAATTAAATTACCTACAATAACATAAAATACAGAATAAGCCTGAATAGAACCAAACCACTATGTATCTTTGTCAATCGCAGTCCAATACGGAAGCTGTAAATCTCGATACATGTTGTAATCCTGACTGAACAAGTAATTACCGCGCTATCATTCACCTCCAGGTGGACGGGACCTATAATTAGGATTATATTATATTTGCTATAGAGTTTCCGTCACTAAGAAGGTCCTATTTGAATTTACACGTTTTTAGTTGACACGCAACAATGGATACACATGGTATTAACGCCCGTCAATTAAAACAAATCCTTGGAGCTTATTTCGATTTGTAAATAAATGTTGCCATCATTAGGCTCATACGAGTTGACATTAGTAAAAAGTGGTTTGTTTAAAGTTTAATTTTACTTTATTTTTTTGGTCTATTAAACAACAAAAAATACACTTTATTTACACATATGTCATACCTAGTATTTTTCGAATCGGAAAGAAATCCATCGAGAGATTGAAGGATTTCTCTGAAATGAAAATCAATGTTGATAGCTGACTAGATATCTCTAACTTTACACCAATACACCTCATAGTAAATTCAATACCTTTTTTTGTATTTACAATCAAAATGAAAATGGAATCACAAAGTAATATAGTTTATTCCAAAAAACTTTTACCCCAACACTCACGGAACAGAAATAGCTTATAGGTACCTCTACATTTGACCCCGCGATCAGTGAATATATAATGTCGGATTGATCAAGATATTACATATTAATGGTTATTACAATCCTACGGCAGTTATGTTGCTTGTTTATAATTCAGATTCTGTGTCCCGTGTTTAGAGCTGTTTGAGGCTTAGTATGAGGAAGACGATCGTTAAGAATGACTTAAGTGGAAACTCAAAATTGTAGAGTTTGTTAATGTTATTCAATTGTATGAGCAACATTTCCTTGTTTGCATTTTTAATAATTAAAATATTATATCTAAAGATATAGCGTATTTGAGCACCTTTTTCGTAGCCTTTAACAATATTTACAACCATGATATAGTTTTCCAGGTAAATAAAAAAAATCGAAATGTCACCGTAGGAAAAGGGTTTTTGTTGTTCTTTTGTCGTATTGTAATAAAATAAAGATGTGGATAAAGATATACAATTAATAATAATTAAATAATAATTAATTTATTAATAATAAAATAATAATATAAATATCTATATTCCATTTTCTTTGGACTTTAAAATAAATCTTCCATAGCTCTTTCAATAATATAATATGGTAATGCTTAGTATTCCAACCACAACGTGACATAAGTAATCGGGAGACCAGGATGTGTCAGGATATGAGGTTGACATAATCAGCTGATCTGACTTTATCAGAGCTATCTTAGAGCCATGCGATACGACACAAAGGGGTGGGCCGACAGACCTGTAACAATGTTATGATACCCTGGTACTTATTAAATGCGGTAGGGAAGTCTTCTTTGGTTTTCATTTGTTATAAGTGACACTTTTTGGATGACAATACTCTTTGAAGGCTGTGTACTAGTTTTAATTTATCATTTATCATGTTCTTGTGTAGTAAAAGTTGAGAAATATGCAAGAATTTCTGTAGATTTTCATTGTCACGTATGCCTCTTAAAGTAATATTGTTGCAATGTGTAAACACAGCCTAGAGTAGACCGCTACTTGAAGATGTGCTAGCAGGATTTCAAGACCTATACATGCAGTAAAATATATTTTATTTAATGGAAAAAATATGGACAAAAGTAAAAATGAATAAAGCATAACAAAATAACATGTAGAGGGTGTTTTTTATTTAAAAACAAATCTCCACCAGCAAGCCCGCTACAGAAGAAATGGTTGACGTTAGAAGTTAATTAAAAAAGAACTACGTACGTCATAAACATAATGTCTGCCTCCTTTTCACTGACTGGAATGTCCCTCGCTAATTCATTGATCCGTGCAGATTCATTCGGACACCTCTACACATACCACACGACTTTTTTCATTCAACGATGTTCATTTCATTCGTTCTCGACTTCCATTCAATTTCTTCTTTAACGGATATTAAAGTTGATGGTATGCAAGACAACTTAATTTTGGGTGATTGATAATTATTATTCTCATGCTTTTATGTCAAGCTCCTGTTAAAATATTAGGACCGTCTTAGATATGAGTCGCATTTCAGTCTAATTGTCATAATCATCTTATTGTATGTATTGAGAATTAAACGAACCAACTTTTTAATTATGATTTTGTTCGAAATTATTTTGATATTAAAAAAACCTATTTTCCATAATTTTTTCGGTGCAAAATTGTATGAAATGAACATGAAACCTCCTAATATCCTTAGTTTCATACAGTCAATACGGAATACCAGTATCGCAACCCTACCAGGGTACCAGCAGTCTTAGCAAGTGGTTCTTGCACCCGTCTAACTCGCATGTCTGCCAGCACTGGGCTAAAAGTTCAATGACCGCCCACAAGTGACAACATGACGTTTATTACGTTTTTTAGTACAAGTTCATTTGGCGATGATGGGAATTGAATATGCTACCGGTAAAAATATTACCTACAGATTTTTTTACGTATTCGAGTTTTTTAATATTTTTGGTTTCCAGGTATTTTTGTTGGTATAAAAGTTTGGGTATACCTTAAGGAAGGCATATGACGTCACTAGCTGTTGCCCGCCAGTTCGTCCGCTTGGTTAGAAGATAAAAGGAACTATTTCGTAGCTAGTTAAATAAATCTGAATAATTAATCAATAGAATAAGATTTCTGCGTTTGCCAGATCACAATACTCGTCATATTTTTAGTAGCTATGCTTGTAATATCTATTAATTTCCATAATACAGAATTGTCAATAAAACCGGGAACAAAGAAGAGTTTTAGTACGAATTCATCAAGTTTTGCTATTTAAGCAGCTGTTTTGACTATTTTTTTACCTTTAGAAGGACTCTAGGTTTTAAGACTACAATTAAAAATCAAAGACGTGTTCGTCTTTGGGCATATAGGCTACTTTTTTGAGTTAAAGCTATACATGTCCCAAATTTTATCACAATCGGTTGATCAGTTTAGACAAGTGAGCCAAACAGACCGTCAGCTTATTCCACATTTATAATATCTTAGTATGGACAAAGTTCACTGACCATAAACCTAAATATGAGCATGATGTTTATCGCTCGTAAGATACCAGTTGCATATGCGACGTGCATTGTTTAGCATGAGTAAGTCCCTTTTTGCTACCCACCTCTTTGCTGAAGGTATGCATGTAAAAGGTATGACTTAGGATTCCATGCTAAGGATACACCTACTTACTTCAAGACTAATATTTCAAATAATTAATTCAAGAAATACATAAAATGTTCCACAACTTTTACTTCAAATTTTGATGTCAATATCTCTTCGATCGCTAAATACGTGGTTTTCTAGTGTTGGTGATGCATTTACAGAAAATTATTCAAGTTTTAAACATCAAGGAAATGTATGAAACATAGTTTTGTCAAGAACTTAAGTCACGGACATAGTTCTGGTAAAATAGGTATTATTTAACTTACTTTTCTATTAAAATCACATCACACAGACACCCAGACTAAGAACAAGTACTTGTGGATCACACAAAATCTTGTCCCACGTGGGGATCGAACCCGGGACATGACGCACACGATTGGTTTGTCGTGGTGACCTTAACCACTCGGCCATTAGTGGACAGTCAGTTTATTGGAGAGAAAACAATTTCCTATCCCATAAAGAAAACCTTTATGAAAGTTTCGAAAATCTCTCTTCAAAACACATATTTCATTTCTTAGACAAATAGTGTTTTGTGCGAAGGCACTTTAACACTTAATCGCAAAAACCAACAATTACGCGGATAGCCACCACAGCATCCGCAAAGCCTTATGTGTAAAGCCGTCATAAGCGTGCTTGAAAACAAACTTACACTTTCAGTCAATTAACAAACACTCCAAGCAAAACCGAACGAAGTCGTCATTGCCGATACGCAACTCATAACATTGCACACCACTTGGAGCGACAACTATAAACTTCTAAAAATAAGAAATTGAATCCTAACACTACAAAATAAAAGTTATTTTTGAATAGAAGGTTATTAGAAGTATCAATTTGATGTCGATTGTAAAAGAAAGCAGAGACCAACATTTACCAGCGAGGTACTAGGAGTACATAGATTGATAGGAGGTGTAAGTTGCGCGGTAACACGCCTCCGCGGAATTACGTTTAATTAACTGACATTACGAGTTTATGGCGCCATTTTTACGATTCGAACGTCGAATGAATCTATTATGAAGGGCTGTATAATAAAATTAGGCGGACTGTTTGCTTTACGAGTCTTTTTTGTATTTCGAAGACATCAAATATTATTTTTCTTTTGCATTTTTTTTTATTTGTTGCCAGTTATTGTCATTCGTTTAAAACGGAGTAAACCTATTTGCTATGAAGAGGTCATGAGACTCCATTGACATAGGTAGTAAAATAGTTTACGATCGTGAGATCCCGGATACAAAGCGTGTTCAAATTGTACAAAAAATACTTTCCTTGGAAACTGCAAAAAAAATGTATTAGATATGTTAATTTCTCTTGCGGAGTTTTTGTTGGCGTTCGTAATTAAGTTGTACATAATGTTGTTTAAACAAAAACACAATAATATAAAGGACTTATTTCTTATACCGCGCTTAAGTTGTAAGCTATGCTGTTAAGGTTTATGATCATGACAATCACCTGAATTCAACAATCTGACATCACGAAGTTTGTCAAAACCACAATGTTTGAATGAACCTCACCTCGCATTACAATAAAAAACCGGTACACCCACCTAGTAAACATAGACAATGAGGTATTTACACAACCAGATTGCTATGAACCCCGGGTGTATACACTTCCGTCCCTAAAACGTCCAATCTGGTGTGGAATGCGGAAAACAGAAAGGGTCAACCCACAATAGTGGTCGCAGACATGATTTCACGTGGGCAACATTTCTCAATTCGGTATTCCTTTGAACGTGTGAACCTCTTTAGTTGTGATGTACTCAACCTTTTTGGTGCTTATACTAAATAGCTATAGACAAAACAAAGAAAAGTATGTTACCTACTTACATTTTTGAAAATAGAAGCTATTCTCTCACTGCTCACATTATCACACGGAGGTTGCAATACATTTTTTTTTTAATCAGATTGTGTAAATATTTAAAACCATTAAAGCGTTTTGTTTGTATTTAGTTATGATAATTATATTTTATAAAGAATACCTCCGTCATAATAAGCTTGTTAGATCATTATCTAAGGTAATACATTAGCATTTACAAAAAGGCTCAGGAACAAGCAACAAACAACTCGCATTTGTTAGCTCTTAAGTAGACATCTAATTTATAGACTTTATTAAGTATTATTCGTTAAATACATCTAATTAATCGACATTTATTATTAAAAAAAATATACACTACAAAAATTTGAAAAAATAATACTTTAATTTTTATAAGACACCTGGCAACATTGCAGTATTTTTTTCTTGATCTTAATCTTATTTCGAAACAGTCTCGGCCTGAATGCACTTTTCCGTAGTCAGTCAGTCTTATAAGAATTCGTAACTCGTATGATACGATTTCATATTTTTACGTGCTTTTTATACTTTAGCAGGTTGTAAGCGTTTTACATGTTATTAAGCAGGAAAGTATATGTTTCAATGAAAAATACTTGCTGAAAATTTTTGGTTTTAATCCATATCTTTTAATTTTCACGCTCAATTCAATATTAATATATCAAAAAATACAACTCCTTACAAAAATACCAGTGATAACTGAGTACAATACAAAGCTGTAACAATCTTACGTAGTTCCTTTGCGTAATTTTGCAGAATTTCCCCTGAAAACGACAGAACAAGTCCTTTCCTGGTTGAATATCGAATCATCGACAAGTGAAACGTGACGCAAACTCAACATAGTCACGTTATCTATCGATATAGCCAACGTAAACCGTCAAAAGTACCAGGCGAGCATAACCAAAACAAAAGTAAACTATTTCGACAGCCGTACGCTCAATAAAAACTTCTAAACTTGAACATACCGCGGGATAGAGACGCCGCTATCTGTTGCATCTCCTCTCTCGCTCTCTTTACGTCAGTTGACAAGCAGTGGGTGAACGAACTTCGAGAGTTTACTGGGCTAAAAGTTGAATGTACCTCCGTTCGCGGACATTACGAACAAGATAGCAACTTTACCATACGCATCGTGTCAATGAAATGACGCGAACACGTTTTGGTGTGACGACGAATTTAATCACTAAATCGTGTTAGTAAAGTTGATTTTCCTTTAGCAGTAGCTACGTTGTTCGCCATTTTGGAATAGAACAGCGAGTTTCTCACGACTACCACTACATTCGCACGTTGGTAGTGAGACGTGTGTGCAGATGGTTGTTGCTGTATGTTTGTGTGCGCTCGAGGTTGGTGTAGTCTTGAAAATAATTTCGCGGTCACACCAAGCCGGCGGGTTCATATAACCTGAACCACCTGTCTGTGTTGTGCGCCTAGTTATTTATATCTATGCGCAAACCTATGTAACATAGCTATATGTATATATTGTCAAAATAAACCAACATAACTTGACATACGAAGTTGTTTCAGCAGTGTCGAACGTAATATATAGTTGGCAATCAGGTATGATTGCCGTCGTAAATTTTATCTACAATGACTGCTAATTTGTCTTCGGTGTGTTGTAACAAGAAGAAAAAACGCAATGAAATCGAAAGCGTAGTTTGTAGAGGCTAAATGAATGTAAGGACACCTGCTTCGAACAATTTTACAGCTGCTAAGACGTATACACGATATTTTAAATGCATTACTTAAAAACTAACGCTTGAACATCGGTACAATCATTATCACATACGCGGCATTTCTGAGATAATTAGAATAGTCTTTATTTTGAACGCATTTGTGTGTCTACAATTGAACAGGGAGCATAATAATTATATATAATTATAGGTAATTAAAAAGAGCCAAATATCTTGGTAAATTTTCTTCCTAACACATCCGAAGTCAAATCTTGAATACGAGTGAACAATAGAAATGCTATCGCTTTCTGCTAGCCTGGTACTACCGGAGCGTTTCGCTTGTTTTTTTGTCAATCGTACAACCGTATTGTGCCTCGCAAAAAAAAGTATTTGCATTTCCAACATGATAAATTTAGAAAATGGTTATAGTACGCCCTTTATTTATTTAATTCTGTGAAGAGAGATTATTTTTGTGATCATGCATCTTTGAGGTATTGCACAAGATTTGGTTTCAGGCTGATCCCATATTCATGACCGCCTGTATACATCCCACTGCTGGACACAAGCCTCTACTCATTAAGGGAAGGTTAGCATGGATCATTGATCACCATGCCTGTTCACTGCAGGTGTCGGTTTCAGACTCCAATATTTGAAATCCAGATTTCTACCCAATTTTTTCTTACACCGTTTGCTAGAGGTGTCTTAGAAAAATTAAGAAAGTAAATATAACTCTGATAGTCATATTACTACTTTGCCTATGTTAAATTGGGATCAAACCTGCACCTTGACAAAACTACAACTATTGTTTTTTTAAGATACAATAGCGGCAGTGTAACTCATTTCTGGAAAAGATACGTCAAAAAGGCTTATTCTTTGGAAGCAAAATGAATGTGAAACTGTAACACTGGATCACCGAAACTAAATTGAAAGCGTTTTTAAATGTCTAGTTATCCCTAGATTCCAGTCTTTGTAGTATCGTGTTCGTCAACCAAGAGGAAAATTTTCAGAACTGACTATATTATATTAAGCTGACTATATTACATTAGATTTACCCATCTAATACAGGAACTATAGAAATACATTTCTAGCTAACCAGTCTAACAACGCGTGGGACATAGGATGACAAGCAGTTAATACTAATACACTGATTTATAGATCTTATCTCTCATATAAAACAAGATTGTGACGTAGATATTAATCACAATCACACTTTAAGCTGAATAGGAAACAGAAAGCTATAGACAATGCAGATTACTATCATTGATACTTTTTGTTGTCATTACTTTTTTTGAATGCTTGAATGCGACCTTTTTCGTGAATTGAATTTGGAAGGCAGAAGGCTGGAATTGGCGCGAAAGGAGTTGAACATACGCAATTTGGAAAAAGCTTGAAAGCAATATAGTGCAGTATCTATATTCAAGTAACGAATTTACCTTCTTAATTCAAAAGATTTGGGCTTATAAAATATTTTGCATTATCTAATATAATTCGAATTAATCATTTTTTCGGGTGCCCAAACATAAGAAATGGGTAATTCTCTCGCTCAATACAGTAGAGTCATTCCGAATGACTATAAAAATAAATCCAAACACAAGTTAGACATGACTGTACAAATGTACAATTCTTAGCCATCAAGCAAAGTTCAACGGCCCACATATTAAGCCATCAAACTGGCTAAATATCAAATCTTTAATGGGATCCTCCTCCATCAAATTTCATCGTAAACATTCTGAACATTTCCGCAACGGTTAGCAGTCGATAAAACGTGATTCATTTATTTGACAATATCTTATAATCGTTAAGTTTATGTTCTTCAATTGTGAGAAGGAATTGTGTTCACTGATGGCACGATTTCTTCATTTTAATTTTAGTTTTTCCCGTACGGATGTCAGCTATTGTTCCAAAATCTAGTGTGTTAATCTGGGGCTTAATCTAAATCATAACTAGTTAGCTTATCAGCAGGCTTCACTGATTCCACAAACCTCAAACTTCGGTAAGCATTTGAGCATGAAGAAGAAACATATCACAAACTAATATAATTTCCATAAAAGGTATTATTTAAGTATTTATATTCCGTGAAAAGAACATGAAAACCTTTAGACTGCTAATTTAACGAGGGATAGACAAACCAAGAGTAGGTAATAAATGGAGTCAGCAAATTAATATCACATCTACTAGTTTTATGTAACTCGTCTGCTAATCAAGTACTGCGCTCTAAATACTGCCATTAAAAAAGAACATTTTTGTTTTAGTAAACTATTGTACGTGCCTGTACAGCCAACATTTTAAAAATGGAATAGGGAATTACATCATCAAAACATCAGTTTTCCATTTTGGTCACAAGAAAGTCGCCCACGTTCGGATCAATTCAAAACAAACTAAAATAGGTGATATCATCGCTGTATACCTACCTACCTATATATATGTAATATTTGTTTATACTTAACCTTTAAAATGCTGCCAGATTAGAAAAAAAAATGTATAGTAAGCATTTGCAGATGAATTTGTAGTCAAGCCTCAACTTAAGTGCAGTAAAGTCACATCTTCCGCCTTGTACATGGAAACCATGGGATCATAAAATGACAAATAGTGTTCTTTTTTAATAATAGCTATTATTGCTACTCAGTGGAATTAAGTATAACCTAAAGATTTTTTTTTTTGTTATCAACAGTTTGCCTGCCAGATAAATTAATTCAATTAAAAAAAAACTGTTTCTTGTGTTTTTTTACATTACATTAAAGCAGACCAGCTAAGGAAACCCAAGATTAAACTAAATTTATATCAAAATAACCTTTTCCTTAATCCCACGTAATTTTCGTACTCAAACACGACAGCCATTTTGAAAATTCAAGAGAAAACTTTTGAATATAGAACACTCTATACAAAACAACGGTTGGCATCTCAGTGGCCGGTCAACGACCCATCTCGCCAACACTGATTGAATTTCAGACTACAATTGATAAATAAATACATTTTATTACAAGCAATCAATATTTTATGGAATGTGTATTATAGGAGCCGAGTCGATATAAAAAATGGCAAATCGATTAGTGAAACTATTCAAGTATCGATTTAGGATTCAGTTTATGATTACAGTTAAACTTAACGTGTGTTTAAATATAGTACTGTTATTTTTAGATTAATATGTGGTAAATTATCACAGACATTTTGAGTGACGTCAGAACTTATCTGTACTCATAAATCTGAAGAGTTTGTTTGTTTGTTTGAGAGGGCTCATCTCAGGAACTACCGATTTGAAAAATGCTTTCAGAGTTAGACGGCCCATTTATTGATCCAGGCTATGATAATATTGTATAATAACAAAAAAATACTACCAACTTTAAATAAAAAACTACATATTTATGGGGCAAAAAGACAGCTATTTCACGTTAAATAAAAACAGAATCAATATAATCGATGCATGCTTAAAAAAAAGGGCAAATTGAGCATCTTCTTCTTTTTAGAGTCGGTGGCAAATAGAAATATGAGACTTCATTGTAAAGATGATCTCATAAACTTCTATGAAATAACAGTATTGACAACTAAACATATGAAATAGTGTTTTCAATTCGGTTATTTATGTTTTTGTTATTAAAATTTGAATACATTAATGGATTAAGATTATAATGACGTTATTTCATCATATTATTGTGTATTTTGTTACAAAAATGAGCAAATGAGAAACTAAAAGAGGATTTAAGTAGATTAAATCTACCGCTGTTATTCGATATTGACAAATATTAAACACTAGCTGTTGAAAATTAAAAATTGAAGTTGAAGTTAAAAATTGTAGCCTATGTGTTATTCTGATGTATAAGCTATATTGTGGTAAAGTTTCATTCAAATCCATTCAGTAGTTTCTACGTGAAAGAGTAACAAACATCCATACATCCATACTTACAAACTTTCGCCTTTATAATAGTAGTAAGATTATCAAAAAAAAAAATAAGTTACTATATTATCATCAGTATTTATTAGCATTGGCAAATGTGAAAGAGAGACGCCGCTACGGCATGTAGCGCGCTGTCACGCTTCCAGAATTGAAACAGTCTTACTTTGAAGGGTCATCGTAGGCCCCTTGGTTTAATATGAGATTTTTTACAAATATGTGACATAATTACCAACTTATGTAGTTTTTTGCTGCTCTGGTGCTTTTTTTTGGACTCATGATTCTCTTGAAGTCCTTTCAAATTTACAACAGTACGAAAAAACGTTATCAGAGAAAATTTCACCTGTCGAACTATCAGAGTCATGAAATCCAGATACAAAAATGTGTCCAACAGACTAGTAAACAGCGTAGCCTTAAAGTTCCGTTTAGTTAGTTAGTTAGTTCCGTTCCTTAGTCAGAACAATAATAATAAGAAATCAAGGGTTTTTATACCAAATTACCATTTTCCAGATTACTGCATAAATGTCAAAGACTTATTTATCTATGCAGGACACAGTCGCGTAGTCGCGACTCAACAGAAGCGTGAACCAAAGGTCAGACTTGTCAACAACTGGTTTTTATCTATTCTAACGCCATTTACAAAAACTAGAGATATGGAAAATGACATCAGGTAGATAATAATCAACCTTATAAGATTAGAATAATTAACAAAGGCAATTAAACACATATTATTCAAGAAAAGTTTTTGTAGGATCATGAAAAACGTTTGAATAGCGTTAAGTTATAAAAAGTGATGGTTTCTTTGCATATAACTGGGGTAATCAAATTAATTCGTGATTATACGTGCTTGCAGTTAAGTAAAGAAAATTTATACTTTAATTTCTGCTTGAATTAATAATTATTTATTTTATAATATATTATTGAGATTAGTTTTAATTACAAGAGTTGTTTTGTGAATTCCAGATTGGTCCTTTTGATCAATAACTGTTCTTTATCTATCAGGGTTTTTGATAGCAGCAATATTTTCTCATTTCTACTGGACTTAGATCATAGAGTAAGTGGGGCCTATGGTTTTAAGAGGCTTCTTAAAAAAAAGATAGGAGGTTTATTACCTAAAGGTTATCTAAAGACTGATCTTCAATTTTTTCCAAACATCTCTAGCACCCCATGACTCACGGTGCTTTTTTCAAATTTAATTCGTTTTAGTAGATTCAATTACAGGTAAACTAAATTTAACAAACCCTTAAACTTTATATCGGAGCATAGAATCCTGGAAAATTCTTTAGCATATATTTGTAAGCATGCTTGTCACAATACCTCAATTTTTCATTCTAAATAGCAAGTGTTTACTCTAAAGTGTTATCAAAAAAGGACATCATTATGCTTACTATAACAGTGTCATTAAACACTAGAAAAACATAAACAATCATTCCAAAACAATGCCATATGATAACCCATGCAGGCGCTACTGACTCAAACAAATGCAAGCGAGGCAATCCCAACGTTCATTGAACAGATGCACTCCAATATCAAGCATTCAGCTTTTTCCTTATAAACAAAGTTAGTTTGTAAACACGTACTGAGTCACCGGCACAGTTCCGATAAATAGCTCGTGTTATAGTCGTTTTGTCTGTCTGTTTGTGCCTGGGAAGTGAAAGTGTATAGAAAGCGGTGAAAATCTCGACGGGCGCACGATCTTTCCTCGGCGTTCGTCGCGACCACTAGACAAGTGCAATACCTATGCAACTCTACGTACAGTACGTACCTATCTATTGTCTACGTTTAACGATCCGACGGCCGATGTGAAATCGGCGACCCCACAGGAATTCTAATCTTCATTGAACCTGCTCAATCTCACAAAAGCCACAACCATTTTCATTACTCTCAACAATTGTTTCAACGAATAATCTCGAATGATCTCGATACGACCTACCTGTCTAAAAATCAAAAAGAAATCATCATTAAAACACAATCATGAACATTGTTGCTTTTGACCTACATTCGTTGCAGACAATTTTGTAATTAATTTAACAGAAGATAGAGTTTATATTTGAATGTGAGTAGAGACAAAAAAGTGAATGGTTAATGTCAAGAATACGATAAAAATATCTAGGGAGAGTATGGAGAGTAGATCACGGTCAAATATAGACTTTCACTGCTTTCTCTGACCTAAATGTGTATTGTGGTAGGTCGACTGACGAGTGGTTGGCCTTCGGGGTGTCAGGGCACCACTCTTATTTTTATCCGTCACTTTCATTAACCTATGTTTGTAGAAAGTTGTGACGTATTAGGGAGAAGGTAAGAGTCGGGGCAGATGGGAATTAGGCCGCCGTGGCCTAGAGCTGTGAGCGATGTTTAGATTAGGAAATGAACCGCTACTTATGGATGTTATTTATTTCTGAATTATTTTTCATTTCGGTAAATTGACTGCGAACATAAATTCGTTTTTTTTGAAGGACTTGGTTGAGTGTAATGTATCAGAATGGCTGCTCAAACCCAGATCAAGGACACACATTATCTACTTGCGTATGACTGTAAAAAACAATTCTAGGTCACTTACAAAAATACAACTATGGCGTTTTTTAATAGGACAGCACGGCGTATGGTGGCATCTCTCTTATGATTGTGTCTCTGTGGCAGAAGTCTACGATAGTCTGGCGACCTCGTAAACACCAATACGCACGCCAAAACGATACTTTGTTAAGTGAAGTTCCAAATAGCCTATTTAAGATGTACATACAGCATTTCATTTAACAAAGATAGGATGAGAGCTAACGGTGACATTTGTCTGTAGGCGGGACTGCGGACGGTCAGTGATGGGTAATTCATCTCCCGACAAAGACCAGGCCCGAGCTGGACGACGCTTTCGTGTTCTACGCGTGCTTCAAATAGATACTAGTAGTTAGCCAGCTTAGAGGCATTTAGGCCGATGCCTGCAGACAAAGCGGGATTGTCTGAAAGCGTTACTACGGCCTCGGTATACAGGGTAAGGTTAAAAAACATGGGTGGGTTTTAGTCAGTAGAATTTGACACTCCCTTCCGCTCAATCTAAAGCGAAAGAAGTCAGTTGGTGTTTTTTCATCTGGGAAAAAGGGACACAAAACACAAAGGGACTAAGCTCCAACGTTAATTTGAGTTCTCTTTACACACATTCAACATCTGATGTGTAGTAAAACTTTCTACCTCTTTGGAAAACTGTAAACTTTGCATTTTATTACAGAGTTTCTAATCCAAAACATCGTGTAATAAACCACAGACAACGTGTATAAATATATGATGGATGACTTCCAAAGCTTTCATTATGCTTGTGTTGGCCCTTATGTGGATTAAGCTGTGTTCATACAAACATAGTATACATGAATTATGAAAGATAAGATTTGTGGGCAGTAGAGTAAGTGGTGATGTTGGGACATCACCACTTACTCTTAAGACTGCTGAAGTTGTGGGAGCCATATCACTTCAACAGCTTTCCTGCTAATATAATATTACACATGCGAAAGTAACTCTGTCTGTCTGTCTGTTACGCTATCACGTCTAAACCACTGAACTGATTTTAATGAAATTTGGTACAGAGATAGAGTTCACCTAGAGAAAGAACATAGTATTGTTTTTATCCCGGACTTTTCAAAGAGTTCTCTTGGAAACGCGATATAACCGACCTCGACGTGGGCGAAGCCGCGGACAAAAAGCTAGTACTTTATAAGTGAGCCGACTTCCTTTTTTTTAAAAAAAGCGATTCCTGAAGTGGTTAAGATTTGGAATTACCCCTGTAACTATAATATTATTGCCCGAAAAAAATGTAATTTACCCGTTGCATCATATGATGATGTATCATCCTCACGAGAGTTACTATAAAATAATTATTGCAGTTGTGGAAGTGTGACACCGCACTACACGGCCAAGAGGGATCTTTTTCACGCGAATAACAACAAAACTAGGAACATATTTTGATAGTAACTGTCGTGAGAATGATTCATTATTAAATGATGTAACAGTTTACTCACGCGTATTTATCGGGGTAGCCCGACTAGTTTCGGACCCAACCGGAGTCCTGACTACTAAACTAGTCGGGCTACCCCGATAAATACGCGTGAGTAAACCGTTACATCATTTAATAATAAAAACTCAGAACAGTTTGTCCTCGAGGGTCTACCATCACACCCGAAAGCAATATTGCAATAGTTATGGAAGAGTGAGTTTTACACCTGCGTTAATATTACTTTGAAAACTGGCGTTATGCCTCCTGGACGACAGAAAATGGGAAAAGAGGGATAAGGCTTTAAGAAAACTACATTATGTTTAAAAAAAATGGTGTTTTAATATAAAGTGCTTGTTACTATCGGATATTTAATATGTCTATGTACCTAACGCACCCTTGCCTTAGTTCTGCCGTGAAAGGTGTTTAGTTACCATGCCATGAAAACGTGTCAATTGTAAAAACTCAACTGAAACTGGCCCTTAGATTTCTATTTTTAGAAACGCAACATTTCTATTCAGTAACGCGTTAGTTTCGAAATTAGTACCTTTGCCTCTTTCCCTAAATAAATGAGATTTTATATTTATTGCTATTTTCGAAATCTGTTAATTTAAATCACTATAAAACAGACACAGGCTTAATATGGATTAAAGTTCTAATTTATATTTTTGATGAATTATTTTTGTCGGCAAAAACTGCATTTATAAAATGTGAGAAAATCTGAAAGTATAATAGTTAAATTAGTTAACATAATCTTTAAATCTTAGCAAATATTTTTAGATTAGAAAATAAATCATACCTACTAATTCAATTTCGTTTATTTTTCTACTTAATTGGGAATTAAAATAAATATACTAAATGACAATTTACTTAATGATAAAAAGCCTACTTAAAATGCCGCAAATTACCAGATTGAGATTAAAATCGTTTTCTGTGGCCATCTCATTAAAAAGTCTATAAATCAGACAAATCCATTAAATTCGCTGTAAATTTTACATAATTGAAATTGGATTGAATATTTTTACATAATTATAAGTCATTTGTGACTTCTTAATAAGAGTACACAAGGTACACAAAAATAAAACGAGTTAGTACTTGGACAAGTAAATCTATCTATATCTATACTAATCTATACTATCTTCTATACTAATATATAAAGCTGAAGAGTTTGTTTGTTTGTTTGAACGCGCTAATCTCAGGAACTACTGGTCCAATTTTAAAAATTCTTTTTATGTTGAATAGACCATTAATCGAGGAAGGCTCTAGGGTATAAACGATCACGCTGCGACTAATAGGAGCGAAGATACAAAGGAAAATGTGAAAAACATAGGGCAGGTATAAATCATAACTTATATCTTCTACCCACGGGAACGAAGTCGCGGGGAAAAGCTAGTAATGTCTACTAGTAAAACTTTTAAAATATTACTAAATTGTAATTTGAAATGTCATATTACTCGATCACACAGGTACTCATTTGAAAACAAGACCATTATTCTAGATAACAGCTACCTACTTAATTCCGAAAAACTAAAAAGCGCATAAAAATACATGAACTAAAAATAATTAAAACATTAACGAAGTAGTAATTAACGTCAAAAAGTCTTTCAAATTAACAAAAACCGCCAATTTTCAATTCAAGTAGTGTAGGCGATCGTCGTCGCGAGTCGCGAGATCACCAAAAATCAAGAACGCATGGTAAAAGTTGCCAAGCCAATGTCATTGACCCGGCGGGCATGTGCGATTTTGACCTCAACAGAAGTTTATGTAGCAAAATCAAGTGAAAGTGGGTGCATCGATCAGTTTGCGGGGAAAGTAACCCTTTGGTTTTGACGGACAACCTTATAAGTAGACAAAAATGTATCACTGACTTTTCTTGAAATATTAAGTCGAGAACTTTGATTAATCATCGATTACATTCAGGACGTAATCGATTACGTTAATTGTCAGTTACATCGAATTAATTAATCGATAAAAAATGCATTAGGAACTCTTAAAAAACATGCATTAAAGGTTGTCTTTTTATGGAAGGATATCAGAGCAGTAAAATCTGTAAACTTGATTGTCCGTCAGGCATTTTTGGAATTTACTCTTGAATTATGGTTACTTAGTGGCTTTAAGTAGCGTCACAATGCATGCACATTATCATGATATTCATTTTATTATGACATTGTGTAGTTGGTAGGTTTTGGTACTTTTCTTTATTCCGTTTAATATGTGAGTAAAACGCTTAGTTAAACATTCCCTCTTACCAAAACTAGCACTTCACGAGAACCAAATAGATTACTTATTATTAGAGATGGGGTGTATTTATTTATTATTGTTGACTTAATTGACGAAACTTTTCGAAAACGAATTATATCTAGGAATAGTTTGAGTTATAGACTTACAAGTATTCCTTAGTTATTCCTGTCAAATAATTATCGAAGTACCTAGCTTTATTTCCATCTAATTAGGTATTTTGTGCTTTTTTATATTCGAAACACAAACGAGAGCTGTGTTAAGAGATAAAATCCTCTTAATGTGTTATTTGCAACCTATATTTCGTTAACAACTCTGTCGGCAACTCTGTGTGTGGATATTTAAGCCGCTAAAATGTTTAAATTATCCCGAAGCAAACAGTTAATTCATTAAATGACTGATAACGGCAGTCCGTCATTTGTCATGGCTCCTCGTTCACGTTATTCGCTTGATCGCATGCAATATTTCGCCGCAGGTGCAATTTGCCGTGCATGTCGATTTACGAGAGGCGATTTTTATTATTCCATTTCACGAATAGTTTGCTCGTGAACTAAACGACTATGACTTCTGTTTTCACCGTTGTTTGAATAGGTCTAATATTTATGTTAAACAAACAGATACAAAACATTATTTCCCTTTTACGCCTACAACCATTTACTCAAAATTACATCTATTGGCGCATTAAGTAACTAACAGTAGTCGCCATAGATATCCAGAAATGTTGGTAGACAACGCTCTCTGTATACAAATGACAGAACTACGACGTTTTTGGCTTCAACTGTTTTATCGACATAT
Source organism: Trichoplusia ni (assembly GCF_003590095.1). Classification (NCBI taxonomy): domain Eukaryota; kingdom Metazoa; phylum Arthropoda; class Insecta; order Lepidoptera; family Noctuidae; genus Trichoplusia; species Trichoplusia ni. The sequence continues at coordinate 4,447,275 of NC_039483.1, forward strand.
ATTGGAAGTTGCCACTATTACAATAAAATACCAAACGGCGTGACATTTTGTACTTTTGTAACGTTAAAAATACTATTTTATTATTATTTAAAACCTCATTGATGTTAAAATTTCTAATTTCCATAAAATATGATTCACTCAACCCATATAGGCTATAGTAATGAACTTAAGGAAAAAAACCTACCATTGGAAGAAATCTGAGTTTTGAGCGATCGCCACACTGTTTAGCGGCTGCCATGATTTGGCGTTTGTCTTGTCATCTATTAGTGTATCGTCTAGAAAATTACGAAAATGGTTTATGAGAAGTTGTACTGGGTGCAAGTGTTTTTAGTATCAATACTAATAAGTTCTATTCTAGCAGAATGGAACACAAGAGACTACATCAGACGAGAGCACTCTCTCACAAAACCGTACCAAGGTGAGTGACCCCTGGCCGGTGACTTTGATCTTCTTACCTCGAATTTGCGTTAACAATAAAATTTATCAATTGACTACAGGGAGTGGAATGTCGGTGCCTTATTGGGACTTCTTAGGTAGCACTATTGTGACTTCAAATTACGTGCGTTTAACGCCTGACCTGCAGTCGAAGTCAGGAGCGATATGGAATACTGTGGTGAGTGACTATTATCACCTATACTATATTAATTTGTATGATAAGATGCTTTTCGCGTGCATTAACCAGCACGAGGCAACTTTGATCTTTGGTAATGATAAGCTGAGCGTAGTCTGCAGGTGTTTATCTCTTCATAAACTAGGAATACAATGTATGACTTATAATATCAAGTATTTGTTTACTCAGATGAAACGTGAAGGTATAAACTACTTGATTACTGTTCTGCCTGTTGTATTTATTAAAATAAATAACTACAAATGTGTTGTGACCAATGCCTAATGTTTCTTTACAAAATTATAAGTATTTAAGGCTTCTTTGCATAGTGTCGTAAATCTAAATAGTATGCTAATATTTCATCGAAAATACAGGTACCAGAAAAAAATAAATACATAGGATATGGTTGTACCTTAAAAAAATACAATAGCTAGAATATTTCAATGAAAATATTCAAAATATGCAATATTCATTCAATTTCATGTTTCCTGACACTACTTCATTAAAATACATAAATAAAGTCAGCATAACTATTGTCTTTATGTATGCTTGGAGACCACATACTTTTATATCACTTTATCATGAGAACATTTAAAACAATAGAACTAAACCACTTCTAATTTATGCAACATAATTTGTAGCCTTTATATAAATCATTAATTTGTATGAACAGTAGAAATGTAGCTGAGAATATCATAATTTGTACACACTGTGACAAAAAAAAATCTACTTTGTAATATCCATTTTATGCCAAACATGTGTTAAATTCTTATACATTCTCACATAGCTATATAAATACTAAAAAAAAGTATATCATGAAAACATACTTTGTGAATGCAATATAAATAACATTTTCTACTTTTTTTTCACTTTAGTAAGAAAACCATAAACATTGTTATAAGCCAAAAACATTTTAATTAATAGCCGCAGTGTATATGGCTATTAATAAGATTGTTATTATTTATAACTCATTATCTGATTTAGAATTGTTTACTATGGTTTGGATTGAAGGGGCTTGGTGCCACTGTGAGGAAATATAAGAATAGGAACACTAATGAAATATATACTGTTTAATACTTGTAACATAATAATTGGACAATAATTTCACTTTTACCTATTTCCATATTAAAACAGTCCATACAGCTATGTTTGAGATCTTTTTGCTCTCAAGAACTGCTAATTGGTAGTTTGTTATAAAATGTGCTTTAATGATATAATAACAGAGAGCTATCTTAAGAAAACAATGATTATAATAATGCTTGTATTAAAGAAAAGCCTTTGTTTCCTTTACTTTACATTTTATTGTTTACATTATTGTGACATTAGTATAGTTCGGTTGACTCATACAAATGTTGACAAAAGAATTAAGCTTATCATATTGCTTTGACAAAATAATCTAATGACACAACTATATCTATTCAATGATCAAATAGCAATTTCCTTTATTTATTTTTTTGTAACAATGAAAACAAATATTACGGCTCAAACCTTGCATTAAAATGTTGAATAGAGCAATAACTATAAAAATGATAAAAAAATGTAAGTTTCATAGTATTTTATACATGTTCAGTGTTTCATTATTTTATTATAGAGGTTTAAACGCCACATTACTACTGGCGACCCACCCTGGCAATGCATGGGTATACTTTTGATATACAGTACTGAATTTCTTTATAGAAAGCATTCAGAACTACCTAAACCTCACGGCATAATAATATTGTGAGTATTAGGCATAGGGACAGACAGACAGCAAGAGTGACGTTTTATAACATGTAGTGATATTATACATATGATATTATATTACAGATCTAACAAGTATCTGTTACATATAATCTCCATTCGATAGGAAAAGGCGTATTTTTCTTTATCAATGAATGCTAATTAAAACTCGTGATGAGGAACATAACTGATTATGCAAAACGAACCTTCGGTAATTGTTTAATTTTGCAGTTAGGCAGGCATCTAGACCAAGGTTATGTAAACTGTGCACATATTACGCAAAACTGAACCTTATAGCTCACACCTCAAAGTTCATAATTGCATTGCGGTGTCTTAGTCTCGTAAATTTTGAAGTTTAATAATAATCGCTACTAATTTTACGTTCAATTTCATCGGCAATATCAAACAATCATTCCACGACTCATAACTTTTTTGTTTGAAGTTATTATAAGGCGGGTTTTCGATAAACCTAAATGTTTTAATAACACTTGCATAAAAAGTCTTAAATGACCTGCCTAAATGACATTCAATATTAATAAAGTACATTTTGCTCCCTACGACTTCGTCGGAAAACTAACAAAGAGGCTCTTTCAGCTCTCGGCACCACTTTCAGTTTTTGTTTAAGAAGTCTTGACTTGACAGTAACTTGACAGATTTCTTAGTTTTAGTCAATTTCACTTGAGCCCATTTTTTTTTTTTGTAAAAAAGAAGATCAAAACAGCACAGACACGCTGATACATACATACATATACATATTTTCTTTTTCATTCCATTCTAGAATATTCTCCATACAAAAATAATAAATATTTACATAAGTAATGAACTTTGTTCAAAGCAATTTGCATTCAAGTCTTTGTTTACGTCGTCAGATTATTTTATTTGCATTTACTTTGATTATAATTATTGATTGTTGGTACTATTTTCTTAAAACCGAAGAGAACAGCTATGCAACAACATTTTATGGTAATCCTAGTCAAACGATATTACCATTTTTTCGCTTTTTTAAATTATCATTTTTCTTTTGGGCGGCAGTAGGTAACTCTCATTTCATTTTCGCCAAAGAAGGTATAATTGGTACAAAGAAATAAATAAGTCTACTGATCAGAATTTGTATAGGAGTTTCAAAACTTTTTCTTGGATATACTTAATTCTCTCAAATTGACGGAGCATTTTTATTGCAAGCTGTTTAAATTTTGAAAACTGCTTTTGACGTCATGATGTCGTCATTTTTCCTTGATCAGACAAGATTCCTGTAAGCACTCGTATTATAAAAATATGCATTTCTATGGACAGAAAAACTCAATATAAATTCGCGTCACGTTGTCAAAGTTATATTTTCGAAATTGAGAACAAAGAGACAATTACCACAGTATCTACTTGGCATCGCCGCTAAGTTCCGTCGCCAAATCTATCCTCGTGTAAAAATATCAGCGGTATTTGTTTATTTACATTCAGTATCTATACTCTAATAACTCTAATTATAAAATGCTTATAGTCTACAAGGAAAGTACGTAAATGATTAGCAGTTTATGTTTGCTAAGAAAGTGTATTCATTATGTAGGCGCCTGTGGTAGGCGCTAAAGTCGATATAGCTCTTAATTCTAAAAAAAAATGCCGATATTTTTTAACATTTGCGTAGAAAAGTTCAACATCAACTTCTGATTACTTGCTGAATTATTTCTAACACAGTACTGACACAAGGTTAAGGACAACATCGTGAGGAAACCTGGATTACATTACAGATATTTGAATCTAAAATCGCCAACCCCCTGGGAGCTAGCGTGGTGATCAAGGCTTAACCTTCCCTATACGGGAAGAGGCCTGTGCCTAGCATTGGGACGTATATATCTTGTTACTACATTATTAAAAAACAATTCTCTCTAATCACAATTTCCTTTTCTCCACAGCCCTGCCAAACCCGCAACTGGGAGCTACAAGTCCAGTTCAAAGTCCACGGGCGCGGCAAAGACCTGTTCGGCGACGGGTTCGCGATATGGTACGTGCGCGAGCGCATGCACAACGGTCCCGTGTTCGGCAGCAAGGACTACTTCGAAGGCCTCGCTATTATATTGGACACGTACAGTAACCATAATGGTGCTCATAATGTGAGTTAACTTTATTTGTGTATTTTTTTTGTTCTTACAGCAGGTATATACTTCTTAGGCTACTTATTAAATCGGGTTGAAACTGCAAAACAAAGAAAAAATTGTCAAAGGATTTAATAAAATTTCCGATTCTCTCTAGTGATGCAACCTTATTAGGCCCGGTTTCACCAACATGTATAAGTCTTAGTACAAGAATAAATCGTTAATTACTCTCGAGTATATCCATTTTACGTTTCACCAACATTTAAACTAATGATAAAACCTCTATACTAGAATAAGGTCATATACCGCCAATTTCGGTCATATAAGCTGCTAATCTTTGGTTAGAAGTGTCACTGTCAAGTCAGTTCATCGCATTTAAAAAATGGCGCGCCGTTTGTATGCATTAATAAATGAAACCGATAGCGAAGATGATGATTATTTTTGTCCTCGTCCACGGTGGTTTAAGGAAAGGGCTAATTATTTTGAAGAGTACGACGAACACGATTTTGTGATAAGATTTCGCTTATCCAAGGAGGCAACATTAAGTTTACTGGCAAAAATCGAGCACCGCTTGGAGTATACATCAGATAGGTGAGTTTTCTTAATAATAGCATGTTATTTATGTAATTTATGCAAATTTTATTTAAAAAAGGTGCCTTCTTCTATGTAAAAAGTGGAAATTAATTCTAGCACTTGTTCGTTTTGTTTCAGAAATAAGCCAATATCGCCTGTCAATCAATTATTAGCTACATTAAGATTTTACGCAACAAATAATACCCAAATGAGCATTGGTGACTTTGTCGGTATCAGTACACCAACGTCACACAGAGTTATTCACCAAGTCAGTGCAGCAATAGCATCGTTGCACAAAGAGTATATCCGATTTCCAACAACACGCGAGGAAATACGAAAAGAACAGGATTCATTCTTTCAAATCGCTAGATTTCCGCGAGTCATTGGTGCAATGGATTGTACTCATGTCCGTATATCCTCACCAGGTGGAGATCATGCAGAACTATATCGCAACAGAAAGGGCTACTTTTCCATCAACGTGCAAACTATTTGCAATGCAAACTTGGAGATCACTGATATAGTAGCCCGGTGGCCAGGTTCATCTCACGACAGCACTATATTCAATAATAGTTGCATAAAAAGTAAGTTTGAAACTGGCCAGTATGGCAATGCTTTGCTGTTAGTAGATGGTGGGTATGCTTCCACTTCGTACATGATGACGCCTTTAGAGAACCCTAGGACTCCAGTGGAACAACTCTATAACGAGTCACAAATACGGACTCGTAATCCTGTTGAAAGGTCATACGGGATCTGGAAGAAACGGTTTCCTGCATTGGCCTTAGGGCTTCGCACTAAGCTGGACAAGTCTTTGACTATTATTGTAGCCACTGCCGTGTTGCATAATATGTTGATGCAACGAGGTGAAGTCAATCCCATTGATGATCCCGCACTACAACTTCCAGCTCCATGGGATGAACTTTTACACCATGGTCAGATAACTCAGCAACCACAACATCCACAACAATACATCAGGCCCAATTCAGTGCGAGATGCTATCATTAATAATTATTTTCAAAGTATATTGTAACCAATAAAACAAATTTTATAAGCAATAAATATTTATTTGCGTTTTTTTTGTCTCAACTCTAAAAGTAGCAACCTAGTTTTAATTTTTTCTTGTTTTAAAATTTCTTGTTGTATATCCATTTGGATTTCAAACAATTTTTTAGCTTCTTCTCTCTCATTAGCTGCATGCTCGATTTGGACATTAATAGCCTTCCCCTTCAACTCCTGCAAGTTTTCAAGAGAGGCTCTCGTAAGTTGCGGCCGCCTTTTCGACATCCATTCAAGTCGTTTTCCTGAATAAGGCCTTTTTTTGCCTGAAGGTTTGAATTGTTCTGAAACAGGCGTTTTTAGACAGTTTGGAGTGTAATCGCCCCAATCCTAAAAAAGATACATAATATGTAAAGCAACCGTAAACATGGAAATACAGTACACATATGAAGAAACAGGTAATTTACTAAAATTAAGGAACATTTTTGTTTAATATTTTTGAATCTATGATGTAAAAAGTGTGCAACTTTACCACATTATTCATGGTTTCATTAGTATCAACGTGGTGTGTTGACTTAGTCTGAACCTCAGGGCCAGGAATTGTATGTAATAATTCGTCTGAAAAAATATATAATAGAAGATCATCGTGCAAAGACACAATACATTGAGTTTAAACTTTCGTGAGACATTATCATACTATTCAAAGCTTAAGGCTGTTACTTTTATTTATTAGGTATGAATTGATATCTGACAAACCCTTTTTATGTGCCTCTGCTGAAAATGATTCCGTGATATTTTCTGTAACGTTTACATTATCTTTATCATACGGATTATGTAGACCTACAGCACTTGGCGTTATAAGACCCAGGATCCTCTCTTGAAGAGGATCATCATTCTTCGGCCTTGATGGTCCACCACCTAAGAAAAAACAAGTTTTTGTAGATTTATAGATACAATTGCCATAAAAATTTTGTAACATACACTTACCGGTTTTAATTAAATGCATCCTCTTAAAAGATGCTTCTTTTTTGGTAGCTTTTTTTAAACTTTCCCACTGGGATTTCAAATTTTCGGCAGTACGGTGGGAAAGCGTTGTCTGCGAATTATATTTATTGGATATTGTCGTCCATTCCGCAAGTTTTTGCTTCATTGAAACCCCGTCGGTTCTTTTATTTTCTATGACATGAAAATGCTCAGTAACTAGATCTACCAGCTGCGTCTTTTCTGATGCCATCCAATTAGCAGATCGCTTTCTCTTATAATTTGCCATTTCCAGGTCTTATTTATTTATTTTTATTTTGATGACAATTATAAACAAGGAAACTAATCAAATATGATCAAAGCATAAGTCAAAACATTATCCAAACAATTTTAGAAAATAGGGAGCGCCATTGCTCAGGCACGGAACAACCGGACTATTTTACTTGGTAGCGTTCTAGTTTCATTCCATCCATTCGTTCAAGGTTACAGAGTAACTAAACAAGATTAAGATATCCGCAGACTAACTTGGTGAAATGAAATTGAAGTTAACCAAGGGGTAAATGGTTAGAATAAATTTATATTGGGGTAGCTACTCTCGTGTTAATTCGATGTTGGTGAAACCGGGCCTTAGTAAGCGAACTTGCGGGCTTAAGGTCGTTTCTTATTATATAGTGTTAGCAAAAGTAACTTCTGTAAAATAATAAAACTGTGTGCTAGATCTACATAGCCTTACACCTATTTTAATAAATAAATTAAAGAATGTCAACCAATGAGAATAGAAAGAAGAAAAATGTCTAACTTTGTACGTACCAAACAGTCTCATAAAATAGTTCCTGTAAATACGATTTTTTATCAATTCGAAGCCATTACTGCGATGCCAAATTGCGACCTAAATTCTTAAGACTATAGATATAAATACCTATACATTCATGTAATACACCTATTTTTCATGCTAACCTATGGTTTAACTATTAATTTTACAGCCAGTCATAAAAGGCAAGCAACACGATTAGGAAAATTATTGAACATTCTGCCTACTCTCTTGTAACGCAAAACACTATAAAAATGTATGTTATCGGTTGCTGGTTGACATTCTTTGACTTAGTTATGTAACGGCATATCAATATGAAAACTATTTTGAAGAATGCACTAAAATAAAAAATAAAAAAATTCCCATTTTTCAAATGGTTCCTGCACTGAGAAATTTAGTCCATGTGTCGCAGCGGGTCCTACAAACATCCAAGTCACATACATGAAACACTTAGATTGCAAGCATTTTTGGATCACACAAATGCTTGTCCTACTAAGGATTGGACCCGCTACGCGTTATGCTCAGTGGGTTTCCCGTTAAAGTCAAAACTTATCGTCCATATTTAAGGAAATACAATACAAAATATACAGTACATCCATTATTATAATGAAAAGTAGTTAATTATAGGTTATATGTTACAAAAATCGTGTTACAATACCATGTCTGTCAATTAACACAAACGCAATTGATAAGCAAAGCCTTGCTTATTACCCAACATACTGGCCGTTCGAACCATATCCGATTTATCGCATACGTACGATGCGTGAGATGCGACAATACAACGCCATCTATCGTCGAACGCGAGTATCTGTCGCAGACATGTTTTGAGCTTTAATATGAACTTGTTTTGGTATTGGTCCTGCATTTAGGCGTCTGTTGACACGCTTTTCGTAAGGGAATTTGGAGTGGATAGTTTAGTTATCCTGACTCCTTACAGAGGGTTAGAAGTTTTCTGGGGCATACACGGGAGTGAATACAGTCAACATTGAATCATACCTTGTTATATCGATCTCATCTCATAACTTTATTTACAGTCCACATAAGTCTATGATTAATAAAGGTCTTAGCGATTTTTTCGAGTTGTTCTTGCCAAGTTGTTTATCGATAGTATATTGTTACAGCATCAGCACCCGTACATATCGGCTATGATAAACAACGGGTCGCTGCACTACGATCACGACCGCGACGGCACGCACACGCAGGTCTCCGGCTGCGAGGCCAAGTTCAGGAACTACAACCATGATACACACATCTCCATCACTTATATGGATGATACGCTTACTGGTAAGATAAAAACTATATTGTTATTTGAATAATGCAACGGTTAACTCGTCCGCCGCTTCAGTTCACGATTAATTAATTAATTAATTAATTAATTTATTTATTTATAGTTAATTAAAACGGTGCAACACCAATTACAATAATTAATATGGAAACATTAAATCAAAACAAAACAAAAGTAAAAACATATAGTCGACAGCATTTCAAGGATTATCTAACTAACAAGGAACAGTGGACGCTCTTTCATACTTTCTCTCACAGAACCTCAAACACACACGCATTACTTTACTCCACTCATCCACAAACACATCAAATTCAGGGTTGGCATTCAGAAGGGCGTTATTTATTATTTATTTATTTATTAAACAGGTACATGATAAAAAATATATAGGAGATTCAGCTCTGGCGACTGTTTTGCATGTCGGTGGGGCGAAGAGATTGTGCCTGCAGCTCTGACGGCGACCGATGTATTTGTCAGGGGTGAATAGGCGGCAGAAAAGGCTGTGGAGCTCTGGGCAGTCGATTTGGCCCCGTAAGGTTTTACAAGCTACCATGAGCTGATCAAAGCCTCGTCTTACCTCCAAGGAGTTAAAGCCTAACATCCCTAGCTTGTTGTATAACCTTTTGAAAAAGTACCTCAGAAAGGTTTTTTGCACCTTTTCGATCATGAATGTTTGAGTAGCGGTGTAGGGGTGCCAGACACAGGCACTTGACTCACGGATGGGTACGGTTGGGTCCGAAACTAGTCGGGCAATTCCGATAAATAAGCGTCCCTAAACCTTTGCATTATTTAGTAATGAATCGAATGAAAAGTTACTAATAGAAGACCTACCGCTAATTTTTATACTAAGATTTGTTGCTATGGAGATTTCATTATATTGGAGATTTCTCGTTGCAAGTAAAAAGGTGGTAGTAAATCCCCTTACCTTAGTAATTCTAACGCGCAGTTTTTAACTGCTACACATGTGCCTTAGATTGATTCTTGTTTAAGAAACTAAAATCACGCCTTATCTTGACAGTTATTCAGTAGGTAAATATTAAAAACATTTCTTAACGCTATCACGAACAAACGTAAATCCTCATTCCAGTATCAACGGACTTAGAAGGCAAGAACGCTTGGAAGGAGTGCCTGAAGGTGGAGAACGTGTTGCTGCCCACCGGGTACTACTTCGGCGCGTCGGCGACTACCGGCGACCTGAGCGACAACCATGATATCATCGCTATCAAGATGTTCGAACTCGATCTATTGGAGGCTGTGAGTATATCTGCTAAAGCTAAAAAAATACGGCCTTAAGAGTTACTTACATCTATTATTATACATACAAACACTTATGTTCATAATTAACGGTAAGAACTGTATGTGTGTATCTTTAACAAAAAAGATGCTGACGTGATACCATCTGTATGATCCACAACTGCTTTTTGCTAAGCAGAATGTGACAGACGTCTCTAAAAGTCCCCAGTAGACAAGGATTAAATACAGGAATGCGAGAGCTTTAAATCTTTGTCAATTGGTATCCTTCTTTAGCACAAACAAATGCTGTATTTTCTTCTTCGTCTATTCTTTTCTATAAAAGACTAAAGTTTCAATTAAATGACTTAAAAAATACAATTTTATATCGTTTACAGCAAAACAAAGACGAAGACCGTTCAAAGATCATACCATCAGCAGCATCATTCGAGGCACCACGTGAAAGAATCGATGACTCCAAACCAGCGATGTCGGGAGTCAAGACCTTCCTGTACATGATGTGCATAGCGATAGTCATCATCGTTCTAGTGGTACTAGGTATCATGTGGTACCAGAAGAGACAGGAGCAGAGCAGAAAGAGGTTGTATTGAAAAGTGTTTTAAATAGCTTGGTTTCAAAGACATTCCGTTTTGGTTGGGTTTGTTGGAGCTGTGGTTGTTTCATTGGTAACTGAATACTGAAGCTTGGATTAATTTTGAGTAACTTCTGTTGTTTCAATACCTTAGCTCAGCTCTTACAAAATGTATACATAATCCATCGGTCATTCTGAAAAGTCTATATATATTAAGGATAAGAAAAATTACAAATAGGAAACACCATATTATCATAATGGAACAATTATAGCCTTAACTCATCACAATACAGCTCTACAACTCATTTCAAAATATGTTCAGTCCAGTCGTTATAAGTTTATGGAATGTCTAGAAAATATGGATCTATAAGTATTGTTAAAAAAGTTTCTCGAAAATGTAAACAGCGAAATACTTGAGGTTGGTAATCTTATAAGATGTGGGCTGTCTATCCATTGAAGCGAAACAATGTCGCAGAACGTATAAATACTTACTAATAAGGTTGTATACCTGGTGAGGAAATGAGATTGAATGCAATCCTATTGATTTTCTTTGTACTCAGCTTTGCTCCGCTTCAATAGACAGGCAGCTTAGGGCCGATTATTCAATCGTCAGCTGTTAAATTTACTTTAATTCATACCATCTAACGATCGAACAATTGGCCCTTACAATAACAATATCTGCCAAGACCAATACGAGACCTAAAAGACTTAATATAAATCTATTATTCCAAAAATTAAATGTTCTAAAAATGTTACCCTATACTGTGTTAAATTGGTCTCCATAGACTGTTATTAGGAATTGTATTTAATAAAAACTTTGTAATTCTATTTTCAAACTTTATCTTTCTTTTTACGAGAATGGCTTTTGTCAATATTACAACTAAAAATAACACCAGTGCACAACTAAGCTACAGATTACTAAAATTAATATTCGTCCTGCTTGCCTGCCACCTATTCGATGCATAACCAAAATTTCTACAGCTAATTACGATGCTAAAACTTATTTAAGATTTCAACGTTATTTGTAAAGTATTAAGGGTGTTTTTGTTTGGTTACGAGTTAATTAATATCATGACAATTCTCTTTTATCTCTGGTTTATTTGTCGTCGGTTAGGTTAAAGGGTCATAGTCAATAATAGTCCTCTATAACCATATTATTATTTTTATATCCAAAAATTGGACTGCATTTTTAGTATAGATAGTTTTTTAAGATGACAAATATTTAAGCAATTAATTATTCATTATTATAAAGAAACGATAAAACTTATTTTACGTTGTATGTTTGTCTAATATTAAATGGTCAAAGTATTGGTATAAACATATCATTTTAATTATGTATTTGTTAATTGAAATGCTTTCCAACCTTTGGATTAGATAGTTGTTACATAAACCTAAGTACATAAACTTTATGTAAAGTCAACATTTAATATTATAACATGTGTTTTTGCTACATAAAACTCGGTAATCAATCTCGTAATAAACCTCTTAAGCTTTATTTACCGTACTCCAAAACCAATATGAAAGATTAATGTAGAAAATCAATTTGATTGGCTCTGATTGGCTAAATGATATTGGTGAATGTTATAATATGCTTCCATCACAAACATTTGTTGTAAGATTAGCATTATAAGACAAACTCAGGATGTCAAATATAAGACATATGTTTTTTATCTTGCCAAACCCATTTGTTTTGGCTTTTATATTATCAGCAGCTGAAAATGTTTCCATAGCAGTGCATTACGCATATATCTCATTCTACCCCAATAGGGGCAAGTAAAAATATCACTTAAGCATCGCACTCTTAATCAAATGCCTCTTCTCACACAGAAGAATCATAAAAAATCTATTCTCTATTCGAGAAAGTAATTGTGTTTGTTATCAATAATTTAACGTTAAGTTGGTTACATTTGAACGATTTTACACGAGATTTCGATAATTCAAGTATTTATTTTAACAATAATTAAGTTCCTTTTGCAATATTCCGTTTAAAATCGTTCAAAAGTAACTATATCATATTATTACGTGAACGAGTGATGTATGTGTGTTTAATAAAAATGATTTATAAACTTTTCATTATTGGTTTTTTATTTCATTTTTCCTTAGCTGAAATAGGTACAACTCTTTGGATTTTTTTTCGTGAAGGATGTCTATTGTTCCCTTTTGTCAGTTTGTGCCTCATGAAACAAGTATTACTGCTTTGTAATTTGACCAAATAAAAGCTTCTCAAAAATATCATGGTATGCCACTTGGCATAGCTAAATGTTTAGATAATAATAATAATATAATATATCCTGGGACAACTCACACACGGTTATCTGATCCCAAGCTAAGCAGAGCTTGTGTTATGGTAACCAGACAACTGATAAACTTTCTTATATATTTCTAAATACATAGATAGTATAGATAAATTACACCCAGACACCAGAACAAATGATCATGCTTATCACACAACAGTTGTCTTGGGCGGGAATCGAACCCACGACCTCCGGTATAGCAGTCAGGATAACTAACCACTAGACCAACAGTCCTGCCAGATGTAAGGGCATAATAAAATAAACCAGTTAGCTCCAGCAGTAGCTTAAAAACTTATAACGTTTTGTGAAAGCGCACACTGTAAAATAAACCCTTCTCGGATGAAGTTCTTACATGCAATCGGGCCGTGGATGTAGCGCAGCGTAATTACAATAATCTCTTAAAGATGATTTTGTTTACGCATTACTTTTTACATTATGTGTGTTAGTAAATTAAGGTAGAATTGATATATTTCAATGGGCGATAAAGTTCCTTGGAAATTTATTTTTCGTGCCTCGGCAAATATTTCTGGTTTCTTATAATATTACGTACTTTTAACCTCATGCCGTTTGCCACTATTTATTGACGAATAAACTTACGTCAATGTCATATTTTTGAAATTATATATAAAATGTCAAAGTGTGTTGCATAGATTTAGGTGTGTTGCGAAAACTTTCCTCAGCGTCGGCTTCGGCACTGATATTTTGATTTGTGTTCTTGATTTATGAATAAGATACGAGAATCTCGAGTAGTGGAGTAACAATTAACTTAGTATAAAATTAAGCATCCATCATGGACGCAAAATCATTTCTTTACTCTTGGTGCGCGAAGAAAGGATTAACGCCGAACTACGATGTGCGGGCCACAGGTATGGAAAAAAACAGCTTATTAGCGAACCAAATACTAAATAATAAATAAATATTGTCTGCTCAGGTCTTTATAAGTATAAATTAATTCGAAACAAAGTCAGGGTACACTTTCGTTTCGATATTTGCGTTCGTTTTCTGTTATTCTAAACAACACATAAAAATATGTACCGGCCGCCAAAACTCGCTTTCCGATAGAATTGCTGCTAAAAATCTAAAACGAATTGCCAAATTGATTAGACTTAAGTATAGAAAGCTGAAAAACCTGTCGTAGGTAGTGAAAAGAAAATAATCAAATAATCTAAGAAATATATTTCCAGTAGCAAAGCAAAACAACTCTTTTTTTCCTAAGTTTTCTACACTACCCAAAATACTCAGTTGCTAGACTTTTGAAGATTTGTATCTAATCTTAGTCTTAATCTTTTCTTTTTAAATCTAACCTTATAGGGCCCAAACATCGTCAACGTTTCCTCTGCGAGGTCCGAGTCGATACTTTCTCGTACGCCGGAGCTGGCAACTCCATGACGAAAAAGGAAGCTCAGATGAATGCTTCCAAAGACTTCATTAGTTATCTTGTACGTACTGGTGACTTGGCACCTGGAGATGTACCCGAGGATACTAGGGCTCCTGTGGTTAAAACTGAAGATAATGATAATATCCAGGGTCAGGATTCACTTCCTCAGCAACAACAGAGACCTGTGTTTCAGGTTTGTTTGCCTTTTTGAATGTTTAGTACAAAATTTATACTTTACTATAATAATGTATGGACAGAGTGGAAGAATCTAAGGGAGGCCTTTGCCCCGCAGAGAGATGGAGACAGCTGAAAAAAAAAATGTATTGGTTTAGTTAGAGCATTTGGTTGATGTGTATGTTTTACACTTTAAAGAATAGTATCACCTAGTAAAGTTGATAAACTGATTGGATTGTCGAAACACCTTGACATAATAATGTAGATTTGTATCTGATTGTCTTTTGTTTTTAAAATGATAACTGCTGCCTACAACATCTGGGTTCCAGTGATTTAGAAAACTTATTTTGTTCATTAGTTTTATTGCTGATTTTTATATTAAAGTAAAATTCAATTTGTAAACATCTGCTCAAAATAAGGGTCTGTGGTAAATGAACAGGATTTGCAATATGTTGTTGAGTACATAATATAAACTTGGGTCAGTTTATCTCATTTAAAAACCCACAGAAAGATGGTACAGAATGCATGGAAAAGTTTCTGAAATCAACTGTAACATTTAACATTGTCCATGGGAAAGTTGTGATGATAGTCAGAAGTTCAGGTGCATGTTGGTAGATATCGCGAAAGATCAGTAATCCAGAAGAATACAGGAATGCCTTTGTCTAGCAGAGAGATCTCACAAAGGCTCAAGTTTTAACAAGACATTTGTTTCCAATTCTAGGAGGGAATGGGACCAGATATGATGGGTCCTGCTTACCATGCATACGGTGGTCAAAATGAGAACTTTACATATATGAATCGTTTACAACAACAGAAAAATGTAGAGGAAGCTGAAGACTTAGATGTTAATGCCAGTTTACATGGTAACTGGACGATGGAAAATGCCAAGTCTAAACTACACCAGTTCTTACAGATCAATAAGATTAATACGGACTATGTTTATAAAGCGGTCGGTCCGGATCACACACGGTTTGTCTTTACTTTGTTCTGTTTAATTCATTTTGGTTTCCATCTGGTTCACTTTCATTATTCTTGCCAAGACCATGCTCCATCCGACCGGTCATCAATCAATGTATTTGACTATACTTAAGTAACTTCCTGTTCAGCTATCATCAATGACATAGGTATGCTATACATAAACTTTTTATAGAGAACTATACCAAATTTGTAACAAAATCAATCAATACAAAAAAAAATGGTAACAACATCATATTAATCATATGAATATTCTATTTTTAATTCGTAGTATAATAATATTACGCAACAATATAATAATGTATAAAAGTTGGTAAATTATTGAAACTCATTTTGAGTTCTTGGTGTTGCTGTTGTGGAAGTGAGATGACGCTATCTGCAACATAGCTCGCCATCTCGTTTCTACTTAGGGAAAAACTCATAGTACATGCGCTGATCTCATCTTAGCTTCTAGCATATATCTTGAATAGGGTATTTGACTAAAGCTAATAACATAAATCTGTTTAGTCCGTCAAACTGATTTCCAAAAATTATTGAATATGTATTTTTTATTTTATTACATCATTTCAAAGTCTAAAAACGTCACTAGTTAGTAAAAAGTATACTAGTAAGTGACGTCACACGAGATTTTATATGAGATAGAATAAAAAATACAAATCTAATATTTTTTGGAAATCTGTCTCATGGACTATACTATTTTTTGTTGTGAAATACCCTATTGAATTGAGCAAGCTAAATTATTTGGTCTGCAGTGGGAAAGCCAAGTTTTCAAGATGCATGAATTCAATTTTTTTGGCTTTCTTACTACAGACGTGAATATTGTATGTTTTGCTTACAAGCCATTGATTATTCATGTTATTTGAAAAATCATTGGCTATTGGTGACTATAGATAACTGGAAATGTGGCCAAGTAATAGAAGTACTTTTAGATTAATGAATGCTGACAACACTTGTATTCCGGTCTGAATTTTATACTTGCCTTTGCCTATCCTTTGGTTTACAAAATTAGAACATGAATTTCTCCTATTTTCTCATCTTTTTTTTTATTTCATTGAGCCCGATCTAGCCAGTCATTCACTAGAGTGATAACTTTTAAATTAACAACTGGTAACTGGGCTATGAGTGTGGTCAGCAACAAAAAGTAAATCCAAGAAATTGAAGCCAACTTTGCAGAGGATATACAAAGTTTGCTTCAGTATTTAAATAATAGTTTTAAGAGCGAAATATCAAACACACGGAATAAATCCAAGACAAGAGAAAAATATGTACAAGAAAATAAACAATAAGGCAACATGATGTTGTAAAATAATACGTAATGTTAGAATGGGGTGCATAGTTAAAATGGGGTGATAGACAAATTTTCGCGGTGTTGCCTATGTTGACGTGACGTGTTCTACGTGAAAACTAATTTTTGATTATTAAGTAATAATATCTATTCGCACCGTTCTATCGTTATTTTATCTACTGATATGTTAATTAACTTAAATTTTCATTTGTTAAAATATATTATTATGTGAACATTAAAAAAGTCTTGGATTTTATTCTGAACACAGGTGTGCTTGAGCTCTATAAACTGACTCCACTTGGCTACAATTCCAATATGTGTAATGATTGCGTGACTTCCAGATGTCAAGAAGGTAAGTTTAATATAATTATACACATACACTAATAAAAATTAACAGTTTGTTTGTTCTTACTAATATGGGAAACTGCTGGCTTATTATAATGTTGGATTGTCTCAGTTTTTACATCAGAAAGCTGTTGAAAAATAAAAAAAGGCTATAAACGAGTAAAAAACGACTATACAAAGGAAATTGACGGTATAAAAAATATCGTCTTTATCTCGCGGAGTTAAGGTTGAATTTGCTATAGTAACTTTACATTTACGCTTCGATGTAAAAGATTTGACTCTGTTGTAGTATGATATAAACCTAATTAACTAAGCAGTAAGCAAACATTTAAAATTTCAGACAGACTAAGATATAGATACATAGACAATATTAATTATATTTCTTCTTTTCTTATGGTTTATAGACAACCTGGTTTTAAAGTCTCCAAACAACCCGTAGGCCTTAGACGTGGTTTTCAACAAACCCAAGAAAATAAACATATCTATGTTGGTTTTGCTCATGATATTCTTCATCGTTTTTAGCCAGTGAAAACTACTTTCAATGCGCACATGAATTCAAAAAGACACCTACGACTTTTGATTTAGCAGTTTATCGATCATATCATAAGGCTATCACTGCATGCAACAATACATTTTACTATCGTGTACAAATACACAATATTAACTAGTTTAAATTTTCAGGAGTTTCTGCTGCGAGTTGTCTATATTTGTACGTCAGTTGGGCCGTAACGTAACCGGGCGTGAGACCGCGTCGAACAAGCAGACGGCGAGCAAGTCCTGTGCTCTGTCTGTCGTAAGGCAGCTTTACCATCTCGGTGTGATTGAGGCCTTCAGTGGCACGCTGAAGAAAGACAGGTGATTGGTTTTGACTTTATGATGACGATGGCAACGTGTGAAGTGAAAGTGGAAAATTGGTTTGATTCGAGAACTAAATTAATTTTACTAAAGCTTCCTTTTCTATAAAAAACCACTCTCGCATTGAGAATTTAATCCTTATGTCGCGGGAGTTTTGTAAACATTCATGTCATATGCACAAATATACCAAGACTCAGGGCAAGCATTCGCGGACCACACAAACACTTGTACTCCGCGGGGCTTGATCCCGCGACACGTCACACGTGGCCTCAACCACTCGGCTATCTGTGCAATTTTCTTTGCAATCAACATTTGCATTAACCTGTGTATTATTTTGTCAGGTCTGGAGAAGGTATTATGAAGCCTTATCCGGTGGCCATAAGCCCAGCACTGGAACAACAACTGGAGGAGACACTAAAAGGTGTGCTATTTGTCAGTGTAATCTTAAAATGTCCCTTTCCTCTTCCTACAAACAAATAAAAGATTTCGGATATGTTTAAATGTTTTGATATTGCTTCTACCGCATTAGTCTTTTACTTTTTCAATCGGGACTGAAATAATCTATAATAATATCAAGGATTCCATTTCCGACATTCCTAGCCCAGTTTACCGATGACCCAAAAAAGGTGGCTGGATCTTACTCGATGCGGAAGGCGGAGGACCGGGTATTGTGGCAGAACTTGGAAGAGGTCCAGCAGTGCACCTCGATAGGCTGAATCCGATAGCCGAACTAGCATCATGGATTTAAGTAAATAACATTAAAACCAATTAACATCACCTACATCCTTTCCAGAACTTGAAATAGAACCAGTACAGGTGGACCTGTCTGGTCACTACTCGAGTGAGGATGGTCAGTCAGGGCTGACCCTGCTCCAGATGGACCGCGTGAAGGCCATGCGAGAGGCCCGCCCCACCCCCGGCGGCGTCGTGTCCTGGTCACCGCCGAAACCCAACTGGAATGCGTGGACTGGGTGTAATATTGGTAAGAGGCGATATACAATTGTTCATGAATTTAACTTTTAACGAGCAAAAAATACAGCAGCATTTTTAATATCCTAAAAACCCGGGTAAAGTGTCAGTCAGACTTACAATATTGAAGGTTTCGTACAAATATAACAAATAAAAACAAATAAAAACAAATCTGTGAAAAATATAGGGCTGGCAACAAGGTGACTTTGAAGGTTATCTTTGATTTTGTTTTGAGTTTTTGTATAGAAAGTAATTTCAGAAATAGCTGTGAAAGTTTCAACTGCCCAGCTATAGAAGTTCATGATACAATTTCGTGACAGACGGACCGAGAAGCACCTTAGCCTGTCTGTTCGGGTTGCGTGCTTACCGTTTTTTTGTATGTAAACCTAAAAATGAAATGTATTCATGGTTAAGACTATTACTGGGAGTTAAATTACTCTATGTATGCCCTCCGAGTTGTCTTATAACAAATGTGTCTTCAGATGAAGGGCCACTGGCTACGACAAGTCTTGAGGACATCAGCGCTGACCTTGAGAAGCGCCACAGGGATATGTGCCAGAATAGTACATTGTATCAGGTTGGTAACATTATTATGGACCTCAAATAGAAAAATTTGGAAATTAAACTAGTTCCTTCCTGTATTTGACAGGTAATTTAATTTGTTATTGAAAACAGTTGTAACCTATTGCTATGTATTTTTATTTTCTACCTTTATATGCAACTTCGCGTAATCTGTTTCTGTTTTCTTGCCCTATAGTTTGCTTTTACTTTTGTCCCTTGTGTGTGTTGGCAATGTAATACAGGAGGTGGTCAATGTGTGCTTTATATAATGAAATGTTCAAAAAACAAAACTATTTCGTATTTTAACAGGAAAGTTTACGCGAAAGGGAAAAACTACCGGTGTACGGTATGAAGTCGCAAATCATGGAGGCTATCAATGAGAACCCAGTCATCATCATCAGAGGAAATACTGGCTGTGGAAAAACTACACAGGTATATTCAACTTGATACTTATATTATTATTTTTTTTATTTAAACTCTTAAATAAAACAATGTTTTTAGTTGTTTTTAAGTTTCCTTGACAAATATTGTTTAACACCAGGCTGTATTTAATGAATCGCTAATCGCTTAAAATATTTATAGCTGATGTATGTCTATAGCCAATATAACAAAAAAATATGAAAATAACATTGAGGTTTACCAACAGTGTGGCCATATTTTTTGTGGCAAATACTTTTCCTCAAGCCGGCGCGAACTTTACTAGTGTTTTTTTGTTACAACGTTACATATTCGCCGCAGGTATGCCAGTTCATCTTAGACGACTACATAGCGAGCGGGCAGGGCGCGTGGGCCAACGTGTGCGTGACTCAGCCGCGACGTATCTCCGCCGTCAGCGTGGCCGAGAGGGTCGCCAGCGAGCGCTGCGAGGACCTGGCCAATAGCGTGGGGTAAATACTAATTCAATATTGATAAAAATGATACTAGAAAATATATTTTTTTTTGGAGAAAAAGACTCTTTCTTCTAAAAGTGTTTCGGAGAGTTTTACAGTCTATTCTAAAATCGTGTGTAGGTTAAAGATAGATAAGGCTAGGTAAGGGTTTTTGTACTTACCCATGGATAACCATGTAGTAAAGTCTTATCTACTAAGTCTAGGTTATGTGCTTCGATTCACATAAAAGGACACATTAACATGATAGATATTTTTTCCAAATCAAGCCCTTCATTGTAAATATTATTATGTTACAAAAAAATGTTATTAATTTGTTTATTATTATTAGCACAGTAAAAACAACATCGAACAACTAACACAAAACTAAACATAAAAATCACTCACCTATGCAGTCGTATCTCAACACTCCAAACATTTACAAAAATCCCCTCCACTCATCAAAAAACATCAACTTTCAAAAAAACACTAACATACAACATTTTCCAGCTACTCAGTCCGCTTCGAGTCCTTCCTGCCGCGTCCATACGGGTCCATAATGTTCTGTACCGTGGGAGTACTGCTACGTAAGCTCGAGGGTGGTCTACGTGGAGTCAGCCACGTCCTTGTCGACGAGGTTCACGAGAGGGACGCTGACACCGACTTCGCTCTTATCCTCTTAAGAGATATGGCCCATACGTACCCAGATTTGAGGATCATTCTCATGTCGGCAACAGTCGATACTACTTTGTTCACTCAGTATTTCGGAAATTGTCCTGTTATTGAGGTAAGTGCAGGATATGTTATAAAGACTGATCTGTAGTTAGTTAAAGTTATATAGGTTTCACGAATGACTTGAATGGAATTCTTATACGAGCGTAACTGTTTTTGTTCAACGTAAGTTCCCGTCAAATTAGCTGGCATATATTTTCATACCAAGATTAGCGGTTAATCAGTGATTGTGAAATAGGCGCTAAGTCAAAAGAACAAAGTGTATGTCAGTAAAACTAAACATAAACTAATACAGTCTTAAAAATGGGTGGTGGAAGTTCTAATACAAATCCTTTTTTTATTTTATTCCAATTTAAACCTAACGTTGTTTACACTAAGGTATATTTTATTTAATTAAAGACTATTCTTGTTCTACCTAGGTGCCAGGCCGCACGTTCCCCGTAAAGCAATACTTTCTAGAAGACTGTGTCGAGCTAACTAAGTTCGTGCCTCCGCCAGACACGCGCAAGCGCAAGGCATCCGGCAAGAAGGCAAACAGCACCAATAATGATGACGACGATGATGATGAAGGTATAATAAGTTTATACAGGTGGTATAGAATAAGTGTTGTGGGTCCACGTACTGGGCGCAACGGGTCGTAGGTTCGATTCCCGCGTAGGATAAGTATTGGTGTGATCCACAAATGCTCGTTTTGAGTCAGAGTGATCTCTCTCTCTCTCTCTCTCTTTCTGCACATAACCACTACTTCTTAAACTAAGATTTTAGCTGTGGAATTGAAGAGTCTTTTCACAGCTGTAAAATAAATAATGTTTGTATGTAATTAAAAGGTGGAGCGGAGGAACAAGATGAAGACTTGAACAAGAACTGTCAACTGTCCAGCAACTACTCCCCGGAAACATCACAAACCATGGCCAAGCTCTCTGAGAAAGATGTTAGTATATTATATTTGACTAAAGAATGGTTTTTGTTTAAGGATAGACTTTTTAAGCTTTGACCTAGGTTACTTCAATGACAAGAAAATATTAGTGTTTGTTTGATGAAACAATCGTTTAAACACCATCATCAAAATCTGTTCTGTGTTTGGGTTGTCTTTATGAGTTATCTAGTTGTACTCATAGTAAAAGTTTTGCTTAGTTTGAGGCTAGATGGCGTTGGTTGAAATTAGCTGAATATTTAGAAAAATAAAATATCTTATACTTTCCTTGGAAGTGGTCTGACAGAGATAGACAATGACCAAGGAACTCCAAAGAAACTACACAATCCGTTTATAATAGCCCTTCCACGAACTCCGGTATAGCAATCAGGGTCACTAAATACTAGACCAACAGGCCAGTCAAATATTTTAGTCTTGTTTGATATAACTTCACGAATGATTAAATAAAATGCCTTATTAATAAAAATCTTTCCATTACAGCTAAGTTTCGAACTTATCGAAGCAATTCTACAATATATAAGCAGCTTGGGAAGTGATGGCGCTGTGTTGGTGTTCCTCCCCGGGTGGAACCTTATCTTCGCGTTGGCCAAACATTTGTCCCAACATCGAGTGTTTGGCGACACGTCTAAGTATGTGATACTGCCGCTACACAGCCAAATCCCCAGGGACGATCAGAAGAAAGTGTTTATTACTCCACCGCCGGGTATGGTTAAGGTAATTATTTTTTGGTCTACGTCAATCTAACTTTATCCTATGACCTCAGCTGTGTTTACTTTTTATTCCAAACAAAAATACGAACATTCATTTTTAAAATATTTAGTTGGCATATTTGCCATAAGAGTGTTATAAATAAGGATGGCGTTAGCGTGCCCAACTACATTTTGCTATTTACAACAAATTGTCTTAACGTTTACCAATATCCATCCAAAATGTAAGTACACTAAACACTTGAATTGCAGACATGCGCGAGTTCTGTAAGTTAACTCTTGAAAGTTAATCAATTTGTTTTATAATATACGTTTCTCGTGATATTCAAAATGACTTCCTATTGGATTATATATTTATGGACCTGGACTCAAAAATATGAAACTTCGAAAAGCGTTCTGATTTTTGAGTTTTGCGACTTAAATATGACCTTTTCAATACTTATTATTTTAAACTATTCTTACCATTAACTAGTTTGAACCCTTTTTGTTAAATTATTCACCCAATTCCCATAATTTTCGTATCCAGGTGATATTATCAACGAACATAGCGGAGACATCGATCACGATCAACGACGTCGTCTACGTGATCGACTCGTGCAAGGCCAAGATGAAGCTGTTCACGTCACACAACAATATGACGTCATACGCCACTGTCTGGGCCAGCAGGACTAATCTGGAACAGGTGATTTGTAAATTTATTTATTTATAGCTGTATTAGCTGTTGCAGGCGGTACCGCCCAGGAACATAGGATAAAATTGATATTTACATACATTTTGATGCTGATGAAAAAGCAATCTGTACTACATTCATTAATACAATATCAATTACTTTCTTAATTCTCCAGCGTAAAGGTCGCGCCGGTCGTGTCCGCCCCGGCGTTTGCTTCACGCTGTGCTCTCGCGCGCGCTACGACAAACTCGACGAACATCAAACTGCTGAGATGTTCCGCACACCACTACACGAACTGGCTCTGAGGTACGTTAATATGAGTACTTTACCGCATAATTAGGACCAGGCACGTGTCCATTAAGTGCTGATGCCTGTCGGACCAACGGGATTGTCTGAAAAAGTTATCGCAACCCTTTTACACGAAGGGTGAAGAAGTGAATACACCCGTGTTCTTTTCTGGGTTTTAGTGAGTAAAAGTTTGATATTCTCTTGCGATCAAACCAAAGGTGAGAAGTCATTTGATAGTGTTTCGTCAGAAAAAAAATAAAGATTGATATCTTTAATTTTTTCATTATCATAAGTCTACTTCTGAATGTGGCCATATTTTGTTGTGACGTTGTATACCCATATTTTTCTATTAGAATCTATATGTCTGAATATATACTATATTAAAATGTGTTTTATGTGTATGACTGCGCCGCGCGACTTGTCCAACTAGTAAAAAAAAGTATTAAACTAGCCCTGTCTCCTTTCACTTGTCTCCCATCTATAGTACTTAACAATGACATAAAAAAGAACTCAGTTTCGTTCTTGAAGGTGGTCATATGATATTCAAGTGTTACCAAACTCCCCCCAGCATCAAGCTGCTCCGGCTGGGCAGTATCGGGCACTTCCTGTCGAAGGCCCCCGAGCCGCCGCCGCTGGACGCCGTCATCGAGGCCGAGGCGCTGCTGCGGGAGCTGGCCTGCCTCGACGCGGGGGACAACCTCACGCCGCTCGGGACCATACTCGCCAAGCTGCCTATAGGTACACTAGCAACTAGGATAGTTTTTGTTGACCTAGCACAGGTTACGGTGATAAAAACAGAAGATTAGGCTGGTGAAATATTTTTGTGTGTGTGTGTGTGATCTCCACTGTCTGATTTCCTGTTTCGGGGAGTCGATTTTCCAACTTACAAAAACAAAATGAGCATTCAAAATCAAAATTAAAAGTGTTATTTCAAATAGGTTGTTTTCCAGGCACGTTTAAAACGTTATAATAATGACTCTAGTTGCACGGTTCCATTTCATTCTAATGGAGAAGAACCGGCAAGAAACGTCATAAGACTTAATTATTATATTAAAACTTAATAGAGCGCTGTTATTTGTCAGTATGAAGACAACTGCCTTCATCAGATTATACCCTTTTCAAGTCACGACTTACGCAACAACTAAATAGGGACTTGGACACTAGTCTTAACTAATAATGGTTCTGTATCATTATATTTTTAAGACCATCATGTACATTATGGAACGCAATAAATTATTGAGTATTGAGAGTAGGTATCCAGTAAATGTTTTTTTTTCATGTTTATTGTATTTTTCCCCAGAGCCGCGTCTAGGCAAGATGATGGTGCTGGGCTTCGTGTTGGGCGTGGGCGACGCTCTTACCACAATGGCGGCCAACTCAACGACCTTCCCGGAGATCTTCATAGTGGAGGGTCGCCGTCGCCTGTCCAACCACCAGAGGGCGCTAGCGGGGGACAGGGCGTCGGACCATGTCGCCATGCTGAATGCTTTTCAAGTTAGTACTGAATTTAAACACTGGTAAATGTTTATGAATGAAAATATTTTATTTGGTATGGGGCAATTGCAGCATGTTGTTATATATCCGGGCTTTTTTCTTGCTCTTACTATAAACATCCAATGAAAATTGTTAACTAATTAATTGCTCTCAAAATGTTGTCTTTAAATTATACGTGTTTCTCCAAGCTTGATGTAGAATGTTACTTTTTTCTATAAAAAAATATGTAAGATAATGAAACGTCTTGATTATTTGTCAAACATTGCACGACTTTGAAACTTTGAGTTCTTTCGAATGTTACTTTTTTTGAAATGTCTCTTTGTTGAAATGTACGATTAACCTAATGCATATTAAATTAGTCTATTAACATTGTACGAATATAATCATTTCACCAGATGTGGGAACGAGAGCACGCGAAGGGCGAGGACGCTGAGATGCGCTGGTGCGAGTGGAAGGGGCTGCAGCCCACCACCATGAGGGTCACCTCCGAGGCCAAGTACCAGCTTACTAGTGAGTCATTATACTAATCTTTGTACAATACATACGAATCGAAAATTTTAGTGTAGAAGTATCATCGATAAAATTAACCTAATTGATGTGATAAATGTAAGTTACCTTTTTTGTATCTAGATCTAGTAAATGAGTGAAAATTATCTTACAAATCGTGTGTAATTTCATCTTTATGCTTCGCCGCCCTAATTAGTAAAGTTTAGCGATCAGCTTGTCGCCCCCTTTATCAGTAGTTCGCCGGAACAGTTCTACGCTAGCTATCCCGGTCTACTCAGTGATACTACTTAACCTAAACTTTTATTTTGAACAAAATACTCTATATAATATTTTAAGAAAATCTGGTCGAGCCTTCGACGATAAGATACACCGGTTTTTTGTGTAGTTACCTACTTTTTGCATTGTGCAGGTATTCTCTAAACAATGCCATGTCATTTATTTATTTATGCTTACCTGATGTTTGTCTTTATGTCATTATTACTATTTTCCTTGTTTTTGTTATTACTATTTTCGTAACTGGATCAATATTCGCACGTCACTTAGGTGATCACTGAAAATCCGCGCCGAGTTATGGTCCGCGCCATACCACGGCACAATGCTGAGTGGTCACCTACTGGTCGCATTTGACCTTTATATTATTTATATTAAAATGTTATAAATACATTTGTTTGCATAAGTCTCTGTGACAGATAAATATTTTTTCTTTCTATATTTTATTTAAAATAGGCCCTATTCCAGGCACTTAAAAAACCTGATAGTACTGATTATAGTTTCGCGAATATGACAAAATAAGGATTTAATTTAACTTAATGTCCATCGTACCTTCAAACTACAATTTCAAACTGTACACTCAATTTTTCAGATATCCTAACAACAACGATAGGTTTCTCCGAAGAGTGTTGTGTGCCACAACGCTGGCACCCCACCGGTTCAGACCCCACCTTGGACCTGGTCATCGCGCTCATGTGTATGGGACTCTACCCTAATGTGTGCTTACATCAGGGGAAGAGAAAGGTTCGTTAAATACCATTGATTTTTTTTTTGAGTCCACTTTTACTACGAGTTAAAAAATATTTCTACTAATTCCAATCAAGTTTGAGTGGCTACATCAAAAGTTTTTATTTCAAATAGACCGCTTTTCAGGCACTTTTAAAACGTTATAATAATTACTGTAAGTACGCGGTTCCAAAATGTAATTCCTATTGGAGAAGAATCGGCAAGAAATTCTACTTTCTATAAAGTTTTCTAGTACTTTTTTTACTTAACATGTTAACGAATTGACGATAGCAAATCCGGCCCTTAATTAAATAAAGTGCGCTATGTTCTGTTGAAAAGCTTTTTAGTAAATAAATTACTTTGATTATAAAAGACTTACTTCTTAGTAATTACTACTAAATGATATAATATCTGTCCAGGTTCTGACGACGGAAGGCAAGCCGGCGGTGATCCACAAGACATCGGTGAACTGCAGCAACCAGGAGCAGCGCTTCCCGTGTCCGCTGTTCGTGTTCGGCGAGAAGGTCCGCATGCGCGCCATCTCCTGCAAGCAGACCACCATGGTGGCGCCGCTGCATCTGCTGCTGTTCGCCTGCAGGAAGGTCGAGTGGGTACGTATATCATAAAACATTTGAAAATATTTTATATAAACTAGCTATTGCTTGCGAGTTCCTCCGCTATATCAAAAATATACTTACCCACCTTTAAAGAAGCAGGTAAAAAGTATGTCCATAGCAAATTTCATTAAAATTGGTCTCCCCTTTTGGTTTGATGGAGGTTACAAAGAAACAAACACTTACATACGTTTGCGTTTGTATTATAAACAAGCGTTATTACGTTTTGGAAAATATAAGCATGTGTTTATGGGTATTCGGGTAGTCTTAATGGTAAAAGTGGTAAAATGGCAAAAATGGCAAAAAGAGATATAATATATCTCTTTTTGCCATTTGATTCCACTGTTTGGAGACTTTTGTTGAGGAAGGAAGCAGTCTTTGACAGTAGTGGGACACTTACGGCTATTGTCATGTATTAATATACATATACAAAAAGACCACTATAAATGTCTGAGTTACCCTCCCCTAACTTAACAAACACAACGTTTCAGATTGACAACGTGGTCCGCCTGGACAACTGGCTGAACTTCGACATGAAGCCGAGCACGGCGGCGCTGGTGATCGCGCTGCGGCCCGCCGTCGAGAAGATCGTCGAGCGCGCCGCCGCAGAACCTGACGCCGCGCTACACTTCTCGCCTATTGAACAAAAGGTTGGCTGTGCTTTGGTGTTATTCTATATCCAATGTTAAAAAAAAATGGTTATGTTATATTTCTCGGGGTAACGTACTTACCGTAGGTGTCGTTAATTACAAAATGAAATGCGGTGTCTACTTTTTTGCGAGTCTTAAAGAATAATTTGAGTTTATATTTTAACATGTGCTTTAAGATTGCTTAGTTTAATACAAACGTCTTTCATACTTCCAATGGAATGGCGTGCTTAGATAAAGATATTAAGAAATTTACCCTCAAATCTGTCTGTATGAAACTTAATATTCTTTGTACCTATGGTTGTAGGTAATCGACTGCGTGAAATCGCTATGCATCGTGGACGCGGGCGACTACAACATCCAGCGCGAGACCAGCACACCGACGTTCAGGATGGACGGCGCCAAGCGAGGCAACCGCGGCTGGGGGACCACCGGGCCCCGCGGCGGCTTCGGCGGACAAGGGTTCGGCGCCAACCAGGGCTTCGGCGGAAACAGAGGTGGATTCGGCGGAACTAGAGGCGGCTTTGGCGGGAACCGAGGCGGTTTTGGAAGCGGCAATCAGGGCGGCTTCGGCAATGAAGGTCAAGGTGGCTTCGGAGGTGGATTCCAGGGCGGTTTCCGAGGTTCAGGCGGTTTCGGCAGCAACCAAGGAGGTTTTGGCGGTAACCAAGGTGGTTTCGGCGATAACCAAGGTGGTTTCGGTAGCAACCAAAGTGGTAACGGTTTCGGCCGCGGTGGATTTGGCAGCCGAGGGTTCGGTAATACAGGTTTCGGAAACCGCGGCTATGGTAACAGTGGCTTTAGAAGAGGCGGACGCGGATATTGGTGACCATTTCAGTAAATAGTAGGTATAATAGTGACAAATTGTGTGATCCCAGAGTCACTAAACTTAGAAATAAATTAATACCATAATATTTGACTGTTTTATTTATCATTGGAATACAATAAAAATTAGAATAAATTGAAACGATATGTTATACATGCATTAAACTAATAAATAACAAGGAAAAATATAATTAATTTCACATCAGCACAAAATAAGCAAAGGATTCTTCACACGGCGCAGCTGACGATTTAATGCGATATAACGACTACAGTTAATGCTAAAACCGTGTGAAAGTAGCTAAATTACAATAAATTAAGAAAACAAGGAAACATGATTGAATTATAGAAGCAAACACTATTACTAAAAGCCGCGTAAAACAGCATTTAAGTCAAATTGTAAATAAAAAAAAGTTGGCTAAAAAGCCAAAGCCTTCGTCATTCAACCGGGTTCTGTACAACTATTAGTATAAAGTCTTTATCTGGCGCGACCATCACCTCACTTTTCTTGGTGCGTATCCTTAAAAACGTCAAATCGTTTGAAGGATCAAGATCTCTTACTACTGCCTTCGCTTTATCGACTAGAGAGCTCATTAACCCCGCGTATTGCACAGATACGTGGTTCTCAAGGGTAGTTTTTATAGGTATTCCTTCCCCATTCACCACAATCACTCCAGCAACGCCTTTGTGCATGGACAGCTTTCGCACAGTTTCTTCAGCCTCGTTTGCCATTGTTGATTATTATATTCAGATCTGTCTAATTTTCCTTCTTTAGATTATGCAGTCTTGAGGGCTTGTGATATTATGAATTTTGACGTTGACATGTAAGAATTTGAACTTGGAATAACTTTTATTTCTTTTTTGTCACTTGGTATGTATTTTGGAAAAAGTTTGGTGTATTAAGTTGGGTTGATATTGCAAGTGGTTAACTCTTCAGAGTGCCACTTGACCATCACAACCGTCCTCTAGCAGAGGACGTTTCTCAATTGAAGCTGCGTACCGAAAGGGGAACACGGATCCCTATTTCTGAGGGTCTTCAGTCTGTCTATCCATCCGCCACCAGACTGTATCTCCTGAACCCATATACCTAAACAGTTGAAATTTTCACATATGATGTATTCCTGTTGCTGCTATAATTACTTAAAATAAAGTTCGAGGTTCACCAATGGCTGTCAGTTTCTTAAGCCAACACAACTTCCGGTTTAATTTGTTTGTTACGTGTTACACAGTAATTTCTAAAAAAGTAAGTTATTTTATGCTATAACTAACTTGATTAAATAAAATCAAAATCACATTAATTTAGGAAATAATTAAGTCATTTTTATACATGAAAAAAAAACATTTTATTATTTTATGAATACATTAAAAGCATAATTACATCTTATGATAACAGAAAGCATGACTAAACTTATTGCTTTAGTACTTGAATAGATAATACTTAGATCTTAATAAATATGGCATATAGAAATACTTAAGTAATAACACCTAAATTAAAGAGTCTTGCTGTTGTGGAAGCAAGATAGCATGCTACTGTGTATAGCAGCATCTTTCTTCAACGGCTACATCTGTCTCACTTTGAGGCAGCTATGTTAGTCCATTAATATATAATAAAGAATAGGAAGTACAGTATTTTGTTAATATTTAGCTTTCAATAGATATATCTTGCCCCTGTT
Source organism: Trichoplusia ni (assembly GCF_003590095.1). Lineage (NCBI taxonomy): Eukaryota > Metazoa > Arthropoda > Insecta > Lepidoptera > Noctuidae > Trichoplusia > Trichoplusia ni. The sequence goes on from NC_039483.1 coordinate 4,477,936, forward strand.
GTTGCATACTTTGCACCTTCAAATAAAGTGGCATCCTACCACTTTTGAGTTTCTCCCTTTTATGTACTTTTAGCTGATGTTTCATCATCTGCTTCCTATACCCAAAGGCTTTCCCACATATATTGCAGACATGATCTTTGATCCCGATATGATCGACTTGGTAATGTAGATCCAGTTCTCGATGAGTGTAAAATCCTCTCCCACAAAAATCACACTTAAACTCATGTTCACCTTTGTGTGTCAACACATGCTTGTTCAAGTTGCTTTTGTTAATAAACCGGGAAGGACATTGAGTACATTGGTACGGCTTTTCCCCGGTATGAGTCCTCATATGCATCTTGAGTGATTCTCGGAATCTACCCTTGTAAGGACATAGTGAACATTTGAAGGGTAGTTTGTAGAAGTGTGTGAGACGATGGCGTGTGAACTGACCCTGCATTAAAAAGTTCTTTCCACATATATCACATATGTGTGACGGCTCCTGATTATGTAAGGCTAAATGCTTTTTAAAGTACAGTGCTGTGTAAGAGTTATTGCAGACTGGACATGTAACTCGCATATTTTCATGTTCCTCAGACAATCTGTGTTCAGTATAGTCTTTAAATGAATCAAATGTTAAAACGCATTTTTTACAACGGTATGTACGATGTGATTTGATTTTACGCTCGTATTCGGAAAAGTTGTCGTCATTTTCAAGAAATTCTACTTCTGTGATTGGCGGCTCTTCAGGCGGCCGTTTTAAGAGTTCGTCGGATTCTTGTGCAGTTTTTCTAAATAAAATAGCGCCTTGTAAAAGGGCATTACAAGGCTGACATAAAAACTTTGGATAATTATCGTCGATTTTTACTTCAATCCCGCCAAAAGTAATCAAAGATTCCAATATATTTTCCGCTGCACCGCTTCCGTAAATAGGTATGCTCCCTTCTTTTAAACAAACTCTACAAATGTTGTCTTCATCATGTTCGTTTTTAACTTTAATTTCACGAGGTTTTTCTTCCTGGGAAGTTCCTTCGCCGGAGTAGTCACCTGCACTTGTTTTGTTATCATTGACTTGCTTGCAATGCAACATTTTTAGCAGTAACAGGGCTCCGACCATTTTCTACATGAATCAATATATATATTTTGTTGACAAATAATTAGAATTTCTTTTAATCCAAAATAATAAAAATATAAATATTTTTACGACTATTTATTTGTTGTTTTTTTTATCCAAATTCCAACTAGAACTGTCAGTGTCAAATCATTCGGCCGTTTACGGCCCACGTCACGGGAAATATTTTAAGAACAATGGTCATGCACTTATAAAGCCATGTCACGAAAGCGATAAAAACTGGTCAAAATGTTTATTATTATTGTGTATTGAATTAGAAAACGATGAGGAATTATTGGCAGAAGTTTAACAAAAATGTTTGAAATAAATCGGCATTTGTAAATGTTTCCAGTAATGTCAAGAAAGCAGGCGACCAAATGTCAAAATCACCCATTGGTAAACATGAGGTTATGTGATAAATGCAATAAACTATAATCGATTTGGATATAATTATTACACATATATTACTAGAACAAATAAGGAGGCTTTAATAGATCCACAATGAACGCGATCAGGGTAATTTAATACTTTCCTTAATTTACATAATCGAGCTATTTGCGACTATATTAGCTCGGTTTTGTAATTGAAAAAAATACTTATTTTTCAGAGTTTATGGCGTTCAGCGCCTGTAATACGTAGTGCAGTAGCATCTAACTACACATTTCGGCCATTATCATCTGCGCCTGCTACTGTGGGTTCTGTTCAGAAGGTTGAGCCAGTGCCGCCGACAGTAGAACTGGACAAGTTATACAAACGAGTGGAATTGGAAATGCGAGGCATAGACCCCGCCGTACTGCTGAGTTACTCCTGGTTTTGTGTCGCAGCCGCTTCTCATTTGGGGATTGAAGTAACTAAGAGGTGAGATTTAAGGTCATAATAGTTTCTTTTGGGAATATAATTTTGTTTTCTTTTGCTAGAGACAAGCAATTATTGAAATTTGAATTCATTATTTTATTCAATAAGATTATAAAGGCAAGATTGCCATGGTAAAAGATGTAATGTAATAAAGTGTCACTAACAATTTATACTTATATTAAAACTTCTGAAGATATACTAATATTTTCTTTATAATTACAGTTGGGCACTAAGAAAAGCAGAAAAGGAGAGGCACACTTTACTCCGAAGTGTCCACATCTACAAGAAGCATAGAGTCCAGTATGAAATAAGGACTTATTTCAGATTTGTCCACCTGCAAAGACTAACAGGATCTACTTGTGACACCTACTTAGAGTACATTGAGAGGAACCTACCGGAAGGTTGCGCTTTAAAGGTCACTAAGGTTGAATGCCAGCCATTACCTGAACACATTACACCACCCACTGAATAATATATTGTAAAATAATTAGAATTAGAATAAACAGTAATTTAGTATTGCATGAATTTTATTTAAAATTACAACTATAAAATTGAGCTTTTCACACAAGTTCATTTTAGGAAAAAAAGGTTGAAAAATTCTAGACCATATTTTATAGGAATCAACACTAGACAATCTAATATAAAAAGTAGGCACTAATACTAGAAATAGTACAATTGGAGTATACTTATATAATAGACAATTCAAGCTTAAAAAAAACACTCTCAGTTATACATTAGAGTTAGGCAGTATAAAAGTGTCTTACACATTTCTTAGTGGTAAAATACAATATTACCTTAATACAACAAGAACAACATTCTAATATTATATCTTAGTAAATTGGTACATCAATGAGTAATCCTAAGAGAGTTAATAGTTTTTGTCTACTGAGGCACATCCACACTGGATTCAAGTGATTACTAATAGAATAAACACTAATTTTGAAGCCCTTTTTTGGAGTAAATTTTCACTAATAATAAAACAACACTCGAAACATTTGGCATCAGTATCTATTTGGCAGGGATGTGCTCTTAAACTTGTTCTATTCATACTGTTGGTGTTTACACACTGTGAAAATGAAGAGGATGGCAAAAGCCAGCTCCAAGGCATGGAACATTAACATGACTGCACACCATATGTATTCCAAGCGCAGAATGTAAGTCTGGTAGATCAAAAAGTAGCATACACCAACTGCAGAAGGAATTGTTAGGATCACTGAGAAAAATACTGGAACCTCTGTAAAAAAGAAAAAAAAAATTAAAAAGATTAATTTGAAATTGGAACAGATAATCATGTGACATGTTGTAAAAAAAATGTTAAATTAAGTTTCTCATGACATAATTATTACAATATTGTTTGATTTTAAAGTGAGAGCTTTCAACAAACTACTTACTCTTACTAGCTAGATTTCCTCTTCGCCCTAAAAATATACGAATTACTTCAACGAGACATAAAGCACTGAATATACCAGCTTCCGTCAGCAACGCGTTTTCTGGATAAGACACATTAATAGCTTTTAAAATGCCCATGGCCACTTCACATACGAAAAACATCCCCAAGTAAAAACTATTTAAATACAAAAGTATTTCATATGCCAGACTTGAATTAACATTAGTAACTTTAGACATTTTCCTGAAGGAATCAATGATGACTGCTGGTTTGTTTACTTTTGTTGACGTTTTTTTTTTGTTTATACAATCGACCGCCAAGGAAACGGGGGCCGAAAGTTATCACCGCCAGGCGCCAATCACCGGGATGCAGAAGTGACGTAATGGGAACTGTCAAAATTGTTGACAGCAAAATGATATATTCGATTTGAATATTGCGCGCGCATAATATCGATTTCCGCGTTTTGTAATTCGTGTTTATAGCGAATTAAATGGTAATAAGAACTTAAAATAAAATACTGGAACTATAAAAACGTTGTTTGTTTCATTTTTAGTACCTTGTTATAACAATGGTTCATTTCTTTTCTATTAATCACTAAAATAACTTTTTTTCGCGTTGCGATAAGTACAACGTCAATAAAGTTATACAGCCTATTTCCTCATTCAATTTTCATAAGACTCCCATTCATTAGGAATTATCTTTCACTGATTCGTTTACGCACCGCATCGCGTGTGTACAGTGACACGGTCGAGTGCGTTTGTACGTTACGCAACGAATGCTATCACACACAGTAATGTACGTTGCACTGACGAAAACGGAAAGTTACCGAGTAGGAAGACGGGCACGGAAATAATGTGCTGAGCCGTTTTGTGGCTGAAGCAATTTCTACTCGTAGTTGGGTACAGTTGTTGTAAAAAGTTCTTCTCTCAAAACAATTTAACCGACTTGCTCAATCAAAACTAGTAAAGTCGACATGTAGTAAATAATATTTTTCAGCTAGCTACCGAAGAACTCTATAAAGCAACGACACAAGTTATTTTAAGTTAATGGTCTCTCGTCTTTCATTTTGACTTGGATATTTTCTTAAGGTCTTGATCAGAGCTGTTGTTTTAAACAAAAAGGGACTCACAAGAATATACGTCTTTTTCATATTAGACTTTAGAAACTATTGATTTTTATAAAACTTTATCTCTTGAGCGTACACGTCGAGTAAGTGTCCTGTTATAAGAGGTTGGCAACTGATCATTGGATTAAATAGGTATATTTATTCACTAATTATGTTACATAATACTTAATATTTACTTGATAAATATCTACCTATGATAACACAAACAGATTAGCGTTTAACAACTTATATTATACAATAATACGGTTTATGTTCTGCATGACAGAGCAAATCACAGTAATATTTTAAATGAGAGAGTATTTTAGTGTGTATATATGTGTTACTTAACATTCAAATGGCTGGACCGACATCGATTGCGATTTGCTCTAGCATAAATGAGAAAAGCCGCACATTTTACAAAAGTATTAGTCTCACACGTGCCTTTCGTGTTTTTCTTTTATTCAAGTTTCTTTATTTAATGCTTATTTTACATAATAAGATGTACCCAACATAGGTAGAAATTTACATAGTTAAAATACCTGTTGGGTAGAAAGTGCGAATGCATTTGTTTACTATGGAAGTCCTGCGTCTGATTATAACTAGTGCCAGGTGGTAAGTTCAGATGAAAATAAAAGCTAATAATGCGCAACCGGCTGAACCAGTCCCTACTACTCCGTACCTAGATCCATAGGGTAACCATGTCTATTACTGATTTTGAAGAGAACTTTTCGTGTTTTTTTTTCAGATGTGAGTCATCTTTGGACGGTCAGTGATAACTAACTTAAGGAGCAGAGTATCTTATTAATTTTTGTTTATATCTTAGAGCCTCACCCTGCTTTGAGTTGAGTGGAAGGGAGTGTCAACTGACTTAAAAGTGACCATGTTCCTTCTTTTGTATACATTGGTCGTCGCGGTAACCTTTTTGGTCGCCTTTTAATTCCGCTGGCAAGATATTCGTGACCTTATCTAGGCTCTAAATTGTAGTCGAGTTTTTAGGATAGTCACATCGTTTTCTGTTTTGATTTAGTGCAAATTTTCAAGTTTTATTTGACTAGATATTAGTTCATATAAATGCCGTAGGGAATATCTACTTTACGCAACAACTTTTACAGGTGAAAATATATAAATATATTTTTATATAAAATACCAAATACTTCTTCACAGTCCATTAAATAACAAAGCAATCATATAACAAAACAAGCCGTTCCAAATGTTTACAATTTCGTAACTTAGAATTAAGAATTCAACATTAAGGAAATCGTATTACTTGGTGATCCTAGTAGAAAGTCCAACCACTTTCTGCAACCAAGGGGAAACACGATGCACCGATGCAACAAACGAACAGAACACTTCCGATAAACGCAGGCACTGGACGTCTTCTATACAGACCATATGTTCAGTTCTTAATTCGAATTCTAAGTAACAGACAATTTTTTTTTCAATATGAGGACGCGACCAGTTTTGACGTTTTCGAAATTGGACCCTGAGACTGGGGAGTTGTTGGATAGGATGTTTGATAAGGAGGATTGTATGGTGGAGATTAATCCTGGGAGGGTGATCCTGCCGGCAGACTACATGACCATTGGACAGGATATCTTGGATATGGAGGTCCATGACACCGATGTCTGGATGTGCTCTTATCCGAGAACTGGTGAGTGATACTTTTTTTTTGTATATGGATGGTACTTGTTTGTATTCTTCTTTGCCCCTTTACGTGTTTAGTTTATGTTGTCATTTCGGTGTAGACATGGTGGTTAGCTAAGTTTTTTTTTTGTATAGGCTCTACATGGGCACAGGAAATGGTCTGGCTCATTGGACACGATTTAGACTACGAGGGAGCTAAATCCTTGCAGCAAGTACGTACTTCTATTTTTTAATTTATTTAATTTCATTTTCTTTATGCTAATTATTGTTATGACTTATAACCTTTTTTTCTTTTAAATATAACATATTTTTTTTTTGCGATTCCCAAATTTTGTAAGTGCTCTAACTGCGTACATGTTTGTCTGTCTCCAATTTGTCTTCATGAATAATAGTATTATCAACTATTTTAAACAATGCTCTTTCTTTTTTTTATAATCGAGAAGTATAAAAAGTCTATTAAATTCATCATCCTCGTATCCCTAATAAGGTAGTTACCCCAAACTGGTTTGACTGACCAAAACCTGTATATTTTAAATCCCTTATAACTCGTACTCATGACCTATTTCATAATCTCTAGATTAGATGTCCCTTAGTGGAGCTTTCATGTATCATGGTAGCTGGGCACTCGACGTGGCACAAGGAGTCCGTGCAGGGCACCTCCGTGGACCTGGTGAAGCACAGGCTCCCGTACCCTCGCTACATCCGCAGCCACCTGCCCTGGGACCTGCTGCCGGTCAGCATTGAGCGCGCTGATGGCTCGGCAAGACCTAAGGTAAGTTGCGTATTAGAAGAGACATTTGTATCTATATGAGTTTGATCGCTATCTCTGAAAATGTTTTTCTATATGTATGAAAGATATGATTTTTTTGAAGTGTATGTTTAATACTTCATTTCATCATTGGCCTAGCCTTTTCCCATCTATGTTGGGGTCGGCTACCAGTCCAACCGGTTTCAGCTAAGTACCAGTGTTTTACAAGGAGCGACTGCCTATCTGACCTCCTTAACCCAATTACCTGGGCAACACGATACCCCTTGGTTAGACTGGCTGTCAGACTTTTTCAAGCTTCTGACTACCTGTAACGACTGTCAAAGATGTAGGAATAACAGCCGGGACCCACAATTTAACGTGCCTTCCGAAACACGTTTAATACTTATAGTTTCGAATTTAGTGATTGATCTGCGTTGAATGTATATTTATATTATGTTTGCTGACGCCTATTTATCGGGATTCGGGATTCGATGACTAATTACGGACCCATCCGGCGTCCTTAATTTTCGGCGTGATTGAATCTTAATAATTGATGTTGTGGTACTCCAACACAAACAGTGGAAAAGTCTTATTTAGTAGGTATCACTCTAATGAAATTTCCATAGTTTCCAAGCATATTAATTACTCATACATTACGCGTACAACTTATACCAAAAAATACACGCTGGCGCTGCTTAGTAAACTTAAATTTACAGAGTATCGAAAGACTTCCAAAACTAAATCCTGTTATACCAACTTACAATGGTAAACAGCTCTGTGACCAGTATCGCTTCCATAGAATCTTTCCATTCTTTACCAGGTGATCTACACATCCCGCAACCCTAAAGACATGGTGGTATCATACTATCACTACTGCACGCTGGTGCACGGCCTCAAGGGCACCTTCGAAGAGTTCTGCGACCTCTTCATGAGGGACCGGGCCCCCTTCGGACCCGTTTGGAACCATATACTTGGTAAGGCGAGGACTAAAAATACTTGGTAACTTCTAAAAATTGTAATAGTAATCTTCTATGAATAGTATAGTTAGTGAATATCTTTAATTAATTATTTAATTGATTGCTCAAGTATTGTAATAATATTTCCGGAGTATTCTTGTTAAGTTTTTAAGTAGTCGGAAGCATGTATAAAAAATATTTGTGAACTATTTCATCCGGGGTATTCCAATATTTTTTATTAGAATTATGCCCTGAGTCTTATGTTTTTAAACACGAGGCATGGATCATCCCTCTCGTTCCCAACACTTTTGTATACCATAATCGACAACTGCCAGACTTCTTTTACCATATAAGAAAGACTAACTCTTCTTCCCAGGCTTCTGGAACCGCCGCCACGACCCGAACGTTCTCTTCATTAAGTTCGAGGAAATGAAACATGATCTACCTTCAGTCGTCAGGAGAACGGCTGAGTTCCTCAACAAAGACCTAACTGACACCCAAGTCGACAAACTCTGCGACCATCTCTCCTTCCAAAACATGAAGACCAATCGAGCTGTCAATCTGGAAGCCATCTTGGAAAAGTCTTTCGGCACCAGCTACTTGGAATCCACGGATTTGAGGTTCATCCGCAAGGGGAAATTGGTGATTGGAAGAATTACATGTCCGACGACCTTTCTCGAAGATTCGATGAATGGGCTGAACAGCATTTGAAGGGGACAGAACTCAGCTTTGAATAAGATCTTTTTGAAGATTTATTTTACGTTGATTTTGAGGAACAAAGTTTGTTTAGTTTTGTAATTGTTTTAATCATTGTATGGTAAGCAGTTTTAAATGTTAAGGTATAAAATACACTTGTCACTGGCTAGAATTTTGATTTAACATAAGCGCATTGATTAATTTGTCTTAATTGATAAAAAAAACAGTATTTACCTGTAATCGGGTCAGGCACATAGACATAATGGAAATATTCGAAACGTATTTTGTTTAACTTACGCAATAATTGTTTATTTTTAATTTATGATTATGTATCTTTTATTGTTTTAAAAATATATGTTTTCGTTACTTCCTGACTATTTCATTGATTTATTTTCCTGAACTAATTGCTACTTCAATTCAAATGTACAAAAATGTCATGTTAAGGTGTTTTTTTGTTTATTCGACTTCGTTTGCAAAGTATTGCTGTGTCGAGGTAACCTTGCGCCTTTATTCAATACAGGCTAAGGATCAATGTGGTATATACGAGAAGAGGGCCATACCCTACAGTGTGACGTATATAGGCTGATTTTAACACAATGCCATGGGTGAATAGCCTACAACTTGACCCTAAAGTATTAAAGGCAAGGAAATAAAACAACAAATAAAGATAATACAAACGTCAATAATAACATTTATCGTCGAAAGTTAACAATAAATACATTCAGTAGAAGTCATGGTGAAGCTTTTATTTATATAATACAGAAACTCAAATAATATACAAAAATATAATAGGTAGGTGTAAATGACAACGTGAATAATCTCAAAACGACTAGACAGTTATATTAATTGACTTATAACAATTAGCTGCTGCAGTGAAGTTTATAAATAAGTAAGTTTGAATCTATATTTTTGTAGTACGTATTATACGAAACAATTCGAAGCGGTTTACCAAAAACAAATTTCATCAAAAACATAAATGTGAAATGAGAGCCAAGTTCAATACTATAATATATGCCTTAGTCGTTGACTTCGACGACAAAAGGAGAGAGATCTAAATTAGTAGAAATATAAGATATCATTTCTGTTTATAATTAGGATTATATATTATTGCCCAAGTTCTGACTTAGCTAGTTCTCACATACGGATAGGATATATTAAAAGACCAAGTAATTTTAACAAATTATTTTAAAAATGTCATCGTATTTAATTTATGGGATATCCTTATGATTCTTACGTCACTCAAAACTACATTAGCTTAATTTGTTTTAATGAAAAAAATGTTTAAATATTGTATTTATCAGATAAAAAAAATAGCTATACGCCATACTAGTCGCGTATTTTTTATTTTTTTTGTTTCGTCTAGTACGTAAAACAGTTAAGTAGTTGTTGATTAGACATTTATAACATTTAGACTTATGAACCATGATCCTGGCTCCTGTAAATTCCTAACTACACAGAATAATACATACAAACAATTTGTGCCTAGGGAGGGCGTAGCGACAGTTTTCTACCAAAATATTTACATGGAACTTGAGAAACTTTGAGTCGTTTTTTTAATATTTCTGACGTTTAGGTATTCCTTATTTAATGTACTTATCTATGTGATCACTTAAGTTGACAGGGTTAAGGTACAGATTATATAATGGTATGCCATGATAAAAAGGCTATGAAAAATACTTGCATAGGTATAATATGATATGAACATGTTATGAAATCTTCTTACGGCTTTTAAACGACTAGAAAAAATCGCTACGCCCTTAAATACTAAGAGACGATCAGATAAATCTTTCAAAGTTACTAAGTAACCATCTAAATGTAAGTACAATAAAAATATCGTCTTCACTTCGTGTACAAGAAAATATATTCTATAATAATACATTTTAGGTAATGTCGACTGACATATCCGAAAACACTGTCATACAGCGTAAAAACGTTGATATTTCTCACATATTAAATGTTTTAAGATTCTATTGTCATCTTGTAAAGCTCTTCACTTGTTTTTCTCGATATAAATATCTTTGGAATCATTTTTGGGAATCATTCATATGAGATCTATGTTAGACTAAAAAATAGCGACAAAAAAGTTTTTGATAAGTAGATTCAGATCATTATTTTTACGTTTTGATATTTCCTAAAGAGGGAAAATGTTACGTTTTACATTTGTTTTTACATTTAAACTTAATAAAAATAAAATTTGTAAGTTATAAATAATTAAGAACTTAAGTACGTATAATTTTCTATATTCTAAAACTAAGTATTTGTAAAAATGTACTCTGGACTAGAGAGAATTTGTATATGTTTGGTTTTACAACGATGTTTTTTAGGCCAAGATAATAAATAGATTCTGTTTAAAATTCTGATATCTACATTCTGGGTTTTGATATATTATTATACTTACTAGGAAGCTGTTTCACCCTTTTGCAATATTAAATTAAATATCGGATAAATTAATAATCAGAATTGGTAAACAAAAGTTACAACTGGTATGAACATAATGGCGGATAAATAAATTCCACAAAAAAATGAATTAAATAACAAAGTTGCTATTTTAAATAATTTTTCATATTTTTTCTAAACATAATTCATTCTTTATTTCGTTTGAATACCTCGATATTTTACGTGGTCTTTAACACAGATTAAAAATTCCCGCCAAGAAAGGGTAAAACATTAATGAAAAATTATAACTACATACAATTAAATAAGATGACAGCTCGAATTAGTTTTGTGCCTGACATGTGGGTTTCCGAACGCACCGCAGCATTGGTGATGGTTCACATTCTTCGTATGGTGGTGTCCATGGGGGACATTCCCTTGTAACTTGTCTTTTATAGAATCTTTGGACACTTGTTTATGGACACATGATTTGTTGTGTCCAGGAGCTATTTTTGCTTTAAACCTCCCAACTTTCCCTGGTTTTGGGTTTTCGATTGTTTCTTGTGTGCATATGTGTGATACTTGGTTGATATCTGTGTGTGCGTCTTGGTATTCTGTGTCTGTTTCTGAAAAAAAAAAACATTTATTGTTTTCTAGTTATGAAAGGAAATAAAACTTCATATTATTTTAATTCGTTGATTCAACTGGTAAAAAATCGTATGAACGCTGATATATATCTGGAAGTTATTTTGCAGATTCAGGGGATGGATATCAGCACTTCCTTTGAAAATTGAACTGCAATTTCAACATTTCATTATTAAGATATCGTATCATGTGAACAATTTTTGATAGAAATGTGTCACAACTTTCACGATATTTCTCATATTTGCATAAATCATAATTTGCTTAAGGATATTAACCATAATAATCAATATAGAAGAGCAAAGTAAGGTGAATTATTATAGTGTTTGAATAAAAAATAACATTATTCCAGCGCAAATCACACTACTAAGCGAAAATCCACCAAGAACTAAGAAATCATTATTTTCTCGATTTAAACACATAACAAACTACATAGCATTGACTTACCTATTTCATCACCACTATGTTTAGCCGTTGAAGACGCAGTTTCAGGTCTTAGCTATCTGGCAGTCTGTCCGTCCGTTTTCTGTACCTTGTATCTCACGAACACACGTAAAAACTAAAAATAAAATCGGGGTTAAGCAACGATGGTCATAATTTTGATGCATAGCCAATTTTTTTTTTACGAAATTGTTTTTCTTTATCCTATTTATACAGAACCCTCAATATCTCGAGTCTATCATTCACTTGACTGTTTTTTATTTGTCCCTCCTAATTTCAATCAAGTCTTTATTGAGGTATCAAGAATGGCGTCTGTACTCTTACTGTTCATTTTAGAATCATCATTGGATTAGCCTTTTCCCAACTATGTTGGGGTCGGCTACCAGTCCAACTGGTTTCAGCTAAGTACCAGTGTTTTACAAAGAGCGACTGCCTATCTGACCTCCTTAACCCAGTTACATGGGCAACACGATACCCCTTGGTTAGACTGGCTGTCAGACTTTTTTTCAAGCTTCTGACTACCTGTAACGACTGTCAAAGATGTAGGAATAACAGCCGGGACCCATAATTTAACGTGCCTTCCGAAACACGGAGGAACTCGTTATGACAAAGATGGTCACCCATCTACAGGCCAACCGCGTCAATCATAGCTTAACCTGTGATTGTATCACTTATGCGGTTATAGCTTAGCCACGAGCTCCTCACTGTTCATTTTAGAATATAATTAAAAAATGATGATAATATGATGACCTGCACGTCTTAAAGTAATATTATCGTGAATGTGGAAAAGAGATGTCGCTCTACACCGTATATTGCGCTGTCACGCTTCAATATTTATGTGAGACGTCAAGGAAGACGATCAAATAACCGCTTTATCACAATGGCATAAGACCACAAAACAATTGTATGCAAGAAATACTCACTATCATGTATTTTTATTACTATGTTGCTTCATTCACTTCGTTTTTCATTGTCCGGCTACACAATGTATTTTTACATTGTATACTGTTCATGAAGTAGTGCAGCTATTTAGTAATCTGTGGTGGTGCCATAAGCTCAGAGAAGAGTGCTTTTGGTTCGATATCTGGTTGAAAAAGAAGTAGTTTTCGCGAAATTTTCTGCCTGTCTCATTTTGTCATAGATAGACGTTTGTAGTATAAAACCGAGGAAAGTTATGTTGTTATATTTCCCGTATGTTTGCCTGTCTGTCCGTATGCATGAGATCCCGAATGAATTGAGGGATTGCAATTTAGTTTGTTTTGGTATTAAAGGTTAATTAAACGTATGAGTGTTCGTAGACATGTTTGATAAGGGAATCGACAAATTTTATTACCACCATTGTAGGGTTAAAGAACCTACAGATTATTTGCCGCTCCCACTTTTAGAGTGTGTGAAGATAATTTAAATGATGATAACGCAAATCCACTCAAAACATTTTGATTTTCATATCATAATGATCATAATAAATTCGTTCTATTAATAATGACACTTGAAAACGCCACATGTTACAAATTGTTTGCCAAGCGGACGCATTGAACATTTGTATTATTATTAAAATGACGTTCTACTGGGATATAAAGGAATATTTTAGCATAATATATGTTATCTATAGTATCACGATTTCAATAACATTCTCGAGATCCTACCATCGTATTTTGAAGTGGTATTATTGCAGTTGTAAAAGAGAGACGGCTGTCTATCACGGTTTACAGCTACTATAGTATTAATAGTCCTTAACGCCATCTAGTCTCAAATTAAGCAAACCTTGTATTAAGCACTAGGCGACTGATAAAAATTCTTATATATTTGGTAATGCATACATAAATTACACCCAGACACAGAACAACGACCGTGCGCATCACACAAACGTTGGTCCTGGGTGGGAATCGAACCCACGACCTCCGGTATAGCAGTCAGGGCCCCTAACCACTAAACCAAGGATGAGATGGAGGGATAGACCTGAAGTATTTATCGTTTGTTTGATATAAATACTTTTTCGTCTTTACCCAGATTTTTTTGTATATAAACCACATATGTACTTATATTTATTATTTATACATCGATTTAAATGTAGGTCAAATACAATTTCCTATATCACTATTTTTTTATTTGAAATCTGTTTCACATCCCGTTTTAAATGTTTAAAACAAGCAAACAACGAAAGATATCTGTTCCAAATAAACAGATATTCACGTCATTGATTGATTGATTGACAGTTTTTAAATATTTATTACATTGAAATAAATATGCTTCTTCATATTTATTTGTCGTAAGGTCACAAAACTGTGTTAACGCTTTTTACATTGAACTAATAAAAATTGAGAATTAATCTCTTAGATCTACGTAAGTTTGACAGAGTATAGGCCCTATACTGTAGAGTAACTTTCATTTTTATAAAACTGTTGTCATTAGGTAGGTAGTTTTCTTAAGAATAAGTCTGATGTAAAAAAATAACTGATTTGTTTATATTTATATTTTAATTCCTTGATGCGAAAGTTTGTATGTATTCATGATTAATGCTTGTTAATCTTTTCGCTAAAACCAACGAACAGATTTAGACGTACTTGGTAAGCAGATAGTTTAGACCAGGTTTAACACATAGGATAGTTTTCAATTTTATGTTCCCGTGGGATCATTTCCGATTTTTAGCGGACGGGTCCGCGGGCAACAGCTATTGTAGGAATACATATTGTTGTCACATGATAAACAATTAACAAATCCTCGCAAAAACTTAATTTCTTCAAGGATCATGAATGCGTGTGTTAGTTTAATTTAACAGTACCTCAAAAAGTCACAAAATCAGCCAGCATTATGCTTAGGAATTGTCAAACCTCTTTTTAACGAACTCATGATTGATAACTCCTAAACAGTCAGTCTTTTTCCGAAACAATTCAAACAGTGTAAACCTCCGAAATTTTCACTTCAGCGAACTAGTTTCAAACAACAGAGAAATATTTACTGTTTTACAAAACTATCACAGCCAGCCCGTGCACTCGCTTATAAAGAACACCGGATACTAGTCCTTATTTACAAGAAAGTAAATAGAATCTGCAGTACATAAGAAACAATGTCATTACTATAATAGGATTACATTATAATAGTGATGCCGATAACGCGACACAGTACTAGCAACTCTTTTACACTTGCTGATTTAATAAGTGTAGTAATGCTGTAAATACTCTGACATTCAGCCGGTATTCGCTATGCAGTTTCTGCTCAGTGTATAAATGTCAATACGGGATTTCTACGGTAACGGTATTGTGTATGTATCAACAATGTAAACCCGTGTATCTAGAGTCTAGAATAATGTAAAGTTTTGAAAGTGCCTGCAAAACACTGAATCAGGACAACTTAATCCGCTGATGTTAAACTGAAATCCCTGACAATGCTGCGGTTTTATAATCTGTCTTCTATCGAGAGAGCGAATTCTAAAATTCTGTTCAATGAAGCTTATGTAGTAAGCTTTGGTGTTGTGGCCCTGCGGTTCTATGAACGGATTTGTATGCAAGGGGTTTTAGGTTCAAGCCATATATATCTAAACTTTTGAAAACATTTTTTTTCTAGCTACCAGTTTTTTTACAACTTTCACACAACGCCATCTAGTCTCAAACTAAGCAGAGCTTGTATTATGAGTACTAGACAACTGATAAACATACTTATATATTCCTAGACATTCCTATACATAATATAGATAAATTACACCCAGACACAGTACAAATGATCATGCTCATTTCATAAACATTTGTCCTGGGAATCAAACTCACGACCTCCGGTATAGCAGCCAGGGTTACTAGCCACTAGACCAACATTCCCGTCAGTTGAGTGGCGAAAGAAAACAGTGAGGAGTGTTACGAATATTAGTATTTGAAGTCACTAACTTACCTTCTAAAGCCATAAATACGGCAGCACCAATAAAACTGTACACAACGAAACACAAAATTAAAAACAGATGAGTGAACCACTTTCGAGACAGTAGCTTTAATTTGTTGAAGAACCAGAAAACGTACTTTTCACCAGCACTTAAACGAATCTTCGCTTTGTTCATCGTAAAGTCATGAAAACGGCCTACTTGATATAAAAACTTTTGATTTTGAGTTGTAGGTTTGAATATTCGATTTCCAGGATATATTTCCATGTGACTTTGCCAATGCAATAATTACGAGCGTCTGTTAATGATTCGTGAGTAGGATAAAATAAAAAATAACAACACTTTTCTTACCTAAAAATGCACGATGATGGTCTTTCTTGGGGACTACCTAGGAAAGAAAGAGACGAAAATTGATTCCGTGTATTGCACTATTATATCACGCTTCCACAGCCGCATGGTACTTCGTACTACTTCGATTCGGCGGTAGGTCCCAAGTAATGTATATGTATTGTATTTATAATCTAGATTGATTAGCTAGATTAATTTACGGCGTGGTTGACCAAGTGGTATCTATAGACGACAACTCCAAACGGTCACAGTGCGCGACGTGTCTCGGGCTCGATCCCCGCGTAATACCAAGTATTTTTGAGAACCACAAATGCTTGTTCTGAGTATTTCTGTATGATTGGAATGTTTGTAAAACCTTTGCTCTACTATCTTGATCGATCAGATAGGTGGCAGCCTCCTTATAAAAAAAATATTGAAAATATTGACTAAGTATTTTCAAAATCCTTGAACAATTTCAATAATCACCTCGTAATATGACGAGTATCGCATCGCATCGATAAAATAGATCAAGATCACAGGATGACGTGTTTTACGATAGCCATCTGCCATTTAGCGAGCTATCAATCTGCTAACTGGATCTTTATAGTACTATTAATAAATTATTACCTTGAGTGTGTTACAAGCAGACTCTTTTATTATGACAATTTTGTACTAACAAATCAGATCAATTTCGTTGACTAAAATTGTATAAGGACGGTTGTTTGGCATTGCATTCAATATTTGATACTTAGTATGTGGCAGAACGATCAGTAAATGCATTTACTATGATAATACATAAAAATAAAAAGCTGTTTTTATGAAATAAAATGTTTGTGCTTGTAAAAATCGATAAAATCACCAACAACACGCAAAATGTTAAATTTTGCGAATTGCTGATGCATTCATTATTATATACTAATTTGAAAGGTTGGTCGCGATTTAACATTTCGATTAGATTGATTTCGATTAAAAAAATACATGTATAGAACAAAAAATATTAATAAGTTAGTCGATTTAAATGTTTTTATCATCTGTTTCGATTCCTTTATTTTTGTTTTTAAACTTTGACAGCTGTTTTCAACCTGTCATTCCGTGAATTGCTTTCAGGAATTTAGCAAACAGTGCATTTATTTTGTAGAAAATAAGTAAAATCAACGTAACAAAGGCAAGCAATCCTATTATGAAACGTGTAAATGTTTACAGAAACAAAGACGACAAAAATGGAACACTCGTGGCTGTGGAAGACGAAGACATACTAACTTTTAAATCAAAAATAGGAGAACATTTTGAAACAGACGTAAACAGTTTACGCTTGTTTTCCTCAAACGGGTCAGAAATTAAGGATGTTCAAGTGCTTAGAGATAACGAAAATATTTATTTGTGTAATAATGGTATGGGAGATTCAAAAAGTTGTGAAAATGTTGAGAAATCAATGCAAGACATTAGTTTATGTGAGCAGTCAAAACCAGGTAAAGCAGTCGATGATTGGGTTACTTTAAATGTAGGTGGGAAACATTTCACTACATCTCGAGCGACACTAACTGCTAAAGAACCTTTGTCGATGTTAGCAAGAATGTTTGCTGAGGATAAAAATGTGTACTTAATGAACCCAAGTGCAACAGATTCTATTGGAGCGTATTTGATAGACAGAAGTCCGGAGTATTTTGAGCCTATTCTGAATTATTTAAGGCATGGAGCTGTGATATTAGATAAGTATGTTAACCCTAGAGGTGTGATGGAAGAAGCAGTATTTTATGGTAAGTACAATGGCTATACTTTCTACTACTACTGTAAAATACTGGACAGAGAGGGAGAGAGAAAGAGATATCTGTGATGAGAAATTTAAAATTGAGGTAAAATTGTCATGTATTAGTTTTCCTTGATGATTCACTGCACTACACAATTAAGTGAATGATTACTGTCAAGTATACATTGCTATTATATAGCTAAATACATACTGGTATATAACACCCAACTTCTCCATACACTTTTAGGTATAGATTCAATGATCCCACAACTAAACCAATTGATTGAGGAATCAAGGATCAGTTGCGGTATCAACCAAGCATTGACGCGGATGGACGTTGTACGCTCTATTATAATGACACCAACTTCATCTGAGCTCCGGTTTCAAGGTGTCAACTTGAGTGGTGCAGACCTTAATAGGCTGGATCTGAGGTATATAAACTTCAAGGTAAGTTTTAATAACTATTTTTGAATTATTTTATTTACTCAATAGTCAATATGTGTACACTCAACATTACAAAATAAGATGTCTAACAAAGCAGAATTTAGGTCTAATATTCAATGAACTAAATTTATAATCAGAACATTTAATATAGAGTTATCCTGCAGAAAAGTGCACATAAAAAAATATGTTTTTGTTGTTCAAATTACATTTTCACAATTCAATCAATTCAGAGAAGCCCAACTAGTTTCTCGATGACAGGAGCCATAAAGGAAAAAATTAATAAGAAGACGTTAACTTGAAAATCTTCTTGATATATGAATAAACCATTATTAAAAAAATTATAATGAGTCAGTCTTACAATATTTATGATAATACTTGAATATTAATTCTTATCCTTGATGTTCCTGAGTGACCCCAAAGGATTCCTTCTAAATACTATTGCTAACACCACATTGTAATGAATTTCAGTATGCCTGTCTATCCCGATGCAACTTAAGCGGAGCTAACTTGTCTCATTGCTGCTTGGAGCGCGCGGATCTCTCACACGCAAATCTTGAAGGGGCTCAGTTATTGGGCCTCAAAGCATTGTGTGCTAATATGGAAGGTATGGAATATTTACATGTGTTTAGTTGAGATATAGAATTAACATACGACTGGCCTGTTGGTCTAGTGGTTAGTGAACTTGACTGCTATGCTGGAGGTTGTGGGTTCAATTCCGACCGGCACCTAGGACAAATGTATGTGACTATGTGTGATGAGCACGATCATTTGTTCTGTGTCTGGGTGTAATTTATCTATTATAATATGCATGCATTTAGAAATATATAAGTATGTTTATCAGTTGTCTAGTACTCATAATACAAGCTCTGCTTAGTTTGAGACAAGATGGTGTAGTGTGAAAGTTGTAAAAAAGAAAACATGGTTGGTGTTATTGTCTCATAACACAGAAAATTCTTGATTTAAATAAGTAATAATCATGATCTAAAAACAATATTATGAGGGTCTTATATGAACACCCAAGCAATAATCCTATTTCCTGTTGCTTTATGTTTCAGGAGCCAACTTAAAAGGTTGTAATATGGAAGATCCTGCGGGATCTAGGGCTGTTATGGAAGGTGTTAATTTAAAAGGTTAGTTCTTACAAGTACCTAATTATTTTAGAATATTTTCACTGATTTTCTCACAAAGTCACAGCTATTTAGCGGGCCCAGACAGTGTTTCGTAATATTGGCGTGGTTTATGAATTACCTACAGTTATTGCAATACATTAGAGTGTGTCGATAAGCATTAGCGTTCAGAGAAATATAGCTTAATTTAGCGTTATAAAGGTATATTTTCGAGCATTCCGCGCAATTAGTGTGAGGATTTTCTGAGTATGAGAATGTATGTCGTTGACGACTGTCGTATATATTCTTAGACACGACGTGACCACAGTCAGACTACAGGTATAGTCAAGCATGGTACTATGAATGCTAACAACAGGTTAACTCCAATCGATTTGATTTGCTTTGAACAACTTGAACTCGATACTAGCGCCAGTACCTGCCGTGGCACTAGTTGGAACCGTTACTGTAAGAAAAGGTTAAATTAGAAATATCTACAATAATAATTTTGTTTACATGGAAACATGGAAACTAAATACAACTCAAGCTTTTTGTACATAAGCAAAGATCCAACCACCGTGTACCACTAAAGATAATTTCTACCTGAGTAATTATTAAATTTACGGATTAAATACAATATTAACAGAAACAAAGTAAAGAAAAATTGTTATCATTCCTATTAATCAACTCAGTCCTTGGTTTCTGTCTAACTGTATATTGATCGATACTATTTATTATTTCAGGTGCCAACCTAGAAGGTAGCAATATGGCTGGCGTTAATTTACGGGTGGCAACACTTAAGAATGCCAACCTACAAAACTGTGATCTTAGGGCTGCTGTCTTAGCTGGGGCAGATTTGGAGGTACTTACTTAATATACTATTAATTATAATATAACTAGCGACCCTTAGCACGGGTGAAAAGCTAATATAAAATAAAGATCTTTATTTTAATAAGGCTTCATATCATCTCTGCATCGCGATCGTAACAAAAACAACTTCAAAATTATTTTGATATATCTCGCAGACTTGAGCCACCGTTTGCAATAAAGCGTAAAAAACTAGTAGTAAACCTCTAAAATTGACTATGCTTATCTTCTATAGTTCGCACGCCGAATGATGATCCCTATGACGTTTTAACTGACAGTGGTAATAGTGATGCGAAACAATTTCGATAAAACACTGTTTTTGTAGGCAAATGTCATGTCATATAGCCAGGTAATTTCGTTCGCAAGGTCTTTCTTGACCAACCGTTAATAATAAATGCCACTGATACCTGCAGTTCAGACTCAGATTGTAGATACGCTTGACGCTATATCAGATTCAGATTGATATAAATAAACTACAAACTCTAAGCATTTGTTAAATTTTTCCAACAAATTATCGATATTTTGTTTTTTCGATTTGTCCCTTCTTAGTCGATAACAGCTTGGCGACATAACTTTTGCAGAATGTACCATGTACATTTGAATTGAGTTTTTTTCTATTATTTTCGAACATTAAGTAATAATTTCTTAATATTCATTTTTATAATTTACAAATGTACATAATTATGATTTTTTCGATTTTTTAATGGACCTCTAAAGGATTTGTTGTGAAAGGACGTCAGTACAATGTTATGCACAAAAATTGCAATTAAACCTTCTTCGTAGTTTTGGTTTTAATAATTTTACATTGTTTTTTTTTCTTTTCAGTGTTGTGACTTATCGGGCAGTGATCTCCACGAAGCTAATCTCCGCGGCGCCAATCTGAAAGATGCGGCGTTCGAACTCATGCTTACACCGCTTCACATGTCGCAAACCATCAGATAATCGATTTATTAACGCTTTTAATAAATGTTTACGTTAAAACTATAAGTAGTTTTATTTATAATCGACTAAATCTCTAAACGTAAACAAAATGATTATTTTGTATGAGACAGAAGAGAAAATAGGTCAACAGCTGTCGCTTGTCGTTTCCCATAAATTGTCTGAAAAATCTAAGAAAAACGAAATATACCTACCAACCTCGTTATTTTTCGCGTGCGGTTATTGACCTCTAGTTGATGTTAGTAGTGTAATTCTGTACGCGACGTGCAGGAGTTAGTATGTAGTTAAAAATAATATATCATTAAATTGATTATAATAAAACTCGCGGCGATGCGTGCATTTAAAGTAAATAGTAGACTAGTTCATGCCGATATAATGAAATACCTAAGAGGTAAATAATATGTATCGATGCAAAATTAGAAAACATTCTTTGATTCCAAGATCTACCACTATAGGTAAGGAGCATTGTGATTTTGAAGTTAAATTGCAAACGTCTCAACGTATATTTAAACAAATACATAATACAAGCGAATAATGTAACTAAGTATAATAATATATTATCTCAGCGTGTTGTAGTTAGATTTGATTTTATTTTGACTACTATTGATCTATAATTTCAATCTTTAAAAGTATTATACTTCGCTTTTTAGTACTAACTACTAAATTTGTATTATTAATTTAAAGCCATTGATTTACTACTGTAATAATGTTAAAGGTGCTATGGTAATGATTTCTTCTTAACGTTTGTACTAATCAATATCAATATCAATTATTTACTTCGTCAAAGAAAACGTACTACCTATATTTCTACCGTAATGTTGGTTCCACTGCCAATAGAGATGTATCCACTAAACGTCATATCAAATGTCAAATGTACAAACGGGAAATTAAAATAAAAAGCTCACAAACTGAGCCGCAATCAAGTCCTTAATACATAAAGATTTTTATATTATAGTTTCTGCTCCAACTAAGGTAAATATTAAAATCGTAAAAACGAATTAGTTGATTATTGTTACTATTACGTATCATTTGTGTTAGTTTTATATTTGCACAGCTCTATTCGTTTTTTGTTGGCAGGTTGGTTGCATTTGTTTTTTATTCGCGACTTCGCGTTCTATTTTTGTGTGTGACGGTTCCGTCCGGCGGAGAAGGATTTTATTTTGCAAATAATAATTTTGATGGTTTTCGTTTAGATCATCAGAATCCCTGCAGAAGAGCTCCCGATTGCGGTAAATTAACAAAATGCAGAACGGAGACGGCACGCCGACAGCGGCGGATAACAGTAAGTTTCACATTTGTTGTTGAAAATAATGGAATAACAATCATTATTCCACTGTTTTATTTACTAATTTAGAGAAAATTCTAGTCGTAAATCATGTAAAAATGCATGAAATGCTTTTTTCTCGTGTTGGACCACGTGTATTTCGATGTACCCGCATTTAATCGATGATGAAAACTGCGAAGTTTCTTCTACTTATGTTAAAAAATGATGTAGAATCGGATTGCAGTTGTAATTTCACTTGCGTTTAAATGTTTCGTGCATCGATTATCGCGATTTCGGTTGTTTCCTCGGTTTGCAATTATTGATACTGTGGGTAGCTTAATTGGAGTGTGAAGCATGACTCACATTCTAGTGTTCTGCCCACCTCTTTTGTAAAAATGCAACTGATTTATTAGGCAATTGGATTGCTGCGAGTACATCGTACTCGCAATTCGCCGCGGTATCTTGTCACATGAAAAAATGCAAGAAAGTTGGTGCGCTACACTTAATTGTTATATAAAAATCAATCCACCTCCGTTGTGTGCATGTGTGAGGTCATTTTAGATTTTCTATTTGCATTGAATCATTGGTTTGAAGGTCTACTTGTGCATAATATTGCCTCATCTATCTATATAGATCTATCTATAATAAGAGTAAGTCTGCAATATTTTGTAAATTATTTTTCTGCCTACCCACATTTTGATGATTAGCGAGCCATTTTATTTCAGTGTGGGCTGCATAGGTCATGGTTGAATAATTTATCAGCTTCTTAGCTTTCCTGATTATTTACTTGTTGATATGGTATGTTTGTATTTCTTTATCTCTGTATTAATTATATCATTGCAAACATCGTCAATTTGTGTCTCTTGCATGAACATTTATTAATGCTAAGTTAAATTGCAAGTAATGGTTATAACAGTATCATTTATGTAATTAATTGTGGTAGGATTGAGTAAGTTTAATTTTAAACTATAAAAAAAAACTAGCTTTAAAACGAACCAACTATCTGATTTACATTTAAATAAGATCTTGTTCAATGAATGATATAGAGGGTAATTTTTATTCACCAGGTTTGTAATAGTTACCTCTAAGCTTAGTATGTTTTGATTATGTCAATAATAAAGTAAACAACAAAAAACAACACTTTTACATTATCTCTGATTATATTCAAGTAGGTAGATAGCATGTTAATCAATTAAATTATGCAAATTGTTGTGTTCACAGTTTGTATTATAACTAGTGCAGGCTAAGTAGTTGTAAGAAAGCACCAATTCTAATTAGTTTCCAATTTGTATCCCACTGCATGGCAACTGCCACATATCCTTCCTTCCACTTTGCTTAGGGATAAAGGACACCAGTTTTTTGAGATGGAATGGAGCTTAAAAGTATTTATACATTAAAAATTATTCTTTAACTTGTTGCTAGACTGGCTACACCTAGCAGGTATAAATCAATATCTATGACTCTTGCTATAAATCTTGCCAGCATTATTTATTTCTTTTTAATACAGTTTTATCTGACACTGGCATTATAATCAAAGTCAGTTTTTTTTTCAATTTGCTGTTCTGAAATCTTTTAACTCATTCCTAAAAACCTCTTTGTTTTGTTTGTAGTTTTATGATCACAGATGTGGTAATACTCTAATTAAATGCTATAAAATGTTTACTCCTATGTGAGTTAAATATTATAATGAAGGTATTTGGTTTACCTAATATCTAATGATTGACAACTTATACTTCAAACAAACAATATTTTACCGGTTGGTATGTCTTTAATTTGTTGATCAATTACAAATATTCTTTTGGAAATTCCAATTGGAAAAGGTGCCTAAAGTGGTGCTAGTGTGGTCATCTAAAAAAAAATAATATTGAAGTCATTGGTTTTAAACCAGTAAAATTTATATTGGTCAGTTGTTTTTGTATTTACTTGAAATTGTTGTGAAATCTTTTTACAAATATTTAAGAAAAAACATTGCAATTCCAATTTGCCTCTTAACATCATCGGTCTAACCTTTTCCCAACTATGTTGGGGTTGGCTGCCAGTCTAACTAGATTCAGCTAAGTACCAGTGTTTTACGAGGAGCAACTGCCTATTTGACCCCCTCAACCCAGTTACCTGGGCAACATGAGGAGCTCCTTCAATTTGATTCTTATAAACATTTTATTCCGTTATCTAAGTAGATGCTCTGATTCTTCAAAGATTACGTAGCCGAAGCTGTAAGCACACGGTCATTAGTCAATTTAATGAGTACAGGTCGGATGCGTAAGCTAGTTTACAGCACACAAATGTAACATTTTCTAATTACATGTACGTGTATGTGTGGAACTTTGGTATGTATAGTGCAATATTACTTAGCCGTAAACAGCTCGAATACTGCTTAAAGAACAAGAAGGTACAGCAAAAAGGAGGTAACATGATAATTATAATTTATGGCGCGTTTTATTCTGGACTTGTGTACCTACTGTTGACACAAATGTTTATTAACAATTAATTTATTTGCATAAAAATGAAAAAGTTAACGTTTTCATTTCTATATAAATTACATTTTTAATGAAAAATATGAATATAAATGTGCTGACTCAACAGAATAAATAATGTATTTTCACTATTGCGTCTAAAACAACTATGTCCAGGATTTCTTCTGCAGTATAAATAGATTTAATATTTATATACTTGAATAGATTTTACTTAACACGTTAGTTTTCACGGTTCTACTGCGCGTTATACTACACGTAACTTTCGTCATGGCATGCCGATAAGTATTAGAATTAATATACAATGAATTCTTGAATGCATGCAAAAGTATGAATTAAATAAATAAGATTTCATTGGTTCTAGTTTGTGTAACTATTTTGTAATATGTGAATAGAAAATTCTAGCTTTTGATGACGGCTCCTACGATCCTAGCCTAGTGCCAAATTTTACCTAAATCGGTTGAGTAGTTTTTCCGTAAAACCATGACAAATATAAAAAAGTCAATGATACTTTTGCATTCATAGCAGGAATGCTTATATTTTTTTCAATTCCGTATTTATTTTTTATAGCTTACATACGGATCATTAATAAAATATGGGCCATACAGTCACTTACATCCGTACTAAACTGTATTTCAAACTATGACGCATTCAGAAAAACAAAAATAAATAAATAACGATTGAAATATCAGGGTCAACTTTTTTTGGCATCGACTAATATAGAGCATCTAGTATTTGGAGTTTTAGAACCTCTTACACGGGCACTCGCTCTGACACAGCCTTTTCAATAATTCAAGTACGTTTTTTCTTTTAAACTTTACGGTTCGTATTGTGGATCGTCCAGCACTGTTTACCTACATCTATTCTAATACACTTCACAGGGTATTTCTGCACACAAAATAAGGATTAAAGTTGTAAATTCGATTTAAAGTGACTGTTATATGTTTATAAGCCTCCGTCAGTGTTGCTACTAATGCATTTTCATTTGAAAAAAATACCCTTACAACGCTGAAACAGCTATCAGCGTCCCTGAAGCATCGCAACTGCATCGGATTTTACCGGCTATCACCATCACTCAAATTATTACAAATTACGGAATGTAAATCCGGTCAAGTGCAAGCGGAGCCTTGGTAACAGTGTTCCATATGACCTTCTTTGTATGAAACCTTAAACAACATATACACGTTTCCATGTTTCATGTAAAAAGGATAACTGAACATTTGTAAGGAATAGTTTTAAAAATGTATAGAGGTCATTGACTCACTTGTAGATTCGGTTATGTATGACCGACCTTCGGTTCTCGCCTTGTCTTAAATTAAACTTCTTTATTCGATCTGAAATTGAAATATGCACCAATACTCTTCTTTTTAATACCTAATACTAATTGCACTTTAATTTTTTGTTATAAAGGAACTTGATTAGAATATTTGACTCATAGACGGCTGCTTCTAAATATTGGTTTCCAATGGTCCTTCAAATGTTTTTCTGTACGCTGTATTAAAACAAAGTTATTCAGAGGTACATCACCCTTGGAACACTATCACTGCTTCTGAGGCGTGTAAATACGATTGACAGAACTTGTAAACTTTTCGATTTGCATTAACGATTCATGAGCCCACCTCGCATAAATAACAACGCGTTATTTACATGAAATATGCAGTACAGTAAATTGTATAAAACGAGAAAAAAAATGTTTACGATCAATAATATGACAATTTAAAAATGAACTTCAAATGACTACAAATTAATCTGTAATTTCAACTAAACTAATATAGTGCAGTTGAAAGCTCACTGGAAGTAAATCATGGCACTTTATTAAGTGTGTCGCTCATAAAACTTATCTACCAGCACAATATAGGTTGGTAATAGACGGTTTAATACACAACAAAACGCGTCTAAGCAATTTATGGGTTTACAACTCGCTACCCGCTGTATATACTGCAGAGTGTTGTTGAACTCGAAATTGTACGGTCATTTAGTTTATTCCAGTTTTCTTTCATTCATTATTGTATATCGAACATTATCTGAAGTTTAAAGAAAGATTATTAACATTTATTTTATGTTTTGAGATGAAAATTGTTTTAAATTTTCGCATTCGGCTTTAGCTTACCGCAATGCCTATTAAATTTGAAATTTTGCCTTTAATTATCATAGTAATAATTTGCATCTAAAGCAACGTGTGAATTCCAAATGAAGTGCAATTCGACGCAAGCGCCACTAATCATAATCGGAGCACCCAAACGAGATATGAGAACTCATTTGTCTAAATGCGTAGGTAGATGCTACACCACATACCAGAGTATACATTATGTTGAAATTAGACGTAAGTTGTAAACTATTAAATTATAAGGCTAGTTATGCACAGGATAATGACGCACCTATTTGACCTATTGCAATTGAGATTGGTCCAAATAATATAATCAATGTCATTTTTTTTCATGCAGTGTTAGTTGCAGGAAGGTTTTTTTTTAAGATTTAAGGCTGCTAAATATAAAAATTAGCCTCGAATTCAAATAAATCGAATAACTAAATTGTTCAACAGCACGTGTTGACCTGAGAATTCAAATTTTTGTCAAACATTTTTTGGATCACCTTTTGGAAGTTTAATAAGTAAGGCTCTAGACAGACGGCCTGCATTCAAACTGATCCGAACTGCAAATTTGCAGTTGTATTGCAGTTGAAATGCGGCCCATCTGTTTAGACCCTAAATCATGTCACTGAATTATTCAGTGCCGTCTCGAAGCAGTTTTATGAACACCCTTTTCTATCAAAAATTTCTACCTTATTACTAAAATGAGTGTCATCCATCTTCCAGCCAAGAAGGCGGTACCGGAGGAGATCACTAAGCATTCGTTCCGGCTGAAGGTATGGCGCCACTTGGAGACCAACGGGCTGGCCATGTTCCCGCGCCCCGTGTACAACCGCATCCCGAACTTCAAGGGGGCACCGGAGGCCGCGGCCAAGCTGGCTGAGCTCGATGTCTTCAAGAATGCTACCACCGTGAAGGTCAACCCCGATAAGCCACAAGAGGCTGTGAGGTTAGTTCTTATACGATTGTTTTCTTAATACCGTCCATTGACCTTATTAACTAACTTCTTTCAAAGTTTCTTTGTGACGATTTCAGTGATGTCATTTATCCGTAGCTCCTATAATACAATTTCTGTCTATTAGATATTAGATTCATGGCCTTTCCACTGATTTTGGATACATTAAAGCTTATATAGTGATACTAGCTTTTCACCCGCGGCTTCGCCCGCGTCGAGGTCGTTTGTTTCGTATTTCCAAGAGAACTCTCAAAAGTCCGGGATATAAACTATCCTATGTTCTTCCTCAAGGTCAATTCTATCTCTGTACCAAATTTCATTAAAATCCGTTCAGTGGTTTAGACGTGAAAGCGTAGCAGAGAGACAGACAGAGTTACTTTCGCATTTATAATATTAGTAGGGATTAGCCAATATTCAACGGTCGCCTGTATGGTCTGTAGCTTTTGTGAGATAAGTTGGTACATAATCATGTATTACCACATTTTTTTGCCAATTCTTCACTTTTCTTCGGGGTCGCCCGAAGTTAATAGTAAGTTAGTAGTGGTTACATTAGTATTAAATAATATTATTGACTATCATGTAGAACAGTATGGACGTTAAAAGTATATAATTAAATTCGTGCACAACGCGTGAGTGGCAGGCGATTATGACTTACATTAACTAGAAAAGAGGGATACAATTGATGTCTCATATTAAAAATATAGAGTTAATTTCCAAAAATATTGAGTTTCGGCGTTAAACTAATTGAAGTAAATATTATAGAAAGTTCAGCATGACTACAAGCTGTGCACATAACTATTGTGTTTAGTACCTCTTATATCATTATTTCGTGCGATACGTTCCGCGCCGGTGGCTGATTGACGGCGTTTGTACCTGACCGAGACGATTGGCGCGAAATGCAATCCATTTCACATAGTAAAATTGTTGTCTTGGAATATCTAGCGTAGAAAATATGATTTGTTTATCGTCTCTCGTTACTGAGCGTTTACTTAAAAGTTGTGTATTATTTTCAGAATTCACATTTGATTTAATGGGTAATGGAATACTATAACTGGGTCCGCTGTTTGTCTGTCAACACCAGGTTATACCTATCTCATGAACCAAGAAAGAGACTTAAAATCTTCGCAGATGATGTGCTTCTATTGCCGCTATACCAGCATACAGTGAAAATAAATATCGGGGTTAAGCAACAGTTTTTATTATTCTTTGTAGGTTTTACGTTTTACGGCTTTATTTGTCTTTATTGTGCTGGCACTGTTGGCTAATTAATTCATAGAGAATAATCGTGATAGTATTTCTTTAGCAATTAATAGTAAGCTTTCGATTTTCTCGTCACACCCAATGTAATTTTACAGTCGCCTCGCTTTGTTGTCGTGAAAATAGCTGCGCGATTTTTCGTTTACACCGTCAAACAAGCAGACGTTTGTACGGTACGGTTGAAGTCACACCAGTCTCGCGAATTTATAAAGATAGGTTCCTTTATCGCGTCGTACAGTTGAATTGAGTTAGCCGGCTAGCACGGGACACATTCCAGAACCCCGTATAATACAACGCTAATTTTAGACTACGGCATAGAGGTGTCTCACCGAACCAAATAGTCCAACTGAAAGAATTAGATACGATTTTCTGAGGAATCTACGCTTTCTCTTTCTATTCACGGAAAGTTGTGAAAGGAGTCAGAAACGTTTGTTTCATACGTAAATAATGTTTTAGGTTATGCATTTTTGTACAGTACCTAATGAAATTTAAAACAAGTTCCCATTGATTGTTGTATTTTTGATGCGTCTATTTTAATACTTAGGGCCGTTTTTTCAGTCATCAGTTAACTTCTATCACTTACACACTTCTTACACGAGAGCAAGATGATCGCGACTGAATTTATTCTTCTACGGGCTGATTTTTCTTTTATCTCAGAATAAATATTGGCCGTTTGACATATTTTCTACACAAAAGTTGTCAAAACGTCAAACATATTCGTCAGGGTGGTCAGTTATCGGGGGATTAAAAAATCGGCCCTTATTAAAATAAACATATATTATTATATTATAAACATATATATTATAATATAATTTTACTATAAGTACCCAACAGAAGTATTAATGGTTGATATTTTGGGACTTGTGTGTAATAAATATGTTACTAGCCATAGAAAAACCACAGCCGATTGAGAACAACATTGATTTGCTGTGAAGAATGTGTTGGAATGCAATTAAAGTTTTACAGCCCACTTCTATATCGAAGATTTTCTATACGTCTTATAATGAAGAGAATAAGATTTTAGATGGATAATCCTGCCATAAATTTGTTTGTATTACATTTGAATTGTTTTCACTTTATTATGTCGTTCGTTCTAAGTAATAACTCCGGTGTTTATGAGCTATCACACTAAAATATTACTAACACTGTCATATTTTTTTTTTCTCGTACGGGTTTAAACTTTACTTCTACAGGCTTATACTTTCTTTAATTCCTAGTAAACAATTCTCAAAGAATCTTTTATTTTTTTCTTCTTACAATAACGTGTGTATTCTTGTCAATATATTGAAGTCGGTTGAAAATATAATTATATCCTGTTTAATACGCACGGAAAGTGAAACTCGGTTCATTATTATGCGTTGCTATAATATCGTTCGATGCAATATGTAACTCTGAGGCGGGAAGGGGCGCGTCAACGTTTCCAGAGGTGGTTAAATACTCGGTCGCGATCAACCGATGGAAAGCGTATTGCTGTAAATATGCGATTTTTGGTCTCATGAACTTGACTACCCCTACCTACGTTTGCTACAGTATAAGCATTATGTCAAGTATTTTTATCATCGATCATCGATTTATTTGTGTACACACAACATAGACAGAGTAAAACATATAAAAATACTACTAATTCAAAAATAGATTATTAGAAATATCCAATTTAATAAGCCTGTTGATAGAAAAGTTAAGGTTTTACTATTTTCCTTGATAAAAATATAGAATTTAGTTCTATTTATCTTTTTATACCAAAACTAGTGTAACCTGCAGGAGCTTACCACCAGCTGTTTAACTATTATTACAGTTGTGCAAAAGAGACGCCGCCCTAAGAGATGCGATAAGCCGTCTCCCTTCCACAACAACAACACTAGGTTTAAAAAGTACTGGTAGCCCCCCCCGTACATTGATTACTTACGCAACCCATGACCGATATCTTGGGTACCGCATTCTTCGTTCAATGTTTTATAACTCTATTACATAAATAACCAACACCTGAAAATATATGCGTTCCAAACAATAATTCGATATGAGTATAATGAATCTGTTACGACACGGCTATTTTGTTTATGATTCTTGAAAAATATTATAAAAGAAACTGACCTTACCTAACCGGTAGTGTATTTTAGCTGACCTAGTGTTTTAGTTTATTTGTTGTTTGGTTCACTAAAGTACCGTATAAGCACATTATTTTTTACTACTTGCATTTTAATC
Source organism: Trichoplusia ni (assembly GCF_003590095.1). Lineage (NCBI taxonomy): Eukaryota > Metazoa > Arthropoda > Insecta > Lepidoptera > Noctuidae > Trichoplusia > Trichoplusia ni. Next base: position 4,509,406 of record NC_039483.1, read on the forward strand.
AGTGTTTTTCTTTTATTTTTGTAATTGATTATCATAGTCAATGGCAATTATTTCTCCAAAAAGACCTACCTATTTTTTCTATAAAAAATAGTAACTATAATGTATGAAAGTAGTAGTATTATTATATAGGTAGTATGCGTTCACAGAGGACGGTCATGCTAAAATGCGTGCTATGTTATGTACCGCGGGTTTGATACCCCCATAGACCAAGCATTTGTGTGATCCACGAATGATTGTTCTGAGTCTGGGTGTCTTATGCATGTGACTGGAATTTACAAGTTCTTTATCAGTATATTCTTATAACTATTTAGTAAAAAGTTGTTCCTTGTTTTATAATATGTACCTTATTTAATACTTCGTGATGTTAGGCACAAGAAAATTACAGTTGTTACTAAAAAGTAAGATGACAATGACAATTATTGTATTTAAAGTATAATCTTTAAAGGATAGATTAGCAACAACATGCTTCTAGAATCCAAGATAATTTAATTAAAGTAGATACAAGATTATAACGAGCCTTATCGTTTAGGTACTTTTTAGTAGCCATTCTCAGAATTCCATAAATATTTTCATTGTTTTGATCAGATACTACGTATCATGTGTTTAATGCATTCCGTAAGTAATATGACCCTGTTTATTAACGCGATGATAACTCGTCAACTTATAACTATGTATAATACACTTAATGTATAATTGTCCGTGATGATAATATTGACTATTTTGGGATATGATTAAATAAACAATTTTTTTTGGAAATCTGTATGGTTCCAAATATTGATAATAGTTAAACAATTTCTTTCCTTGTGGTTGATGTACAAACCTAGTGACAGAGTTTTAACCGCCCTTAGGCCTCAGATGTGGCTTTATAAAAATTCGTTCTTTAGAAAAATTAACAGGTATGCCAGTTTCCATGTAATAATAGCTTTGCAATACGCAAATTCATTTAAAAAAAACTGGTACGTGACGTACGCAATACATTTTAAAATTTTATTTCTATTCTGACAACGACGGGAAGTATTGTTACCTAATCTTTACTCCTCATCTAGCCATTGCCTGCTTCATTATTATTATAAAACAGCTGTACAGAAACCAAGCCTTAGAAATGTTGTACAAAACAATTATTTATTACGCAAATAAACACGTACATTTAAAAATTACATTTGGAAGCAGTTGCGTGAGGTGTTGAAGCAATCGCTATACAAGCAGCAGATTTCACAACGACTGCATATCCTAGTTATAACTATTTTTACTCTGATTGGCAGAATAATATAAAGCATTTTCTTTTATTAACCTACACCAATTATATAACGATAACTTTTGGTATGTTCCTTGAAGAGTATTCATAAACGCCCCGAAAGAAATAGAGATCGTGAGACCAAAGTGTGTCAAAATCCATTCAACCGTTAAGAAGAAAATGTTAATATGAAAAACGACGATGATCTACGTTTAACAACCTTTCCTTGGTAGGGTTAAATTTAAAGGAAAATCTGAATCTTTCACCCTGACCCTTATTTAAAGATAAGTTGCTGGCAGAAGACATTGTATAATTAATAACTTAGAAAACACTTATTCTCCGTCAAAACATATACAGATATTTAATGAACTCGAATGCACAAATAACTAGCTTATCATATGAGACGTCGTTGTAAATAGTTGGTTTATGTAATATAATCATAATCAGACATTAGACGCGACGTTAGCAGAAATATAATCATGTATCTATAGATCAATCTACTTTGTATTTCATATAGAATTTAATCTTGGTTTACTGTTTAAGGTCAAGATAAATGTCATTATGTTGCTTATTTTACCTAGGAATGCCGAATAAAATGATTTTGTTCTAATAGTATCATTTTTTGGGTGAATAGTCGTGTCAACAGTGCGAAACTTCGTAAGAGTTTCTTAGATAAAAAAGCAAGAGCCCTTTAAGTAAGTTTATCAGGTGTCTGGTTACCATAACACAAGCTCTGCTTAGCTTGGGATCCGATACCCGTGTGTGAGTTGTCCCAGGATATATTATATATATTATTTATCCAAAGCATCAAAAGTCCAACGGACAGAATCTCTAAGCAAGCTTGGTGTTTCTTCCCTTATTACACTTCTGAAAATAGATTTTTTACTTAAATCCGGTGTTAGTTATACCTAATTGACAATTGAATCCATAACTCTAATTAAACCTTATTTCCAGGGTACTATGCTTGGAGCAGCAGAAGACGCTGTACGTGCCGGTTCCACGTCTGCAGAAAGGCTTCCTGAACCGGCTTGAGCTGCCTGAGGGAGAGACTGGACCCTCGGCCATCAGGAAGGCCGTCTCGCGTAACGGAATGGAGTCCTATGGGAAACCTATTGGTAAGATACTTAGTATGCCGATTTTATTAATTCTCACAAGGTTAATTTAATGACTACTATCGATACCCGCATCGGTAAGCGAAACGCCGTAAAATGGGAGGAAAAGACACAGTTTCTAGGGTTTTTTGTAGTTAAAAGAAAGACTTTTTCATAGAGCTCATACTAGCATGAGAGGAACCATCACAAAACGTAGAAACCTACTATTTTTGCCTTAATATGTGATTAAGTTGTGACAAATAATGACAAAAACTCGTCTGCTATTATAGTATGTTAAGTTTTTATTGTAGCTGTTTGTAAAGATTTTTGCTAAAATCTATTCGATGCATGTTCGAAGGTCGATTAATATCGATTAAAACAAATTCAACTAAGTGCAAAGCGTTTATCAAGTACAGTATTATCATTACATTAACGGGATCCGCTTCAAAGTAGTCAGATCTTAGATATCATTAAAGGATGACGTCACCAAAATACAGGTGCGCGTACTTCTTTTGTTAAGCTTGACCTTGCAAGTACAAAAAATGTGTCAACTGTTTATTTGGCCTGTTGAATGACGCAGTGTCTTATGAACGAGAATCTTGTTAGGTTATGATGAAATCTTGTTAAGGATTTAAATATAAGGCGGAAGTTTTGTCCTAAATTAAAATCAAAGATGATTTAAAGCCTTGGTTTAATTGCAATGGTATCAATTATTAGCGATATGAGGATGAGGATTATACAATTGTAGCTCAAATAATTAAAATTTTAATATTAACGTCATTTAAATGTACCAATTGTTTAGCCGGCACTTGTTTCATGTGTCACTGCTGGTTCCTCTTCGTTGTTCCATTACCGTTGTGCTGAAATAAGACGAATCTTTCATCTTAGGTAGATAAAATAATTATTTGTACCTAAACTGTTTACATTTTTGTCGCCAGGCATAGAAGACACCGTTTCGCTGGATTTGGTTGTGATGGGATCAGTCGCGGTCTCCAAGGAGGGATACCGCATTGGCAAGGGAAGAGGTGAGCAAATTTTACAGAAAATATAAAAACATTTTGCTATATTATAAAAAAATATTTGTTATATTTGGTAATATAACACCGACTGTTTATTCCACATTTCTTAAAATTGCTATACAATTGTTTAAATCTGTTTCCATACCATGTTTGTTAGGAGTAAGACATTTGATCATTACTTTGATTTAAGATCGTGCTTCTTTTTAGTGTTGTTTAAGTAATTATATGCGTATTTGTTTATACTAGGCTATGGCGATCTGGAGTTCGGTCTGATGATGCACATGAAGGCTATCAAGCCCAACACAGTGGTTGCCACTACTGTTCACGATTGCCAGGTAAAGAAACCTAAAATTTACACGATTTTCACCGTCGACGAGCAAACAACCCTCTCGTCTAACCTTTTCCTAATAAAACCTTTTTGGAAATATACATGCAAAGCAATCTATAAAATTAGAAAACATGACGTTATTATAGACCTTCTACTTTACTGAGAAATGTATTCAACGTAATGATGGTTAGTGTTAATATTGTTGCAAAATATAATAAATTCATGCCAAATAGTATGTTTTCAGTTCATAAGTAACGTGTTTTTCTTTTGTAGGTGTTCGACACACTGCCGGCAGAGCTTTTCGGCCCGCACGATGTCCCCATTGATATTATTATCACACCAACTCAGGTATGTTTTAGTAGTAACAGTCATTACAATTTTCTGTAACTATCTGAACTTAGTTCCCCAATGGTTTTATCATTTTGTTAATTTTATACAAAGAAACAAACTCCTCATCATCTAAAAGTTCCCTTATAAAGTAAAACCCGTATTTTTATTCAAAACCCTTGTTTCTGGTATAATTTTTATTATTTATAGTAAATATTATATGCTGTCAGGTCAACTAATCGTGCCTGTGATTGTTTGACCACAAGACTTACGGTCAATGAAACTGTACAATAACTTGACAGATGATCAAGTATTTTCTTTGTTTTGACCAAGCGTTCGAACCACCGAACGTATGTAATTGCAGTTGTACATTAATCTGTAAATATGTTTGTCCCAGGTGATATCTACTCAGCGCATGAGCCAAAGGCCAGCGGGCATTCTGTGGCACTTGCTGTCCAACCGTCGCTTGGAGCTGATGCCTATTCTGGGACAGCTGCGTGAGATTGAGATGCTGTAAGTAAATTTTCTTTTAAAATCTTAATCATAAAGTGCGCTTTGTGGATTTCTTTGGCAGTAAACTCAAAAACAGTAAATTCAATTTTTTTTGTAGAACATATGTAGGAACTAATGTTGGTAATACATACGAATATATCGATGGTGTATGTAAAATATCATGTATGCAAATAGACACAAAAATACTTAAATATTCTGCTCAAGTTACCTATTACCTACAGTGATGATAGAATAGAACATACACATCTTAAAACTTTACGATCATATCCACATAGTGTAAAGAGAAATATGTTAAAATGTTTATTTTTATTTTAGTACAAGTTTCTATATAGGTCACCTGTTTCTCTTTAGCTCCTCTAAGAGGAGTATCCACATATATTTATGAATGTGTGTACTGCGTCCCTGTGTTTGTGAGTGCGTGCTAACAGTAGTGGGTCCCCAGCGCGGGGCGGCCGTGCACGCTGAAGGAGGTGGACACGGACGTGGAGGAGCGCGCCGCGCAGCGCCCGCGCCGGCTGCGGCGTCGCACGCGCTCGCACAAGAGCCACAGCGAGGGGGAGGTCAGCCATGCACATGTGTTCTATACTATAGTTAGATACTGGCGGTACCGACACTAGTTAGTATACTATATACTAAAGCTCCATTTGATAGGCGCCTGATAAGCTTTGTCGACCCTTGTGTGGTCGAACGGTTTTCATAGTGTGGAGTTACGGAGCACCAATCCCAAATAAGTACAATTTAAATTCAAGCTCTTGCATCGCAGAGCTTGTGCCTTGTGATCCTACACAGGGATCCGTTGCTATTCCGTCGCCGCCTTAAGTCTGTCGTCCTATGTCGACGTGAATGTAAGGAGAGACAACTAACTGTCTATCTAGTACACAACTATTACCAAATATTTAGATAAATTTGAGCACGAACGCAAGGTTCAGGATAGTCTTGGGCTTTTGTGTCTGCTTTATTGAAGCAGAATACTTTTTCGACACGACAGTTTTCAATTTGTCGGAATGCTTTCCTGTTACGCAAGTAATGAACGATTAAAGAAGAGAAGTAATCAACTCGTTTACCTAACATAAATAATTACTTTGCTTTATTTTTCAACTTTCCACACGAAGATTCTTTACATTCTCGACGTGACTAACCGCAACCTACAAGCATGTTTCGTAAATCGGCTAGGTATTAACTGTACACGTAATACCAGGGCAACACGACGGAGGGCGAGGAGGGCAAGGGCGGCGGCAAGGCTCGCCGCTCGGCCCGGCGCCGCAACAGCCACAAGTCCGCCAGCAAGGACAAGGACGAGAAGCCGCGCCGCCCCAAGCGACAGCGCCCCGATATCGACTTCTCTGTCAAGGTACACACCTGTACTACATACAACAACTTGATACAATTTTCGGAATTTAGCCGGCCAATAAGCGGTGCAGGAGAAAATTGAATGCAAACCACAGGACCTGTTTCGGGGTGGCATTTTGGTATAGATAAAAAGAAATATTGGGCTTAGTTGGCATTACCACAGATGTTGAATACTTAAACTAGGAACAGAAGACTCACAACTTAGAAACACTGCTGGATTAACGTGTCGCTTATCAATCTATCAATCAGTCTGTGGACTCATGCATCATTCTATCTATAATAATGTAATTTTATTTTGCTAGTTTACAGTATATCTGTGCTAACTGGCTGTTTTTTTGGTAGATATCTAACATCAGTCCGAATACGAGAGTGCGTGATCTGAAGCAGGCTCTGTCTGAACGCGGAGTCAAGCCACAAGTCATGGTCTGGAAGGTAACTACAAATTACCTAACGCATAAAATATACAATCTGTTATGTGCAAGTACTCATGTGATTAATAAATTATTTGTATTTATAGGGATTCCGTGGCTTCTGTTATCTTCACTTCTTCAAGCCGAGCCCACAAAAGGTGAGTTGGTGTTCTTTAATAAACGACATTTAATTTATGTAAATAAAAGTATCTGATGCGCTTCTTCGCGACTCATCACGTAGAGGGTTGACAGGCTTGAGACTGTGTTATGCGTCACAAATGAGAAGTTATTGCGGTTTCAGTAAGTACTTCTGCTAGTCGCGATTCCATATTGATAGATTATATAATCGGGTCGTGTCTGTGTATCAGGGCGAGGGCGACAGCGGGTCGGGCGTGAGCATGGAGAGCGTGCTGACGGCGCTGGCGCAGATGTCGGTGGGCGGCAGCGGCGCCGCGGCGGCGGGCGACGAGCCGCGCGACGACAAGCCGCGGCTGCTCTGCGTCGAGCCCGCGCCGCCCCGCCACGCCGCGCCCGTCGCCGAGGTACGGACTCGTAGGGACCCGCCGCACAACCTTGAAGTGGTCGAGATCACCGATCGTGTCGCGGGTTCGAACCCCGCGTAAGACAAGCATTTGTGTGATCCACGAATGCTTGTTCTGAGTCTGCGTGTCTTTGTGCATGTGAATTGTATGTTTATAAAACCCCCCGCGACACAAGGATTAAATTCCATACTACGGGAGTCGTTATTTAAAAGAAAGGAAAGGTTGAAGCTAGTGGTCGCCATACACTAAAAGACACCGCTCGCTCTTCTATATAAACTGCACCACTTAAGCGCCTAACCTTGGTGCTTTTGAGCATCATCTAAGATATGTTTGGGAACTTTGAGGCGATAGAAGATAGAACGCAGCACATGTAAGTTAATCACGGCGTAATATATAATATTAATATGCTGATTAAATATTTGTCACCATCCGTCTCCCATACCGCAGACTGGCTGTGATTGACCATAATATGTTAAATTTGTGTGATCGTGTGTATGATCGATTTTTGTATGAGCTATAAATATGTGAGATCATGATTTATTTATCTCTCGTAACGTGTCGTGATTAATGATCACTGTTTTGTAATTTACCGCCGAGACTACGTTGCAAACTTACTACACTGCGTCGCTATAATAAATAAATAACCTAGAATAGATTTTTGTGTACATATTTGCTAACTATAAATATTTGTTTCAGGTTCATTGACTTCGCCAAGGCGTTGGACTTTAAAATATCTCTCGATATTTTGTTAACGACTACCTTATAATTATTTCTAAAACACGCATATATCGTTGCTCGCTTGGTTGCACACGGACGGACGGGTTCCCTGTCGCATTCCGACACTAATTTGTTTAACGTTAAGGTAGATTTTTCTTTGAGCCGGCCCGAGAATTAACGATAGCGTGCGCACTGCATACTGGTCACATTCTCAGTTGCATCCGTCACTATGGAATCTCTTGCCGCAGTGTCTTCTCGGAGTGTTGACTTTGTTTTCTAGTTGAGTACTACTGATGTCTGTTCTGTGACTCGCATTTACGTAGTATGCCTGTTCTTTAGTTGTGATGACGCAGTAGGCAGTGCGCGCGACTAAACCGAAGTAGAGGCGAGAGGGTTCGATTTTAGTTTGTGTCGATAGTTCGAACATGTGTTCGCTCGATGGTATTTTGTTCTTGTTTGTATGGGCCGGCCACTAGAGTGAGCTATATTTATACACTTAACGAAAATTATATCTTTATGAATGTTTTAGTTGTCTCTAGTCTAAAGTTAGCATGTAATTAACGGCGCGTCAGTAAATTCGTTTACGATTCACCGTTTTGTCAATGCAGATACATTTAAGCATTCTTCCATAATTAATTATATTACGAGAAAAGAAGCTATATTTTTTAGTATATAGTATAGATTGAACTTACACTAAAAAAAGTTTATATTTAATATTATAAGGTGCTTGTGAAAACGGAGTCCCGAACTTTGTTTAGAAATTAGTTTGGAAGGATTTGATTAGTGTTAAGAGTATTTATTTTAATGCGAATTTTGGGGCTCTGTTTTTTTATCTTGTTGTATATTTGTGCCAACTTTGAATTGAATCCAACTTGTTAATAAAAATTTCGCGTTATTCAAATCTGTCTGTAGGCCTCACGTGGCGGCATTTTAAAGTTTGTCTTGATACAATAACATATGAACATATCGAGTGCAAGTAAGTTGGTATGAATATTTTGAACCCTCGTAAGTGGATGTCAAAGTTACTTTTTCAGTATTAGGTTATCTGTAATTTAAGACTTGAAAAGTAATATATTATTGACATAATAAGGTATATTTAAAACTATATTTCTATTAGCGTTAGCGACATAGTTGTTCGCGCCGCATTGGTCTCTTTAGCGTAAATGGATGTATTTTATATAGAGAGAGAGAAACTTTATTGATGTATTTTTCGAAATTTTTAGTTATATCGGATTGCATAATATATAAAAAGCTTTGTTGATTTACATTTACAGGCATTTCTCGTTACTGTTGCGTCTGTACACTCCTGCACGGAAACGTTGTTGTACCCTGGCGTTATTGTTATCTTCCTCACTGCAGTGTTAAGCACTACGAAATATATATTTATGTATATACTTGTTAACACATGCTATTTACTAGTATATACTATTATTTTGTAATTTTATAACGTTGGGTAGAAAGCATGGACGAGCGTTTTTTGTTTTGTATTTTTTTTTAATAAATTTATTAAACACTTTATTTTTTGCTTTTTATTTTTAGTTTTCACTGTAAATGTTGTGATTTTCCAATAATATTTGTAATCGTAAGTAGATTGAGATTATATAGTGGTAATTCAATTACGTACGTTTGAAACGGAGATACTTCTATAAATTATAGATATTTACATTCTAAAACGAATATTATAGCTATTTACATTTGAAAACATTAATGTTGTGATTGTACTTTAAAAGATTTTGCCGTTTAGAGGTTGAGGGTAAATTAAATTCTATTTTTCTAGCTGAATTCTGTTTTTTATTTCCAAATCACAAGTAACACCAATAGTTTTGTGAACCCTAAGCTTATTAGGCAAGGCCGAATGTATCAGGGGCGAAAGAGTATAACAAATAAATATAACGCCATCTACTATATAATGAGGTTTTCAATTCCTCTGTTTTTGTACTGCTTTCTTACCTCAGAACTTTAGAATGGATGAACCGATTCTGTTGATTCCTTTTTTTACTTGAAATAGCTTCCATTTTGGTCCCATCAGAGCTAAATTTCATCAAGTTTGTCTCAGTATTTTTTAATTAAGGCCTGTTGTATTTTTTTCTTGTTAAAACAAGATTTTTAACATAGCAGACGAATATTTTACACTTTATTTTGTAGTCTCATAGAATGACTGAATTGTACAGAAACAATTGTATCCGACTGTCCTATTAACGACAATGTATAAATAATTAACTAATTATAGTTATTACATGTTTAGCGTGTGATAGTATCAATGGCATATAATATAATGATGTTCTATTATATCTGATGGTACATGCAACATTTAAAGAATATAAATATATGATGCAGAAAATGGAGGTCATTAGCAAGTCGTTTCGCGTTAAAAATGTTTCCAATTATATTTCTTTGTTTTCTCCAGCTGTGTCAAGGTAACCCAGATGCAGTAAGTATTTTATGTTGGAAGTATTTTGGTAGTTTTTTATTTTTAATTTTAAAGACATTTTAACAAGTAGTAATAGTAATCTTGGACGCCTTTTGTTCATTTTGACATATCATCATCATTCTAGGCTTTCCCCAACTATGTTAGGCTCGGCTTCCAGTCAATCCAGATTTTTGTGTTATGTAAGGAGCGGCTATCCTGAGCCTATCTGACCTCCTCGATCCATATGAACAACACGATACCCCTAAGTCAGATTGGTTGTTAGACTTTTTAGCTTTTGACTACCCTTTACTGTGTAACTAACAACTTTAACGTGCCTTCCGAAACACGGAGAAACTCGTAATGCCATAAATAGTCACCTTTGCAGTCCTTCATTGTCAATATGGACTCACAAATGGAGTGTTGCGACGAACAAAGCTTAACCGTGGTGGATGTCTCGGGCCTGGATGTGGGTCGTTACAATGAAACCTTTGCCTACTTGAACGGAGCCATCAATATTTTAGCTGAGGTTGACTCCCGACTCATGGTAAGCATACAAACTATTTTTATTGCATGTCTGACTGTCATAGTCACGCCAAGAAATTATTTTGTTTAGATGAATACGTTGACTTATTAGATTCCTTCAGCACCTTCACAGATATTTCATACATGTACGCAATCTCAAAACTATGTAAAACGAATGCACGTAGCCGAGCTGCTACCCCACTGCGTGCCGTATCTCTCTTGTTCGATTTCCGCATTAGACAAGCTTTTGTTCGATCCACGCTTGCTTGCCTTTTATGTTTGTGAAACCACTTCGGCACAAGGTTTATATTTCTGAGGAAGTCATTAAAAAAGAACCATTTGCTTTTCTACTCTCCTAGTTCTATATAACCCTAATGACATATACCCAGTCGGGCATAGAAACTTGGGAGTTTTTATTCATCACTAACACCTTTGTTTCCTTACAGATAGAATTGATTCTTCAAAAAGAAGCTTCTGGTTCCTACGAGGTCGTATTTTCACATGAAGTGCCGAAATTCTGCGATGAGCTCGAAAAAGGTCCGAACAGTGACTACTACACTTATTTGAAACACATAGACTTACCAGAATCTTGCCCTTTTCCAGAGGTAATTATGTTCGTTAATATAAGATATTTTTGCAGGACCTAATTAAAAGAGGTTGAGGTCACCACGCTAAACCCACTGCGCGAATTATCGACGTCTTGATGCCCACATAATGCTAGTATTTGTGTGATCTACGAATGCTTGTCCTTAGTCTGTGTGTCTTGGTGCATGATAGTTAAATGTTCGTGAAATCCTCGCGACGTAAAGATTAAACTACTTCGTTCGGGAGTTTTTAATGGCAGTAATGTCCCCAGGGTTCCTACGCCGTCACCGAGATGATTGTTGACACTGAAGACATGCCAATCAACAGCAACACGGCTGGCTACTACCAGGCTCTGCTGAACTTCTACCTGATGCCTGAAGAAGGGGGAGAGAAGGAATACGTTTGTTGTCTTGCTCTCAAGCTGGTGATCGAAACTGACTCGAAGTGATCGGAGAAAAGTAGCTTGGAATAAATGCTGCTGGTAATAGATTTATTTTATTTTCGTATTCATGCAGTAGGAAAATGTGGGATGATGTCCCAGAGCCAATGTTTGATGATTGGAGGAAAAAAATGGTTCATGTTACATAGACATGTAATGCAATAAAGTAAAAAAGCAAGTGTAGGTATTGTTGAAATCCGTATCTATTTATTCATGGCCAAGTATTTATATTTTTATACATTTATACATACTCATCTTATCTGGAGGAAAAGTTTATAACTTTAAACTCCACACCTAGTGCATGGTTTAGGGGATTACTACGGAGTCCAAAAATACCTAGTTCTAGTTGCCGTCTGGAAGTCGCGGTCTCGTTTTTTAAATGAAGGATATTTTTCGACGGTAGGTATATTTTTTTCTAAGTTCTTGAAAATATCATAAATAAGCTTCCGGTATATATTTTGATTCTTTTTAGTTCCCAATAAAGGTAGCCTAAAAAATCAGACGTACAAATAAAACTCAACTAAACATTTTATTACATTTATTGATCCAGAATCTATTCGTTGTCTGGATCATTAACATTGTCATCCCGACTTGACTCATACGAAGCCTGTTCGGGCTTCAACTGCCCTCTCACTTGTATCTCTTCTGAGGATGCTTTCTCCTCTTTTGTCTCTTTCGATACTTTCTTACTACTACTTTCTACTTTCTCCTCTTTTTCTTCTTTATGTTCTTTGTGTTTCTTAGGTTTCGACTTTTTCTTGTGTTTTTCTGTCTTCTCAACTGATTTCTCGTGTTTCTTTTCTTCCTTTTTAGGTGGTTTCTCTGTTGTAACTACTTTTGTTTCCTCTTCTTCAGCGCTGGCAGATTCTGAATCGTCTTTCTTAGCTCTCTTCTTAATCACTTTCTTTTTTTCATCACTGAAAAGGAAAAGTGAGTGAGTTAATGTGAATTGTACAGACAGAACATTCCTTTTAAAATAAGTTATTACGTTCGCTGCCTTAGAGCCGCCTTGCCGTCACTGCAAATTGAAATAATGTTAAAAGCATGGTTCATAGGAATTAAATATTATTATGCGATATTTAAATACCTGGATTCGTCTGATGTTTTTTCGTCTTTATCGCTGTGAAGCAAAATTTCATTATATACATTCTTATTGATAAATTGGAGAAACAATGAGAATTAAGCTTATGGTTTTACAAAAAGTCATTCAAACCTGTCTGCTGTTTCGGCTTTTTCTTCTCTGAAATTAAGATCGATCATATGTAAATTTCTTCACAACACTAACAAAAAAATAACGTTATATAGTTCGAGAATTTGTTTCAAAATCTACAAAAAGCTAACTTTTTGAAATGATAATTCTGCCTTCGATTCCAAATTATTACTAAACTCCCAAATGCCTCTTTTACTTTTCAACGCGAATTCTGCCATACAAACTTAAAAATTCGTAAGAATAATTAAAGCGCTATCTTTAGTTTAACAGGAAATATATTACCTATTGTTACCAGCATCATCGTCCTCATCATCACTGGAAATTTTAAATTAATTAGTAAAATACATAACATGTAATCACAGTGTAGAATACCCCCAACCCGATGAACCAAATCACCAAAAAAAGGGTAACCGTTACAGACTTCATGCGGGAAGTAGGAGACTGGGCGCAGTGAGGTAATTGGGGGATGGGAATGTGGCGACCCAATGTCCAATTTTAAAAAATTAACTTCATTTATTCAAATTCGGTTACCAAGTTGCACTTTTTGAAGGCCAGATTACATTGGATTACCGCTTCCTACGTGCTAAGTCTAGTCCAGCAGTGTCCATAGGCTGAATTGATAAATTGATTGGTACATTATACGTTGATACGATTATAAGTTGATTCGATGTTTCATACTTACTCAACATTATCCCAAGTGACAGACCATTCCTCGTGTGTTATGCCTGATCTGAATACTCTTCGGCAGTTCTCCCTAAACAAAGTGAACAATTATATTATGGAAAAATCTAGTAACCGTACTTTAATTGGGCCATGGTTAAAGGTACTAGTTTTTCGGCTAAGTAATTTTAACTATCAACACCTTTTTTATCCTTAGCATGATCCTTAGCTTTAGATCCTTAGCATGGCTGTGCAAATGTTGTGGGTCAAATAAACCATCACTTGAGTGATGGTTTATACCTTTAAATGCATCAATTATTTTGTCTGATGAAAGAAGATTAGGTTTTATCTCATCTGCGGTGCTTAAAGTCTTACGTAAAACAGCTATTCAAAGTTTAAAAAAGTCCTTACTCAACGTCCTTATGAATGGCACAAGATATGAATTGTCGGTTTCTATAGACAGATGTGTATAAGAAAGGTCCGTGGCAACTGTGAGTCTTCGGGTCAATTTTACAAGCTGATATGACTCCAATAACCCTCTCTTTTCCCTGGTACCTAACTATTAACGGCCCGCCGTGGTCATTCTGAAAGCATTCAAAAGAAACAAGTGAATTTCAACCCTATTTGTTAAAGTTATAGTCTTATTTTGAATATCTCGCTGACCTCACAAAATCCTCCTTGCATAGAAGATCTTCTAGCGGTGTAGTCATCGGGATCTCTCAAATGTCTTCCTAAATCAACGTTGACCGTTTTTGTTGGCGTCTCTATATCTTGAACACGACGTGATTCTACATCTGTGCAATTGGCGTATCTTTTCTACGAAATAATTATAGTATTAGTAAAATTGAATCGACCACGCTTTAACTTTGCTCTAAAGCTAACAGTAGTTAGTTTTTTCTAATTCAAGCTATGTACTTGGGGCTGACTTACGGTACTACTGGATTCCGCTGAATACCTTATTTACAAATAGCCTATCTGGCTCGCACAACCCATCATATCAACAGGTACAACCTATAGTCCAAACTGTTTGAACTTGTAATGGCTCAAAGACAGATTTCTGTCTCCGAAATCCTTAAGCTCATTTATTTTTTAACTAAAACCGACGCAAAATCTCGTGCATGGCAACACACATCTTCCGGACGTAAAAGAAAAAATACTGATTTGTTTGAGACTTAAAGCTTTTTTGAAAAGAGAAATATGGTAGACAGAATGATATACATATTATATTATAAGCTTCTCATACTTACGTCACAAACTTCACTAAGTCTCTTCATGACGTCTTTAGTGCAGATCATGTATTGTGTGATAATCTCCCTGAACCGTTGAGCCCATTTCTTAGCGCATTGTTCGTTGTCCATGATACACACTTTGGCTTCTTGGAGGCACTTACTGTTTTTATGTACGTTTTCTTTTTGACGACGGTACACACCCTAAAGAATAATAAAAATAACAAAGGTACTCGTGAAACTAGATAAAATTCTTAATATTACATATGTCTAGAGATTCCTCAAAATATTTGACAAAGAATATTAATCAAGTAAAAGCTAAACTTGAAATTTTGCAAATGAAATGTATTTTCATCGCGATGATTTTGAGGGATGTTCACTCTTATCTCACGCCGATTTAGGTGTACTTACATGACATTACACATCCTTTAACTACCCTCTGTCGCTTACCTCTCTGAAGTTGTTACCGCTACCCCATCCAGCGATCCAGCCTTTAGTTCCAGGTTTCTCCATCTCCCTACTAACGTTATTATAACAAATGAGATCAGTGCCAAACTCGCATCCCTTCTCCTGGACGCCGAATTTAAAGGCTTTGTCTACTTTAACTATAGCAATATCGTTTGATGACCATTTGATGCTGTCTTGGAAGTCGAATTTGTAGTCTAGAATCCAAATAAAATACCATTAGCCTCAGATACTATACAATTATGAACAAAAACAAGAAGAAAACTTACTCTTAGGAATACATTTCCACACAACTTTTCGCCGATGCTTGCAGACACACTCGTCGGTCTTGTAATCGAAGCTATCAATGAATTTGGTAGTCCCAGACACGATGTAGAATCGATCAGCGTCTTCAACGCAAGCGGCAGATGTAAGCACATAGTATGGATCTACGATGACACCGCCGCACAGCCAGCCTCGGTACTTATGGGCTTTTGCTGATTCTTTCGTCAATTGAAGATATACCTGCGAAAATAACACAATTAGAGAAACTCCAGGAAAGTGATTTACAAAAAAAATCTGGAAAACCAAAATACGTGGTAAAACTAAAATAACAAAAAAGGAAAGAAAGCCTGCGTAGTTTATAGTATATAAACACCGAATGGTCATTAATAGTAAGTATTTAATGAGCCACGAAGTTATTGATGACATCACCGTATCACTATTGACGGATAAGTATAATCAATGCTCAGTCGTTACTTTTAGTATTGGCAATTTAACGGCATTGTCGAGTATGATTTGACTTACCATGTATGGTCTTTTCCCCTTTTCAGTTTTCTTACTAAATAGAATCCTCCTGGTGTCAACTATGGTAGTGTTCTCATAATTCCAGCCTTCGTCTGCGACCTCTTCCACATCATCTAATGACTTGTTGCCGCTTTTCGAATGGTGTTTTGAGTGATGTGGCTTTAGAGTTGTACTTATATCTGAATCGTCTGTTTTGCCTTTCTTTGATGAACTAGATAATCCTGGACCTACGATATTAAGGCGTTTAGTAACGTTATGTTTACATGAATTAATAGCTGAAAGTGATTTATTGTGCTCTGTCCACGGACAAAAATGTGCTTACGTTGTGCATGCATTAGCATACGTTGCGCATCAAGGCAAAAGCATAAATTGTGAAGCAAAGAAAATGTTTCTGACTTACTAATATGTCATTAATACTCCTGATTAATTTAATTAGTTCTCGGAATAATATTAGTAAAAAAATATGAAACTTCAATACACGTCAAGGTGTGAAAGTTCATGGAAATTAGTTTTGAATATACATAAAAATCATAGCGTATAACTCACTCAATTAAGCTTTAAGCAATACTGGTTTTTTAACTGTGTTTAGCCATTTCAATACTTACCTAAAATAAGAAATATCGCCCCCAGAAGGAGGCAGCAATTCGTCATTTTAGCCCACGAACCGATCCCTGAAGGATCGATAAAATTTTTGTTCAAATTCTTAATGAGATAGGAAATTAAAGATTTGGTCAATCTCCAACAAGTCACGCTGCATGGGAGCCAATTATGCGTTATCCGTAAAATACATAACCTAACAAAGAAATCTAATTATTCCAAGTTAATTAAACGAGTCTCGTACATGTTTTTTCTGAATAAATATTTCTCCGTTAAGTTCTGTTATTTATTTATTGACTGTCGTTTTTTTTATGATCTTATTTTATAGAGCTATTGATTCATTTATTTGACGTCATTTTGTGTGTTTATCTTTCAGATCAATATTAATTTAGAGCATCACAAAATACTATATTTCCAATCGTTGCTACGCATAATTCAAACCACCCACTTTATGATTTCGTATTTACACTTCAAGTGTGTGGCTCATTTCATTCATAGGCACGGGTGTTAGTAGAATTAATCAAAATTCAGACCAAGACGGACATTAAGAAAACAAAAGATTATGTCAAATTTATTTTTATTTATCACCATAAACTTTAATTAACCTGTTGTAACCTTTGTTTCATTCGCTATTATTGGTGCAACTGTCGTCTCGTTACGGGTTCTTAGGATGAAGCCACTTTCTGCGAAAACCTTGTCTCCTATCCGTACTGGTGGAGGTACGGGCGGTAGGTCGTGAGCTCTTACTATCGGCACACCACCGACAACCGGTGCCGCCAATGCCGCTGTCGCCTCAGCTTCTAATTCAGCTTCCTCCTCTGCGGCAGCGGCTGCTTCTAATTCAGCTTTCTTTGCTGGATCTAATTCGCTTTTTGCTGGTCTGAAATAATACCAAATTTAAACATCTATTACCTGGATTACAAATGGATTTTTGATTTTAAATCCTATTATTGATGGAATTTAGAGATGCTTCAGTAAGGGTCTCTGAAAAAGCGCAAAGTTATACTCTGAATCTTAGGCCAGAAAAAGGAATGATACCAGAAAGCCTATTGAAAAATGTTTTTGGTTAAAATATCGTTTAGAAAAATAAATGTAATGTAATGTTCTAAAATTAAATAAGGCAAAGGCAAATAATATTAAGTAACTACCCATCAGGATGATTCTTCCACGACAATACTTGTTCCACATGAGTTACGCCAGATCTGAACTGCCGTCGGCATTTAGGTCTGAGAAATAAAGAAGCGAATTAAAAACTTATTTCGGCTTTATCTTCAAAACCATTAAGCTCAAATTTCTACTTACTCAACATCTTTATAAATGGAGCAAGAAATGAACTGCCTGTTCTTGTAGACGCTTGTGTACAAGAAGGGTCCGTAGCATTTGTTGGTTCTCTCCTTGACTAGACAAGCAGATATAATGCCTACGACAATTGAATTTACACCAGAACCGTACACTAAGGGGCCTCCGTGATCATTCTGGAAAAATTAAACAGAGATTGTTAGAAAAAATACTGAGCCCAACCTCATGAAAGTATTATGGCACCAAATGATAATGATTTCGCTTTAAATATAAAAGGAATCAATAAAATCTGTTTACCCAGTACGAAATGCTGAAGTAACAAACAAAAAAAACCCAAAAACAAAGAACCTCCTCCTATTTGAAGTCGTTTGAAAATGGTTCAAAGCACGCAACTATACTTTATTATACATCTTTTGTACATGATAAAGATGATAATTTTTGACATTCGTTGTTTATTGACGGTGAGGTTCAATTAAACGATCCACTAATCTAAATCTTAATATACAAAAAAATATAACCTACCTCACAAAATCCTCCGTCAGTCATAGAAATATATCTTCTGCTAACTCCAATTGAGTTGTTATATGTTTCATTGTGGTAAGCTGAATGCATCACTAGATTGGTTGGAATCCTTTCTGTCTTCATAACGTGTATGCCTCTTCTCATATCGTCTTCATCTGAATAATTTATATCTTGACAGTCAACGTATTTTTCCTGTAAAACATCACCTTATGGAAACGGAAGAAAGTCTTTTCGTACATTTTTTTAGTTAAGTGGTCATAGGCAAATGTGCAGTCTACATTTAAATTAAAATATCTATAAATTTTTTGACTCTCAAGTTAAAAAAAAAATCTGGGATTTTTGAGCCCATTGGGAATCCTTAAAGGTCGGTCCATAAAGTTATTTTCTTTGTTAAGGGACTCGATATTCTTAATTCCTATGTTATGCTTATCTAAGTACGTAAGATATACGTAAGTAAGATAATTCGCATACACACATTACAGATTTCCGACATTGTTTGTCCGATGTCCTTGGTGCAGATCATGTAGTTATCAATGATGTTGTGGTACCGTGATCCCCAGCGCCGCTTGCACCTGTTTTTGGGAGTGATCTCCACGTGAGCTTCCAATAAGTTTTGTTGATTGTCTTTTCTCCTATTTACCCACTAGAATAAATGAATAAATACACACACATAAGGTTTTACCATTTTAGTGGGACCTCGTTTTTAATGATTAATTTCCTAGGCATAAACTAAAGTGTGACAAATTAACCTAGTCTACCATTAAAATAGGTGTTGTGTCGTTACTTGTACAGGGGAATTATGAGACTTTTAAACACGAGAAAAAAAATGGATGGAATTAAAATGGTCAATTTCGACAGCACAACATTTATATACAAAACCTGTCTCTCGATCAGTAGGATAAGCGGTATTTTTCCCCATTTAAATCCCATCCAAATAAGCAAAAGCAAAACTTACATCGTTATACCTCGACGTCGTTCCCCAACCAGCAATAGAGACGATTGTTCCAGGGTTTTCTAGCGTCTGACTCTGGTTGTTATAACAGACGGGCTTGGGAATAAAGTCGCAGCCTCTTATCCTTCTGGTGAAGTCGAAACCGTCTTCAATCTTGACAACGGCGATATCATTGTTCATCCACCTAATATTGTCGTTTTCATGTCCATCAAATACGTAATCTAAAATGCAAATATAGATAAATACTTGTAAACCTTGATCCTGCTTAAAAGCTATCTGCTTCAAAGGCTAGTTGTTGTGCTTAAAACACCAATTTTGGTAACACACCAACAGGCCCAATTTGTTTTTGCACGCACTTACTTTTAGGTACGCACTTCCATATAGCTTTTTTTGCACCATTTTTGATACAGGGATTGTTATATCTGTCATCATCGTCTCCATATCTGAAAACAAATCACTGTACAATCAATAGACAGATTGGTTCCTGAGCATGAAAGTAATGAATTCTTAGATTTCGTATCTTTATTTCTGGAGTTCTAATCTCTAGCTTGGTTAAATCATCATTACACGTAGAAGATTTGACATCTATATGACCAGGTACTTTGACTTGGGTCGGCTATTTTTCTATTAAACTACATCCAACGGTAGCCAGAATATATTGATGATTATGGAGTGTAGTGTCATTCAGTCCAGTCTCATCAGTCCAAAGATTATTCATGACTTACTTATACGTCCCAGACACAACATAAAAGTGTTCAGCGTCTTCAATACAAGCAGCAGAAGTCAATATATACTCCTCATGAATGATCACTCCTCCACATAACCAAGTGCGGTAGTTCCCTTGCTTTTGATTGCTCCGAGGTAGTTTGAGATATACCTAGGAATAAAACACTTTTATGGAAATCATACTTCTTGGTGTATTCATCAGAAACAAGCCTCACTGGCTAGGGCTGGTCAAGGACAAAAAGAGACGGAAAGAGGGTTAATTTGCTTTGTACGGGAACATAAACGAATAACCGGATAACAGTGCCAGTGTTGTAAATATTTACGCAAGTAGCAGGTGGTTACAGACTTATAGTATTTGTAATTTTGAATCACACTGATCAGTTGGAACTCTCTTACCATATACGGCCGGCTGTCTGTTACTTCCTCTCCATTAATAATCCTTCGTGTTTCGTTTAATATTGTACTAACAACTGGTGGTATATGTGTGGCAACTTCTATAGCTCGAACATCTGAAAACAGAACAATTATAAACAAAAACACTTTTCATCATCTTGATCGAAGCTTGTTCCGAAGGTCGTTGATGACGTCACCGAAAATTAATTAGCTGCACATTGCTTCATTAGAAATCAAACTTTAAATGTAATGTTTAAGTACACGATTGATGCCATCTATGTATCCTTCAACGCGGAAAGAATCTTTCTACTACAAATATTAGAAAAAAACGTTACCTATGGAAAATAACACTAAAAGAAATATATTTAATATACACTTCATTGTGGAAAGAAGCAATCAAAACGATCGCCTACATTGAAATTATAAAAAATCTATTAAAAAGCCAATTTCACGGTACTCCGGAAGAATTTTAATTCGAAACGTTATTCCATGAAGTTATATCCGCGAGTTGGTAGTTACGGCCTTATGGTATTTGCTTGAACTGAACACGACAGACCAGGAGCCCATATACTTGTTTGTGGCTTTAGTTTCAAACTAAAAGAGAGGCCGAAATCTATTTTCAAGATTTTAAGTAAACTTGGTATTCTAAAAATTAATTATGTTGATTGGGGAGAAAGTCATCAAATGTTTTAGTACGGCAATATTTACGTTTGTTATCGATATAATGTCAAATTCTTAGGTTTTAATACTTGATGAATGAAAGCATACATTGCGTTTACCCCAATTGTTAAGAATGGGAAAGGGACAGAATTTCTTTTACGGAAAATCTTATCGTCAATCTACTATAGTGGAAAGATTCACTCATTTAGAACTAACAGTTAATAAAAGCCATTTATGACTGCGTTGTACCTATAAATTGAAGATCGTATATAGGTGAACGCAGAAATCATGAATTTAGTCTAAGCGATGTCTTATCTGCTACACCAGACTATTCCATGAACTTTAGGAGGCTCAAGCCGAAGTGCAATACTAACTACCTTAGCAGCTGCCACACAACAGCAATTTTTTGTAAATTTTTGAACTAGGTCAGAGATAAATACGTGAATATCATCAAAACATTTATTATCACAATTCAATGGGCGGTGCTATTTAGATTGTTTGACTTTGTTGTTTCATCGAATGATCTGACGACTAT
This sequence comes from Trichoplusia ni, assembly GCF_003590095.1. Taxonomy (NCBI): domain Eukaryota; kingdom Metazoa; phylum Arthropoda; class Insecta; order Lepidoptera; family Noctuidae; genus Trichoplusia; species Trichoplusia ni. The sequence goes on from NC_039483.1 coordinate 4,530,924, forward strand.
ACCACTGTGTTGTTGTGCGTTATCGGATTTGTATCTTGAATGAGATGATACGTTGAGTAATAGAGTTTGATTGACGCCAAACTGACGCCTTTTATATTCTTCTTCTTGTTCTTGAACTGGCTCCAGCCGTCGTGGTTGCGGTTTCTGCGGTTGGTGCAATTTTGCTTGCCGTGGTAGCTGTGGCTGATGTGGTTGGTGTAATTGCTCTGGTTGGTATGATAGCTCTGATTGCTGCGGTTGTTGCGGTTGTTGCGGTTGTTGCGGCTGTTGGGGTTGCTGTGATTGTTGTGGTTGCTGTGGTTCCGGTTGTTCCTGCTTCTCCTGTGGTTGTTGACTTTCCTTTTCATTTGTTACTTCGTTCTTAGCCGGGCTGCAATGAAGGTGCTTGATAAGAAATTTTATTTGACGATCGAAAAATAGGTTTTAGAATTGCTAGTAAATGTTTGTCATATAAATTTATTTTTAATTGATCTTGTTGCCTTTGGGGTAAAATATGACTTGAAAAAATGCATTACCCGTCCGGATGATCAGCCCAACTCATTACTGTTTCCGTGTGCGTTATACTTGACCTGAATAATTTGTCGCAGGAAGACCTGTTGAAGAAAAATACTATATCTACGTCTGATAAATTATCTATAAATCGCTTATATGAATCCTACTTAAAACCTTTACGTCCTATCTGTCATGGAGGATTTGTCAATCAATACCTGACCCTTCGTGATAGATTTGCGGGTAAAGCCATTTTGATCTCCATGGGCTTATGAATCTTCTTTATTTACCTTTTTCTCCACTTCATATTTTTCACAACACGCTTTTGTTTGTGACGGTTTTGATACTTACTTTGCCTCTTTATAAATAGCACAGTTAATGAGGACCCTGTTCTTATAGACGCTCGTGTACAGGAAGGGCCCATAGCACTTGTTGGTATTCTCTTTCACGAGGCAGGCAGAAATAATTCCAATGACCATGGAGTTTGCTCCCTCGCCGTATACGAGTGGCCCGCCGTGGTCGTTCTGAAAATAGTATCAAGGGACGTTGGAGATAGTTATAATTCTATTTGATTAATATTCATTATGCTATGTTTGGAATCTAGATGTAAGACAGTACGATGGCTAAGTTGAAATCTGTCTTATTATCAGATTATTTTTGCTATTGAAAACAGCCTCGAAAAAGAAAATTATATGGCAGACGACTCGATCCCCTGGTTGGAAATCCTCGTAGTGAGTGACAGCATTATACACCACTTTAATATTACATATGAAAAGCCAGGCCTGAAGGCCTTATATTAGAACATAAAACTTTGAATGTATTGGAATTCGAATTCTTTTCAACAAGTGTCGTGACTTTGTCTTTTCGTTCAATTGGAGCAATTCGTCAATATCTCGTTCCAACAACGCATTTCAAAAATAAAATAACCATTAAAGAGCTAGAATACCTCACAGAAACCTCCACTACCGATGGTGCCTTGTCTCCTGCTGGAATCATTATGGTATGCGGAATGAAGGACTAGCTGACTTGGATTAAGGACTCTTCTCCGGTCTTCTTCAGACCCTGAATACTGGACATCTGTGCAGTCAACGTACTTCTCCTGTAGATGATCATGTGATTGGCGTTACAAAATTCGTTTTATATCTAGTATCGGATGATATCTAAACAGCCCTAGTCTATATTCTTTCCTGATTGTCCTTTTCCCAAGCTTTGGTAACATCAACTTCTAGTATAACTAGTTTTAGCTGAACATCACATTTTGGATCATGGAGGAATGTGTGGCACTTGTGATCACCGGCTTGAAAGAGCTTTCTGAATTCTGAATCAAACAGTGACCTCAATATTGTAACAAATCGTCACCTATCTTAATCATTGTTTTTTTAATATATCAAAAACCATTCAAAAAGGTATTTAAACCTTGTGTCGTCACAAATATTGCATTCTCATGCGCAAAGACACAAAGACTAGGCACAAGCATTCGTAGATCGCACAAAAGCTTGTACTACTCAGTGACCGATACCGGGACACGTCGCTCTCAGTGGGTTTGGCGTGGCAACCTCAACCCTCGGATACACGCGCAGTAGAAAATTGGAAGAAAAAATTAATTTGTTTACTAACCGCACAGATTTCAGTAAGATCGGGAACAATATCTTTGGTACATATCATGTAGTTGTCTATAATATTGTGGTACCGACGGCCCCATCGCTTTTTGCAGTGATTTTTCGATATAATTTGTACAGACGTCTCCAGTAGATTTTGTTTTGAACTGTCTGGATTCGTCCACTGGAAAATATGGAATATTATCTTTATTACATATATTATATTACATTTATTTATTGGTAAGGTATACTAATTATTAGAAATGTTGGCTTTGCATTTTTATAATAACTATCGTGAAACTGATTCATTATTAAATGATGTAACGGTTTACTCACGCGTATCTATCGGGGGTGCCCGACTAGTTTCGGACCCAACCGGAGTCCTTAATCATGAGCAGACGCGGCGGGATCGCGAGTCGAACTCGTTCGCGTTCGATCGCGTTCATCGTGATCATTTAATAGTTGGCTTTGCATGACTGGCTTTTTGAAAAAAAATGGTTTTATCTCGAGATCGGTCATCATCCTTTCCAACTATGTGGGGGTCTGCTTCCAGTCCGTCTAGTTCCAGACTGACAAGGATGAGCTAATAACAGCCGAGACCTACAATTTAATGTGCCTTCCGAAACACAGGGGTAACCGTTACAACGTACGTGGTTAACTATCCTCTGACCGACTGAATCAAGCGTGGCTTAACCTGTGATCGATCCTCCGTCACCATGTCATCGTCGATAAAATACCTATATTCTAATGTTACTCACATCATTATATCTATCTGTACTGCCCCATCCTGCGATACTGGCGGCGTTATCAGGTTCTTCCAACTTACTACTCTGGTTATTGTAGCAAATAGGCCGGGGAACGAAGTCACAGCCTCTCACGCGCCGGGTGAAGTCAAACTCGTCCTCAACCTTAACGATGGCGATGTCGTTATTCATCCACCGAATGTTATCGTTTTCGTGGCCATCGAATACGTAATCTGTGAAATAGATGATGTAGAATATAAGATTAGGTTTGCTACAAGTGAGGAGGTGGAAACTGGATTAGTGGGAGGAATTTTCTAATTTCTAAACATTGGAGACACTTATCATAGTGCTACTTGCGACATAAATGACGGACGGTTACGAAAAAAAACAACATCTCTATGATAACAGGCCGTGCTACGTGGGCTAGTGGAATACACATTAAATTATTCTCTGGAAAACAAAAGAAAATATGTTTAACCATAGTGTTTTTGACCTTCAGTAAAATCAGGTCTCTGATTTTTTCTATATTCATCGAACTACATCACTAAACTTAATTTTGATGACATTAGTATAAATAAACTTTACAGTACTTACTTCGAGGTATACATTTCCAAATTGCCTTTTTTGCTCCATTTTTGATACAGGGATTAGTAAACCGATCGTCAGCTTCATCGTGCCTATGGATAATGGACGTGTATATGTCAAGTTCAAGAATTTCCAAAAGCTTATATCGAGTGGTTTGGGGAAACATATTTTATGTTTTGAAGTGGTATTGGTTTTGGGTGCAATTACTTCGAAAAGAAAGATTAAATTTAGAATTCTTGATGCAATACGATAAATGTGTCAACCTGTATGTCCCCGAAACGATGTAGAAATGTTTAGCGTCTTCGATGCAGGCAGCAGATGTTAGAACGTACTCTTCATGGATGATCACACCACCGCAGAGCCACCGGCGATAGTCTTTATATTTTGGATTATTTGATGGTAGCTTTAAGTAAACCTGTTCAATAAAATCAGCTTCAAATTATCAAACTAAAATAACAGACTTTTCACAAAAGGAATTTACAAATACACTAGAGTCAAACTTATCCTCCAGAAAGAAAATATTCGAATGATTCTATGTAGGCCAATGTGGAAATAACAAAAAATCTAGTTATTGGATTGAAATAATGACACTGTGCCTTCTAGTAGACGCAGGGTAACCAAATTGAGACCTATTACTTACCATATAAGGCCTATTATTTAATGCTTCAGTTCCCACAACAATTCTCCGTGAGTTATTAAGGATATCTCTTACTCCAGATATATTGGTTTTCTTTAATACGTCTTGTACTTTTCTTGGTATTGTAGTAGCTACGTCTATGTCACCTAAAAATATCAATGATATTAAACTGTTGTTGAATTCATTTGGAATGTAGACTGTATCTTCTATGTCAATAACAACACTTGCATCTAAGTGTAAGTGATGAAGAATGCTAAGAATATGTTTATTACAAAAATGGAATATTGCATCTTTGATATTTTGATTGACTTTCATGCTATCTCGCACGGCGAAAGTCATGAAACTCATCATAAGCATACTATATTTAATGTCAATGTCCTAAATCCTGCAGCTAATAGTAAACTGTCAAGAGATTAGCTGTTTTTTTATTAAATGACAAATACAGTGACTTACCTAAAGCATAACAAATTAAGCTTATGATGCAAAAAACACTCCTAGAATAAAATGTTAACATTGTGATTTATTTGCTATAAAGAGCTAGGTAACTAGAAAATACTAGTTAAATTAAAATTCTTGGTCTAACAATTTCACGGCTTCTTTGATTCGTTGATTGTTTACATTTTAATTTTGATACTTCCTGTGGCGTCGTTACTCTGACGGCATGATACGAATAAGTTGTTAGTCTTTGTGAACATTGCCCAGAATTTGATCATTTCAATCATTTTGGGATTCATTTATTACGTATGCTTTTTATGCTTCCTTGCTTCCATTAATTGAATTTTTAAGTTCTGAAAATTAATTGGTAGGATCAATTTTTTAACTATGCTTTTCTGGTGTTCAGCTTTCACTTCATGAATATTTTACTTTGTCACTTTTGTTTTCTTTCTCTATTGCGAAAATTGCATATAAATCAGCATTGAAAGAATCTACATATTTTCATCCAAATATTACATGCGCGACAATAAATTTAAGTCATGAGAAAAGAACCGTAATTTTTAACTTTTACATATTTTCTTTTCGATAACTCCCATTTATTATTGGTGTTTTGTGTAGTTTAGGGCAAAATAAAACAATAGCTTTGTGCAAACTGTTTATTTAGTATTATAAGTTAAAAAGTAGTTTGTCACTTAGCTATCAGTTTTTGGCGCCTCCACTGGCTTTTCAGTTGTCTTCTTAGTGGGAGAATAGCCGGTTAGCCTGAAGTGGTCGAAGCTACGTACTTGGTGGATCGCGGGATGATCCCCTTTGGATCTGAAAAGAAATATTCAGTTAAATTCATTTAAAAAGCCCTTTTCTTGGTAAGACGGGGGTATCTTCATGGACAACCTCTTGGGGAGAGGAAATGGGTAGTGTCAATCTTACTGACTAAATCTGAACCGCCGTGCTGTGATTTTGTGTTTCCGTGGGATCATTTGTGTTGGGCGGGACCGCGCGCCATTGCTATTTAAAATAATGTAGAGATTTACGCAGGGTATGATTCCTAATAGATTTTGGGTTTTGCGCGCTTTAATATGATATTGTAAATAGACTTACCCATCAATATGGTTATTCCAATCAAAAGTAGTCTCGGTAACTGGAGTTTTCGATGATCTTAATAGTTTTCGACATGTTGGTCTATAAGAAACAGTCATTATAGTCGCTATACAGGGTAAGTGTTCAACATTATCATTTGTAGACAACGCCGAAGGTATTATTTACAAGAAAAAAATGAAGAAGAGACAATATAATATCGACAAATCTTTTAAGAAAAGTATATAAATCTTGGCCTTGCAAATAATTTTGTCGTACGGTATGTAGCATTGTCATTTGCATTTGAATTTTGGAGCATTTCTAGCAAATATAAATTTCAAGTAATATCTCCACAAATCAAATATGTAGTTCAAAAAAATCCCCCATGTACTATGATTATTAAATAGTAAATACGCTTTAAACGAGACTAATGTAATAAAGGAACGTGCAGCGAAATCCCTCAGGATGGAAGGCGAAAATGCCTATGGGCAGCTACGTCACAGTCAGCTTTATATAACAATGTTGCACAAACCCAATGTCTTTATCAATAGCACAACTGATGAGGTTCCTGTATCGATAGACGCTGGTGTAAAGAAAAGGCCCATAGCACTTCCTCTCGACATCCTTGGTCAGGCAGGCGGACATGACACCCACGACCATGGAGGTTTTGCCTTGACCAATGATTAATGGTCCGCCATGATCATTCTGAGAAAGATTTACTTAATACGTATCAAGGAACCCACTCGTTAAGCAAGCAGTAATTATTGCATTTGGGGAAAAGTGAGGCCGCTATTTCTGAGTTTTGTTATAGCATAAAATGTTTGTAGAAATATAACGTACCTCGCAAAACCCGCCGGAAAGGACCTTGGTCCTTCTAAATGTTTCGTGGTCAGCAGTGTGAACATAAAGCGAGTTCGGATTTACCATCATTCTCCTTTCCGGTTGGTCTTCTTCATCAGATTTTTCATCATCAGTGTATAGCAACTCCTTGCAGTTTACTTCACGTTCCTGTTCAATTAGATGGCTAGTTTTGAAACAGCATTTTTTTCAGTTATTATGGTAAAATTACTTGGTAAAAGGGAAGATTAACTAACTCATCATCAGTTTAGCATTTTCCTAACACTGGGGTCGGCTTCTAGTCTAACCCTATGCAGCTAACACCCGAGTTACACAAGGAGCGATTACCTTTCTGACCTCTCCAATGCCGTAACCTGGGCAACACGATACCCTTAGTCAGACTAGTTGTAGGACTTTATAGCTTCTGACTACCACTAACTCTCAAAGTTTACTTCAGCAGTGGAAGCGGGACAACACCACCCTACGTAGAATGTCATCTCTCTTCCACAACAGCTTCTATCTCACTTTAGGGAGTGTCAAAGATGTAAGTTGTTTTTTTTATTGTCATACTTATTATATTACCTTACATAACTAAATGCGTCAGCAATAAGTTTAAGTATTAGTCGTTACTTTTATTCAGTATTATTAAGCTACATTGATTATTTTAAACTATGCTCCGCGGACTACCTGCACAAATGTTTATCTTTCAGAATCTAATTCCATCGAAAGGTTGTCTGTAAAAGATCGCTCTTAGCACCATGTAACTATTTATTTGTATCAAATCCTGTGGTGTGCAGTAAATAATATCCTATTATATTCTGTTCTATTTTATTCTAAGAATCCAACTTACAGAGCAGACGACGCTCATAGCTTCGGCATCAGTCTCGTCTTTCGAGCAAATCATGTGCTCGTCGATAACGAAGTGGTAGCGAGGCTCCCAGCGTTTCTTACAGTTGGCCTTGGAGATCAGAACCACGTCTGTTTCCATTAACGCTGGTGAGTTTTCACTAGCTCGCAACGACTGCACCTATGACAAATGTACAATCACAACAAAAGTAATCACTTCAAACCAAAAATTAAATCAAATATCAATCTTGTTTTTTTAATAAAGCCTTTACGTTATTATTTAACAACGGTTCTACGTAGATCTCGCGACCAAGCCGCCGCTTTAGCTCATGAATAAGGCTCCGGTTAGGTCAGAAACTAGTTGGGTTATCCCGATAACGAGAGTTTGGTTTAGATTTTATTATTAGGAAGAAATAATTACCGTTGGTTTATCGTTTTTAACTTACCTGTCCAATGAGGGTGCCCTGTAAATTAAATAAATGTGTTAAATAAATTATTTTCATAAAACCACTTTTTGTTACGTATATCCTCATGTTCACAGCTTTTCTAGTGCACGTAAATGAAGTTATTAATTAAATTAATTATTGATTCGCCTGATAAGTCGGTTTTAAATGTACCCGTACTTGGTCGATTACCCTCCAAATAAACAAACTAGTTCTACTGCTCAGTCTAGATTGGTTACGGAAAATAAATAACGTTTTTATGTTCCCTTATTTTCTCCTTTATTTTAAAACGTCGCGGGCGGTAACTATTTCTAATAAAGGGGTATCGTGAATGTTGTCGGGCGAGACTGGAGTGAGACATAGAAGAAAATAGTATATAATTATCGAGGTAAGTAATGTCTTTCTTATTTTGGAAGACAGGCCTACATTGGTGCAATTACAGTGGGATATAAGAACCCAGACGATGCGAGGTTTACCATGCAAGTCGTAATACATCGCGCAGCCTCACAGTTCGGGTATCCAACGTGATATATGATCCCCAGCCATGTATTACAACCTGCACGATATGTCTTCTAAGGGACCCTTATTTATTTTATTTATTTATTCTCTCGAAACATAAGAATATCTTTGCAGGTTATACCCAATGCGATATTGTAGCATACATAAAATTCTTAAAAATAAGTTATTAAAGCCGTAACAAATCCTATGAGCAGCAACTTTTGTAAATTCACCCAAAGAGCAATTATTGGAGGGTAATTACTTACGTCTGAAAAGAACTCTCTGCTGCCCCAACCGGCGACGGAACCAACTCCCCCAGCCTTCTCGAAATCGGCGGACCTGTTATTGAAGTCGACCTTCTTGGGAATGAAGTCGCACCCCCGGACCCTGCGCTCGAAGTTGAAGTTGTCCTCCACCTTGACCACCGCTATGTCTCCGACCATCCAGCGAATATTGTCGAAATCCTCGCCGTCAAAGTAGTAGGCTTTAACAAGGATGTTTATTGTTAAAGAAACGAAAAAGCGGACTGCGAAAATTAGAGGTAGGTACCATAAATATCGATATTTTCGGTTAGTTTTTTGTTGGTTTTCATTTGATACCCCGAAGCAAATTAGATGGAACGCAAGGAAAAAAAGACATCAAAAAATCACCTGACTTTTTTACCCTTTTCTGAAATTTGTATATAGACTGTACTAATATCTTAACGATCGAAGAGATTCATCTAATCTAAATATGTCCAGCCGTTTGGGCTGGACAACTTGCCTAAGAAATATACATACATGCACTCTCACCTACATACATTTGAAAACATAAAATGTCTAAAAATCGTTCATAATTGGATGTGAATTGTCCTTACCTTTCGGCACACACTTCCAAATTGCCTTCTTCGCTCCATTATTAATACATTCATTTGATTTATCTTGCGCTGCTACCCATCTGAAGATAAAACGCAACGCATAGTTAACACTTCCATTCAAAGTTGAAACTAACGTAGGATATCGATTTTGATCATCCTGTTTTTAAGCCTAAATATAAAAAGGTGGAACTTATATTGTTCAAATAGATTTTTTGTTTCAAAATGAAATCTGTTGCTGTTTGATGAAATTAGTCGTTTTTCTTTTTGTGATGATAGATGTCATGTAATAGTATAGAATATACCTATACATATATAGGTATTTTGTAAAGCAAAAGTTCAAATATGTCTTGTTTTCAACTCCTCCCGCAGATTTTCATCAAGGAATTTAATGCATGTCCTAAGCAAGAAAAAAAAACCGCGACACGTCGCGCACAATGAGCTAGGTCCTTATTGCATGACCTAAGCAAGATGTCACAATGAGTTTGGTGTGGTTACCTTGAAATTGTAGCAATACTTACTTATGAGTACCGGAGACGACGTAAAATCGTTTAGCATCTTCAATACAAGCGGCAGAAGTGAGTATGTATCGCTCATGGATGATCACACCGCCGCACAACCAGTTCGTTTCCGATATCTTTGGGTCTGCTGACTGAGCTGCTCTCAAATATACCTGGAATTAGGCTCATGTTATACGACAAGTCGAAATGATAAAACCGTATGCGCGCGACGTGTCGGACGTTCGGTCCCCATGTAGGACAAGGATTTGTGTCCACGAATGCTTGTTCTGAGTCTCTCTGTGCATGTGATTTGTATGAAAAATGTGGAAAACCCCCCGCGACATTAGGATTAAATTCCTTAAGCGGGAATCGATTTTTTAAATAAAAACAAATAAAAATTATTGTTTTGGCAATATGCTTAGGGGAATACGAGTAAAGACAAATTTAATCTAATGTCCATTAATTCATAGGCCATTGTAAACAGCAGCATTGGGACCCTGGGCTTGTGACCTTGAACTCAGTGTGTAAGCAGGACTTTTATTTATGAGATGAAAGTTCTTTATTGTTTGCTTACCATATAAGGCCTGGTATCACCCACTTCGCGACCTCTTAATACTCTTCTTGTTGGAAAAAAGGTCTTATTATTCAACACAACAGTTTCGGTAGTTGTTCCAATAGGATCTAGAAAGGAGGTTGCATACTAATTAATAATAGTACGCATAAATAACTAGCTAAAAACTCTAAGCACGCAGTCTTGTTTTAATTCTCTATATCCTATAGGTACCAGAATTATACTGACCAGACCAAAAAACCAAAAATATGGTACTCGATCAAATTTCAATTTGGATATTATGTAATTTTAAGAGTAAAATACGTAAGAAGTTTGTTACCATGTACTAGTCTAACCAAGGGGTATCGTATTGCCCAGGGAACTGGGTTGAGGAGGTCAGATAGGCAGTCGCTCCTTGTAAAACACTGGTACTTAGCTGAATCCGGTTAGACTAGAAGCCGAACCAAACATAGTTGGGAAAAGGCTAGGCCGATGATGATGCGTCACATGTTAGTTACGTAAATAAATATTTAGGTGTTGATATTCTGTAGGTACTGGCCCCCCATTTTTTTTAAGATAGGGGTATCCTTTGGGGTGTCAAATCTTATTGACTAAACCTGAACCACCACGCCACGTCGCCCACGTTCCATTGAAACGTGGCGTTCAATACCTTGCAATTCATCACCAACTTCTCTAAAAACTAATTAACAATTACGAGAGAACATGATAAAACTTACTTGCATCAACTGTAAACATATACAAATATAATGGAATCAAAAAATACATCGTAATGGTCAGAAAAAACGCGACTTTATTTAATCAACATTTTTTCATTGATTTTTAATTTATTTTTCGTCCAACAATGTAGGAATAAAGTGCGAAGCAATAACATGCTTGAGTGGCATTATGTATTGGTTTTACATAAAAATAAGTGTTCAAATGTTGGATTTCATTATACTGTAGTTTAGCAAGTCAGGAGAAGCGGTGTTTTATCTTACACCTTGCCTATTTGATTAGGTCTAAGTATATATTTACACCAGGGGAGCAAATTCAGGTTGTAATTATTTAGTTATTATATATTAAGGATCTGAATTTATGTAGTTTAATATACGCGTATGCCACCTAGTGGATTTAGACGCTAAACAGAACAGTTGAGTTATGATAATAAGTAAATGTGCTTACAATTTAATTTTCTATTTTAGCACAGTTAAGAAAATTGTATTATTTCGGCAAATGTGTATTAATAAAACTCCTGTATTCTGATTAAAATAATCATTTATGTAATTTATATACCAAACCATATATTTTAGTTCAACTAGTGGATACTAGATGGCGCTGTTGAACACAAGTTTAAATGCGATTCTATTCCTGGATAGATGTCGTTAGTGATGAGAGCAAAGCAAGAGCAAAGAACATGAATACATCATTTATTTTGTTAGGATTTTTTGTTAACCTGGTGATACTTATTAATCTAAGAAATAATACTTACAAAGCGACATTATTTTATAGAGGTCTAATGGCACATTTCTTAACCAGGAAGCATTTCTTACCATACCCAGTCAGAGCTCGCTGTGGCTAACAGCAAATTGACCATGTTTCGAACTGGCAATTGACGATTGATACTATAATAATATTAAAAAAAAAACATTCTAACCTAGCGAAAAAAAATACTTATCATAAAATAAAATTGCTAACACCCCGGAATGAATAGAGTATTTTCTTTCGGGAATAATTGGTTCATACAAATATTTTCATTATTTACAAAGAACCCATGTAATGCACAAATCAAATAAAGTCTACATCAAACATTAATCATAAAAATACGAGTCCCATACTAAGTACTTTAATCCTTGTATCGCAGGGGTTTCACAAACATTCAAGTCAGTATCGTGTTACCGAAAAACGAAAACCCATGTCAATACAACACTAATGTGGTTTAAAATACCACGTAATTATTCATATGTCATCATAGGTACTAATTATTACAGACCGCTTACGGTAAAGACGCTTATTATAATGTATTTATAATTCACAAGAGGTCTAACAAGCTTGAGAAGAGCGGAATCTATGTAAAACGTGAAAACAACGGTTATTGCTTCGAATCCTTTTTGATTTTTGTGGACCTAAATAATGTTACATGACATTAGACTGAAAAACGTATAGAAAACTGTTAATGTGCGGATATGACTCTCAGTTTAGACAAGTGTTGTGACTCTGGCTTGTCAGTGCAAAACGTTGGAAGAATTCTCCAGCTAAGGGCTCGGAGAAATGATATTTGTCTCCAGACCTTCAATATGTTTTTCAACCTTCATTACAATGGTTTCCCCGCATTAATAAGAATGATTGCCCCAGTTTTATTCTGCAGTCGACAATTATTTTCAAAAATTCAAACATGGTTAAGAGTTGTACTGATGAACTGCGCGGAGATAGAGTCTTTCCATTTGTTCGGGCTCCAGATCCCTCACAACCATATTTTCTAGATTATTTTCCCATTCCTGTGTAGCATGGTCGGACTAGTTAACAACTTGGTGTAGATAGTGGAGATTGGACAGACGTTGCATTTTTTTTGTTTTTTGATGTCCTCGCAGGTTGTTAAGAGAATCCTTTACTGGTGTCGCCAGCAGCAAATTTTAGAAGCATATTGAGGGTCTTGAGTGGCCAGGAGGCATAAATTATATGACATGAAACATCGCATAAGCACAGAAAATGAATTATAAAATAGAAACGATATTAATTTTCGACAAGTGACGTGACTCCAAGTCGCTTTGCCCGTTCAATCAAGTCAGGGGATGACGAAATGTCACTTGGGTACATCCTCGATTCAGCCCCATGAAAAAATATGGAGATGATGAGCATTTGATCAAGGTGCATCTATGTCCGATTGTTTGATTTATAAGTTGTGTGTGCTCGATATTTCTTCCGTATTACCAAGCTGAGTCATCGCTGTTTTGGCCATGCCATTTGGGACATAGAACAAATAAAATCAAAAAGTGTCTAAAACAAGTAGAAAGGGATATTGTGGTAGACCGCAAATGTAAAGGGTATTTTTAATTAAATAACAGTCCAGTGAACATCTGTATAGCTTTGCACATCCAGGGAACAGCACCGATTTGCGAACATGACGTCGAATGCCACTCGCAATAGCCCGAAATACCAAAAAGCTGGTTGGATCGAACTGGACAAAAAGAGGACGGAATTTTGTAAAAAATACATTAAATAGATCTTCGTCTCATAGGGAACTGATGTAGGAATAGTTGATCCACTGGAGAATCTGTTGTCAAACTGTCATCCCATTCGTTGTCCCATTCTCTATCAATAATAAGAACAGTATAGTCAATGCATTTCTGCCAGAAAAAGGTAGCGCATTTCGCTTAGTGCTTCCCAAATGAAGCATTGGTCGATCGATAAAATATAGTAAAATTGTTTTAGTATCATCCCTAACTGTTAATGTGTAAAAAATAAGAAGAATTTATGTAACACCAAAACCTTTCTAAATTCAGCAACGACTAAAAGAAGAAATGATTGCATAATGTAAGAAGAAGAATGTAGTAAGTGAATTTCGCATTCGACAATCGAAAAGGCTTTTGAACAAAATACAGAACTAAGATTTTAATGTTAAGCATTGTTGTAATTGTACTTCTAACATATATCCCCAAACGGAAATGTGAACAAACTTAAAGACGTTCGAAATGTATTACTTTTTTCAGTTTTGCAGTAATCTATGGTGTATTCGATCATCAATATCATAAAATTAAATCTTTAAGAATTATTGTCGGATTTAAGAAGACCTTCATCGTTTTATGGATTTCTCTGACCAGAACTATTTTTATCTCAGAGAGTACTAAGGTCCCTTGGGATAAATCCATATATTTTTATACCCCTTCAATGTCTGAGGCTCGGAGCTAAAAGCAAGTACTGTTGTCCACATCAGATGTTTATGATATCGCAACTCAAGTATGGATAAACGATTGGTCTTCTAATGAAAATTGAAAAGGCAGAGGCGCCGCCGTGTAGCCGATTTCAAGAATATGATACAAAAGTATTTTTTTTATAGATAACAGTCGACCCGATGGTTATATGATTATGCGCAATGCATAGACATTCAAGATCTGCAAGCATCAGCAAGTCAGAAGTTAAACGTTTTCAATTGTAACTTAAGGTAAACTCATTTTTCCTAAACAAAGAATTTAAAATTAAATGTGGTGAAATAAATAAATATATTTTCAATTTTTCCCATTGTTAAAAGGGAAACACATAACATTTTGCAATATGCGACTACATCCAGATATATAGTGAAATTTAGCATTAAACTGCCTGGTGAAAATTGATATGCTCCTAAAGCACAGATTTTTAATTACAGCTATTTCAACGCATATTTTAATTTTACCGCAAGTAACAAATCATTCAGTGAGATGAAAGCCATTAATATAAAAATTCAATCCAGAGCTCCCTTCCAAAGTTTCGAAGTATCCAAACATCCATTCAATCAAAGAAAAGACAAAAAAAAATACGAAAAATTGCAAATTCATATTCCATTACGTCAAACCTTTTACCGTGATCAAGCATTACAGCAAAAGGAATAAGCATTCCCGTATCATATAAAACCATAATCTAACACCCTTTACCACTCCAACTGTCGGATACAATACTATAAAGTAGCTATCTTCAGCAATACATTATCCTTACTTATCTATGGCCATAACATGAAACTTGGGATCTATTTTATTATAAAGTGCATTGTCTACTATAGAGGAGGTCGGTCGACCGCCGAACGTAAATAATTTAACTGTCTTAAAAGATTCAAAAATAGTTTCCTAACATTGCCCCCCTTAATATGTACACCATTTGTCAGGCCATAACTGGATTTAAACGACGCGTTACAAGAAAAAGGCCACGCCCTCTGACAAAACTACAGCCCGCCCACTCTAACGCGGGCAAAGGCTTAGCTGAAGGTTAGCGCTGTCTCTATCACACGAATATTCTTGGTACTGTTTACCTTGTTACAAAACCACTAAAAAAGTGCAAAAGACCATCACGTGCTACTACAATATAAGCTTTAGGCACTAAGTTTTAGAGTCGAAAATACTTTGTTAATGGTATCATGGGGGGACTCAATTGAAGCGAGACGATCCACGAAAGGGACGCAGCGAATCGTTCTGTTTAAGTTAGTGAGTCCAAACGAGTTTTTATGTTTGGAAATCGTATTAAGCTTTTGTTGGAAACTGTTCCACTCAACGGGCATAGTTGAGGCGTTTGTGCGGTCAAACTATCGCGTTTGAATTTCGAAAAGCGGAGGGGATACTGCTGATTGGCTCGTTGTGGCCGATACACTGTGAAACGATTCGGTCGCGTGCGGTCGAGCGTAGCGCGCCAACTGAGCTTTTTGAAATAAGAACACGAGTTCGAATGCTCCATTATTATTTCGGATATTGAATAAAACCAACAAATAAAAAAATAGTGATAATTATAAAATGTATTGCGATCAAAAGTATCGGTGAGGACATACAAGTGTCAGTGTTTTGATAAACAGTTACAGTAACATAATTAAGATGTCTTCAGTGCATTCTGACGACGATCAGGAGGAGATTAACGTAGACTCTGACAGCAGGCTGTCGGGGCAGTGCGACAGGAGTATCGCGTCAGAGGACCGCGACTCCGAGCACAGCTACCACGGGAGGTACCATGACTCACCGAACGAGCACATGACTGACACCCAACAGAGAGTGAACCTCCCGTTCAGCATATCCCGGCTGCTAGGCAAACAATTCGAGGATATAGATAAACGTCGAAATTCTGGGGAAAGTGACGACCGTAGTGATCAGGACACGGAATCGGAAAGTGTTAAAGACGAGGGGAAAGACGGCTCTTTGCCTTTGAACTTTTCGCATACTCCCGGTTTGTATCCCAATTCTGGACTGTTGTTGAGACCTGGGCTAGGCATTGGGGCCGGTTATGGGTTCTCGAGTAATCCCGGGGTGGTCAGAGTGCCGGCTCACAGGGCGCTTGGGGCTCTGGGCGCGTGGGGCGTCACCATGGACCCCATGAGACAGGCGGCCGCTGCGGCCTTCGCGCACCAAATTGTTAAGGATAGATTGAATGGTAAGTAACCTCTGCTGTAAATCAAATCTTTATTGGTGTGTACTACATGCCCATTATGTAATGCTCTTATTTCGGCAAAAGTTTTGTGTTTTGCAAATACATCTGTTTAGATTGTTGGTATTGGATTCTTATAGGTGAGCTGAAGTAGAGTCGACTAGGAATCTTTTTTCGTCCAAACCTTTTTTGTTGACGTAATTAAATCATCCAAACCTTTCTTACACGGGAAGAGGCATGTAACCAATGGGACGTACATATATAAGCTGGTAGGTATTATGAATAAATCATCTCAGTATACATGATAATTGAACTGTTACAATTAGACATAATTTTTACCTTTAGTTAGTTTCATAACTAATAGATAAATAAATGAAAAAGGGGGAACAAAATTCATAGTTGTATTTGAAGGCACTAAATCATCGTTAATTGCTGACAAGCCACGTATGATCATTGGTACATAATTATATCTTATAGTCTAATTGGCATTATTAACATAGTAAAATTAATTATTTGTTATCACCATACATAGAATGTCAGATGTCAGATCAGTTATAGAGGTTACCAGATAAGACGCCGCGTACAAATTGTAATAAATAGGTTTTAATTAAAATGATTAATTAGTGTTGTGAGTGACTTCTCGTGACCTACATCTAGCATTTAATCTAGTTGTTCTAATCATTTAGTTTCTTTTGATGTGCCGCTGTCTGTTTATGTCGATTTCTGTTTAACGTTGATATTATGAACTTGTTTTCTCTCTCATAAAGTTTTTCTTTAATTAATTTTATATTTTGATAAAGTAAAATCTTTGTAGTGTGTCATATATAGTTCCTTAACGCATTTATAAGGTTGAATATGCCGATTTTCAAGAATAGGTTTTGCAACGATACGCTCAATTTTTCCCTTCCAAAATCTCTGATATTCCCAAAAAAAACACACATTGAATATGAATATTTGAAACATATTTTTCCTCTTTGTTTATAAAAAAGGGTCGGTATTGGGTGCCAACGTCCTTTGGAACCAATTGCCCTCGCGTGCGAAGCGATGACACACCTAGGAGTATTTCTTTTTTTCCTTTTTTTGGACCTCTCAAGGCGAGATTGAAGGCGCCGTTCTGTAATTTGTCGCGCTGCCCGCCGGTCAGTTTGGAGACACATTTTTTTTGTATTTCGTTACTCATTCTGACAGAAAATTGGTTGTTAAGTTGCACGTTTGGCGTGGATGTAATTGGAGTTGAAACTTTTTCTTTTGCCGGATGCTCTGGTAGTTATTTTTTGTTTGTAATCACAGATTTTAGATGATAAGAACTTTGTAATTGAAGCAATTTTTTTTTACTAGTTGGTAACTAACTACTAGATATATTCAAGAAATATGTTTTTTACATAGAATATTATAGTAAAAAAAGTTTTTAGGCTTACATGAGTTGAATTACCCTATTTTGGTATATCGCTATAGTTAATTTACAGTACCAAACAAAAAAAACAAATAAAGAAGTAGGCATTTGATCCCTAAACAAAGCCTTAAAGCAGGCCATGACGTCATAATAAGATAAAAATAAATATATCTTCAACACCGGAACTAAACTTTCACACATCTCGGACGAGCAAACAAAAAGCGGGGAACATTTTTTTCGGTCTCATTTGCACAAAACAAATTGACAAAAAAGCCAGCGGGCAGCCGACGCGTGCAGCCCTTGTTTTTGCGACCACCGGCTAAGAGGAAGCTATTACGCACTATAATTGAGACAATGGGCCAGAAATCTTCCGATCCGTACGTGTAAAGGAAATGCTTAAGTGTTGAGGAACCGCAAACTTTGGCGCCGGTGATGTAGTTTTTATGCTGATTGAGATAGTCCTTGCTTCTTCAAAATGGTACAGTAGTACTCATACGTATTTATCTGGATTTAGATAAACAGTTTTTGACACAACAGAAGTCTGTGATCATGAACTGACACGGCGAGCCTATTGCAAGAGTATCTAAAATGTTTTGAGTATTTAAATTAGGATATCAGCTGTCAAATGAACATGTTCTGCACTTTAGCAGCAATTATCCGCGACGTATTTTTCGTCCAGTTCTACGTAGTTTCTCGAACAACGGATGCTTTGCCGGTTTACTCCGGTAGGCTTTTCTGTCTTTTTCATCGCGGGCATATTCCAGGAACTTTCCATCAGTGCTCATTGCAAAGAAACGATCAGATGGTTTCAAAGACTAATTAATCATTGCATCTCATATTTATTCTTCTTCTCATTTAATTGGAGTTCTTATCGATTTATCCTGAGTATCTTTTACCAGTTTTCAGACTGTCACGTTCGACTTCTAGTCTTACCGTTTAAAATATCTTTCCTAAACAACTAATTCTAATGGGTAATCCGAGTATTGACTGTTTAAACCAGTTACCAGAAGTGTAAGGGATCTGCCTACCCGTCGGTCCATGTGTCACAAGGCTGCATCTCATGAAGCGTTATAGCTTAATGAAACTTTTGCCGCTATAACAACAAAAAAAAAAATGAATCGAAAGTTGAGCATTGACCGATACGTCTCAAAATTCTGATAGTTAATCCTTTTATTAAACAAAAAAATGGCTTATTTTTACGGAACCCTATAATGTTACACGGTTTTATTCTTACCTATAAAGTGCTTCTTTGTATAGATTGTATGTATTTTCTCACATCATATTATCATCTTACATAAAGTTTTCTTGTAACATGCCTCCATTATAAGTGTTATGTATTAAAGTTGTTATATAATCAAGATTCTTCGAGCGTATCGTCGCGGTTCATTTTCCGATCATTTGAGGTTAATGCGCTTACAGCCGAGTGCCGAGAAGACTTTTTGTAGGTTATATAAGTATGGAGTTAAGTTCAGATAAATAATAGCCGGAGATAGATCTCGATGGCGTGCAATTGGGGAGGCCTATGTCCAGCAGTGGACGAATATGGGCTAATGATTATGAAATAATAGGTATATAGTGTAAAAGACACATATCGACGGGATATTCTGGGTGTAACAAGTTTTACATCCGATAATAATTATAATTGCTTCGAATGGTGAAATGTTTGCAAATAGAAAAAAGTGCAATCAAAATGAAGTCCTGTGAACTAGATTACTTAACAAAATGCCTAAAAGACGGGTTATCTACATATATGTACCTCAACGCCAGCTATGAAACCAGCCAATAAAAGTAAGCAAAGATGGTGATTTCTCGCAAATATTCAAGTCACATGCACAAGGCGACCAAACTCAGACATACGTGGATCACAATAATTCCTTGTCTTATGCAGGGATCGACCCGCGAAACGGCTGTCGACTATTAAATATGTCATTAATAAGTTATTTACAAAAATAAAAACAGCAAAACTCTTTATTTTATTTATAAATTATAATTTATACTAAAAAAATGAGTTATTTTTAATAGTCTGTGAATAATACTTGAGCTACCGAAGACACAAACAGTTAAATTTCGAGGCAATTCTCCGAAGCAAGTCTAACTTTACCGATTGATTGTCAACCGTTTAGAAAGACGAACCAGTTACTTTAACAAAAACGCTGATCGTTTCGCGAAATCAATAGAGAGTGTAATAGGCCTAGTAGAGTGGTCTTTCTAGCAATGGTTGCGACCATTTCCGCTACCAACCTCATTATTTTACCGCAGAATTTTACCTAATGCACCTTTTGCATGTTTTTTTACTTTTTTGCATCTTTTTACACCTTTTTGCGTCTATTAGAGATCGTTGTTTTATTAAAGCTTTTTATATTACCTACCGGTTTAGTTTTTCGTTGCGTTTTGTGGTCGGATAGTAAAAGGAAATTGCGTGGACTGATTTTTGAGTGGCAGGGCTCGTTGCTGGTGACCGAATACGCGAACAATTCAGTTCGATCAATTGCTGTTAAGGCACCAACACTTTGAAGTATGATGTATTAATAGATAGGTTTTTCGGAAATCTTTTAAAGTTCGTTTAATTCATAAGAGTTTATCCACGTTTGCGATTCCTAGTGGCGGGTGGCAATACAATTTCCAGACCGCTACGGAAATCGGAATCGTTTAAGGAATTGGTGTTGACTGAAAAGGGTGTGATTATATATTTGATAATTACTTTAGGGAATATTATATAAGGTAGAAGATTTAAAGTTAAAATGAACATTGGTTTACGTAAATTACTGAACTAAATTTGGTATAAACTTGTCAGAATGGACAGCGGTCCCAACTCCTGTTGTTGGGAGAAACTATAGTCAAAACCTAATGTTATCTTGAGAATTGAGATGATTTTTAATGAAAATAAGTGTTAATCTATACTAATACTATAAAGCTGAAATTGTTTGTTCGATTAAACGCGCTTATATCAGGAATAACAATTTACAAAGCTTTCTTATAGATGACTAGTCATGCTATGATAAATAAGAGCAGTCATTTAAATTAAAAAATATATCTAGAACGGGGAGAAGATACATGAACTCTAACAATAATAATCCGTTTGTAAAAAGTCTTCATTTACATCTTCATAATTACGGGGGCGAGGTAGCACGCAACAGCCAGTTCGGTAATATAATTCAAAACACAAACTAACATAAAAGTACATGCCCTTCGACTCTCATCTAATGAACTAATAAAAAGCAATGTATGTTAGACAAGATACTAAACCGGTTTATATCTAATCTTTGATGTAGTATCGCGTTGAACTGAGTTTATATCGCGATAACGAGATCTCAAACATTGGTTGTAACACATAATGAGAAAGACCGTTAAACTACGATTAAGAGATAAATATTAAGTTGTATCTATAAAATCATGATAACAGCTGATAAGAGTAAACGGTTGATCGGAATCGTGGTCTTAAATCAATTTGGTACTTCTTTATAATATGCTTTTGAATTCAATGTATTTTTCAATAAAGCCAGTAATATAATTTTATGTATAACAACTGTTGCCCGCAACTTTGTCTGAGTGGTTAAAAGATATAAGTTA
This sequence comes from Trichoplusia ni, assembly GCF_003590095.1. Classification (NCBI taxonomy): domain Eukaryota; kingdom Metazoa; phylum Arthropoda; class Insecta; order Lepidoptera; family Noctuidae; genus Trichoplusia; species Trichoplusia ni. The sequence continues at coordinate 4,552,068 of NC_039483.1, forward strand.
TGATTTATATCTGCCCGGTTTTATTCACATTTTCCATTGTAGCTTCGCTCCTATTAGTCGTAGCGTGATGGTATAGCCTAAAACCTTCCTCGATGAATGGTCTATTCAACACAATTTATTTTTTTCAATTTGAACCAATAGTTCCTGAGATTAGCGCGTTCAAACAAACAAACTCTTCAGCTTTATGTATTAGTATAAGTATAGATTATAATTTTTAATATTAAGATTTATAAATATTTCGCTTTCACACGTATTTATCAGGATTGTCCGACTAGTTTCGGACGCAACCGGAGTCCTTAATCATGAGCTGACGCGGCGGCGGGCGAGAGGGTCGAAGAATACGCATATTTAAACCGATATTCAATACCTACATAATTACAGTCGGTAATATTTTAAGTAACAGCCTTACTTACAAGACTGTTATTATAAAATAACTTAATCTTAGGTACCTACATCAACCTACCTTTTTTCCAAGATGTGAAAGGATCCACACATACGTCTAGGAATCCAAAGGTGTTTATCACCAAAAAATCAATAATTTATTTTACTATATTTGCTTTATTTCATTTCTAAAAGTTTAATATCAAATAATATTAGTTAATAGCAATATGTTATTAGTAAGGATCAAAAGATATTCGCAATTTTAAGTAAGTTGTGATTCTAATTCGTTCATACTAAAGATATCAACGACACTAATAAGGTTTATTTAAATAGACGTTTAGGCCTAAAACTATATCAAATACAATTTATTGAAAAATCACTGAGAAAAATATTTATATTTATACAATACTAGCGGTCGCGCGCGGTTCCGCCCGCCTATCGCTGTACAGCATAATCCTGTTAAAAGTCATTTTTCAACTTGATAATAACAAAGCTTATATTGTTTACTTCTAATCTATCAAAAAATATGTGCAAAGTTTCGTTACGATCGGTTAAGTATTTTTCGCGTGAAAACGTAACAAACAAACTTACATTCACATTTGTGTATTAGTCAGATGACAAATGTATAAATAGTCGGTTTAATAGTAAATTAATTAAAAGGGAAACGAAAGCGAAGGTTTTTTTAGGTACGAAAAGAAACAAAATTATACCGTTTAGTAGTCAGAAGACTAAAGATTGAACTTCACAAACAGCCAAATAACGTGCATAAAGACACTCAGATATGGGACAAGCATTAGTTAGGGAACACAAAAATGTTTGTCCTACGCGTTGATCGAACCCTCGACATGTCGCGCTTAGTGTTTTTGGCGTGGTGACCTCAACCATTTGGCTATCCGTGGATTTATTCTTCTCTACACCTCCACGGACACTTCACCACAATAGCAACCATTTCAACGATAATTCTCAGTAATTTGATCCAGTGTACGCTGACACGAATTCACTTGATTCCATTATTTTGGCTAATGAAGGCTTCGCGGGAATCGGGTCAAGGCGGCCAAAGTGATTGCGCGGCGATGGGATAATCATTTGTAATTGTTTTATAACTTTATGTAAGTGAGCGGTGGAGCTTTAACTAGCTTTTGAAGGCGGTTTCGCTTGTTTTCTGCTGTGGATATATTGGCCTGAGTATTTAGATTCGAATTTTAAGTAAGTAACATAAGTACATTGACCGTCGGCGGCGGCAAATAGTAGTACAATATCGCCGTTTTTTATTCTGTCGATAATGTTTCGTGGCAAAGCTGTAGTCTGTTAAAATCTTAAGTTTGTGAAAAGAAGAATCTATGACATGCGCCTTAGTTAGTATTTTTTCTAGTTAATTTAATTCAGAAATAAGATAAACCAATACTGAAAATTGCATACATAAAATGGTCTAAGAATATTCGTAACCATATTGGACGGTGGTCTATAATATAATCTAATTTGCTTAAGAAGATGTATTTGCCCTTCGGCGAAACAGTTAACTACCATTTATAATGTAGAAACGTTATTTATATTTTAAATATCTGTAGGTTATCTAGCAACCTATAAAATAACAGATTAGTTAATATGCAAATCAAATTTATATAAAAAAAAATAATGTGCAAATAGTGAGAGGTGTTTTTTATCATACAGATTTCTTTTTTACTAATTGGTTCAGATCGTCTTCCAGACTTTGTAGTACTCAAATGACTTCCACAAACCATTTAATTGTGTAAATACAGTATCTTGAATGAGTGCTAAATTAATCTCATTGGCAGAACCATTTTTGTAGAACAAACGTCAAAGATGAACGTTTATAAACGCACTAAATGTTGATAAATTGTCACCTGCAAGATCACAGCAGTAAACTCTACCTTAGCTTTAGTACAACTTAGGCTATTTACAATAAATGAAAATTAAAATGAATAAAATAGAAATAAAAGTATGTGTCCTCTCACTCGCAATGACAATATCGCAAGCATTCGCCTTCCATTCGTCAACAAACTGCCCCGATTCTGCTATTTACAATGGCCGATGAATAAATGGCAAATGGATCAAATTGGCACTATATTGGTATTAGTGCAAACATTTTTCTAACAAAATGATTGGAAATTAAGTACGGGGCGGAGCACTTATGATCAATACATCCAATTATTGTGTTGGCAAAATGCTTAAGAGTATAGGAATAGTTTCAAATTGTATCCAACTGCCAGTTATTTATCGACCGTTGTAAATAGCAGAATTGGGGCCCAGATCCAAACCTGGGTTGGTCTAGATGAGCTCGTTGAGCATCTTCGACATGCGCAGAATGGGGGATTTAGATCATAAATACCTATTCGATACTTCTAAAGTATTTTTTTATGATTAAATAGGTCATTTAATTGCGTAAATACAATTTATTCGGACTTAAAAAAAATGTACCTATTCTCAAATTGTGTTTGAACTAATTTATTTAGTGTTCAGATTATATTAATCGGGTGCCATTTAAGAGTATTTTAGTATGGATTTTGAGATATAAATATAAATGATATCTATGTAAAATCGATGAATTTTGACGTCATATATCTCCAATGCCATTTAATTCAAGGCAATAGGTGCAAATGATTTTTTTTATATCTAGGACATCAAGCGCTCGATAAAAAAGATAAAATTAAAATTTACGCACTGATTAAGTATATTTTAAATACAGGATGTATTTTTTTATTAATTTTAAATACTATGTTTAAAAACCTTACCCGGCAGTGGAAGGATCAAGTTTAAAAATAAAAAATATCATAACATCAGCCTTTTGAATATCAATCAATTTAATTGCAGTACAGAATATGGGTCGTCAGTATATTAAGTTTACGACACAATAAACAGACAAACACTCACATCCGCACTTACAATCTACACAAACTCAATAACACTTTGATGGCGCGTCACCACAATTTTATTTCCACCATTTTATCGCACCATTCTTTCAAACGCCACAAAATCATCGATACACATGTCTAATATCACCCCAGTCTCCCCTATAAAGCCTCTTCGCCCACATTTCCCGCGGGGAGGCGCGGCATCGTTGGCGTTATGAAAATTTGACGTCAACCAATATGCGATGATACGTTCAGGGGTTAGGTAGCGTTTATTATTTTACATGTGTGAAATTGCCTTTTCTCCCCTCGTGGGTGAGTTCGGCTATATTGTTAATAGGTTGGCTTTAGTTTCATAATCGCGGGTTGACGGTTGAATTAGTGTTAAATGCTTATATGGTGGTTTGTTGGGTTTACTTAATGTTATGAAGGAGTATTTATGACCGGATCTTGCAAATACCCTTAATAAATTTAATGTGTCATTTTGAACAAGGTGTGAAAATTTAATTGGCAAACAAGATGTGACTTACACAGCGATTAAATTGTAAAGGATATGTAAGGCATGTGACCATAAAAGAATACAAAGTTCGAAGACATTTCAATTGATAGCTTTTTATTCATCCAAATTTTCAAGTTTAATGGATTGAATTCGATGCCTCACATTTTTTAATACTTCTTTCTCTAAATATATTTTTCCAGGCCACAGTTTTCAATAATAGTTAAAAAATACCATTATATTTTCTTCTTCAATATCGTTATGAAGCAGTATAGGAAAATAGACACCTATAAAATATATAGGGTTAAGTACAAGCCACAAGTTGATATGTTTTATCGCCAATCCATAACGCGAGAGACTATAAAACCGGTCATATTTCAAATGTGTAAATATATGTGAGCAAAGTTCCCTCGTCTCCCCTCGAGACGTGGACCCGACTACATAAAATATTATATTGCAATTTATATTTTTCGCTTCAAAAAGATTAGAAGAATCCCCGTTTATGTTAAGTGGTATTGCATGTGTATCTAGGTAGGTTTGTTTTCCATATTTCGTGTGATGTGACGTTTATTAACTAAACGATAAATATAAAAAAATACTAGGTACTAATAGTAAGTTGCTGATAAGGTTCCTACCGTAACTAACGGTTTTAACTATCTTTTATAGCAATAATTTGAAGACTGCAGGATTTTCAAACGTTCCATACCCAAAGAGCAAACACGGGACCCTATTACTGATATTACTGCTGTTTCTTCGTCCATCTGTCACCTGACTGTATCGCGTGAACATACATGCATGTGCAAATAAACTTTGAATTGAATAGAATAGCTAGATAGATACAATTTCACAGATGATTTGTATTTAAGTATTAAGGTTTTTAAGTAACAGTTATATTGGCCATAAATATGTTGGGTTTTCCTATTTGTACGGAACCTCCACCGATCTTTGTATACATTTTCTAAAGAAACTTATAAAATATCCTAAAAAAAATCAAACTGATAGCGGGTTTCAATAATTTATAGAATGGATTTAGATACTTGAGATAAAATTTTGACATAATTTCAATCTTAAATACCTTGAAATTCTTCACTACTACAGAACGCCATTTTTTAATCCTAGAATTAACGGTCGACGGTCTAGAAGTAAGACGTTTATTTTAATACTTAGGAGTGATATTATCATCCGATTTTAAATGGAACAACCTCTTTGTCAAGAACCTCTCGGAAACTTTTTAAAATCTTTCCTATTTTTTTTACGCATAGGTATAATATAAACTATAGGCAAAGCTTATTGTAATAAGATAATATACATATATTAACAACAGGAAATGTAAAATAGTGTCTATTGACGTAGTGGTCGCGAGCTACGGCTATATAAAAAATACTTATGCATCTAAATGTGTAATAAAAACTCCTTTTTTGACAAATATAATAAAAATCAAATGGCAATGAAAACGAACCTATCTCAATATAATCTAACCTTAATCAGTGATTACTTCAAGAATGTTTTTTCTAACAAACTCGTTTTAAAATATACATTTTAGTAAAATGATTAGATGTCTGCTAAAATATATTTTATTAAGTTCTAACAATAGTTACATGTTAAAACACTGTTTTATGCATACTTTTGAAATCAATTGCATGAATATTTTATTGAAACCAAATGAGAACTAGGTAATTAACCTAAGCTAAAAAAAAAGATTCAAGAAAACGCTTCAACGGTACCGAAAAAATAAAATTAAAGGATCCGAATTACAACCTTCTTTTTCTACTGGATTGAAAACCAAATGAACATAACAAATTATAACAACTCTATATTACCTATATAATCTATCTATACTAATCTATAAAGCTGAAGAGTTTGTTTGTTTGATTGTTTGTTTGTGTGTTTGTTTGAAAGCGCTAATCTCAGGAACTACTGGTCCAAATTGAAAAATTCTTTTTTGTTGAATAGACCATTCATCGAGGAAGGCTTTAGGCTATAAACCATCACGCTGCGACTAATAGGAGCGAAGATACAATGGAAAATGTGAAAAAAACAGGGAAGGTATAAATCATAACTTATATCTTCTACCCACGGGGACGAAGTCGCGAGCAACAGCTAGTAATTATATAACTCTACTTTTTAATGGTTAGAAGAGACACGTAGATAAGTCCAATGTCTTCTTTGAAAGTTTGAACGTCGTCAAACAACAAAGAAAATTGTCTTAGAGACGTTTTGTTGTAAGTTTTCCAAAATGGGAAATATGGACAATTCAATAGTTAAATTGGAAACAAGCCTTCACGCACTTGGATCTCAAATGGAAACACAATTTCATTCAAAAGATCCCGTAATAACTTATTTAACTGCGCAAAGAATTATTTCAAGCAAAAGTTTATTGTGCTCGTGAGTTATTTGTGTTTGTGAGTTTTGAATAAAAAAATAACAATGAACGTAACGCCTGAAGTCACATTTAAAATTAAGTAGGTACAGGTTGTTTTCCAATACTAATAACCAGCTTAACTTAAAGATGCTCTTAATAAAGTTATATTTTTGAATAACTATAAAAAGTATTATATACCTGGGTCTCACTATTGCGCACAGGGTTATTTCCGTGTAGGGTAGGTTTTGAACATCACCAAGCTTATTGCGGGGTGCCGATATCGAATTTTGAGATTTTAAAGTTATGCTCATCGTTTTTCTGAATTTCAGTCCAGTCCTAATGATAAAATACTAAATCTACCTAAACCTTTTCAATTAGCTAAACATCTTGAAATATTATTGGCATAACAAATATACCAAAATATAACACTTACTCACTTCCTCACTCTATAAAACCTAACCAACAAATTCTCCAAAACAAGCCGTCTAAAATTCTCATGTAACAGTTGCTAGATTACCCACAATTAGGCGCTGACATGTATCACCGCTGTGGCCGGCTGACGACAGACGAGACAAAATAACCCGCGAAACTAGCGTGCCAGTAATCAGCGTTGCATGTGACTTGGGAACCGTGGGATTTGATACTGAAGATCCAAATAATAATATTCCACAACTTTATACAGCGCCATCTAGTCTCAAATTAAGCGAAGCTTGTATTATGAGTACTAGGTGAAGAATTACTCAAGACAGGACAAAAAATCGTGTTCATCACACAAACATTTGTTGTAAATGGTATAGGAGTTAGGGCTACTAACCACTAGACCAACGATCAATCCAGTCCAGACCAATCAAAAAGTAACAAATTCTAGCATTTCAAGTTCTAAAAATGTTGTAGTTGTAATCGAAGATGGTAGAGCGAATATTGGGTTTAAATAAGCTCATAATATGGCTGACGGATGCGTCACGCTATCCTACTAATATCATAAACGCGAATGTTTGTATGTACAGACGTATGGATGTTTGTTCCTCTTTCAATCAAAAACCACTCAACGGATTTAGAATAAACTTGGTACACAGATAGTTTATAACCTAGATTAAAACATAGGATAGTTATTATCCCGATTTTAAACTTGTCATTTTCGTAGTGAGCGGGCCCGCGGGCAACAGCTAGAGTTTAATAGGTCATGACCGAAAACATTGAGATTAAGATCAAAAATGAACTTTATTTTCAAGACGAGTTCCAGTGAAATGTCTCCTACTACTAACTCTTTAAAAAATGGTGGTAGGAGAGATCCTACCATTTTTTAAGGAGTTATTATTACAACTAGACTGTAGAAATATTACTTTAAGACATACTGGAAAGCCCTTTAAACACGTTTAAACTAAAAAATAAGAAAATTAAATAATTGTTAAGGATGATTTGGAGGTTGGTTTAAATTTTCATTTATTTTCTCTTCTGAATCTTGATTAGTTACAAAAGAACGTCTAACCTTGTTGATTTCTGTCATAAAATATTTTCCCTTCACGTGAGTTAGAATGCGGCCTCCTTTAATTAATATTACAGAGAATTATATATATTTTAAGTCACTATAGTTTTTAGCCCTTTTTCGCGGAGGTTTTTACAAAAATTCAAGGCTCATGCACAAAGACACCCAGACTCAGGACCACATTTAATTATATAAAATAACAAAATATAATAAACAACAAAAAGCCTTTGTCACATAGTTTAACACATAATTTCAAACTATGTCAACTTCGCATATGCATGTATTTTAAGATAGTGCGATGGTAACTTTGCATAATATATCTCTTTCAGCATATCTAAATGTTTGTTAAATGATAATATTATAAGTTACAACATTAGACGTATTTTGCATTCAAATTGCACATGTACCTTAAGTAGTATTGCGTAAGTATAATAAAATCAATTTATGTTAATAATGTTGAAGGATTTTCCGCAAGTACTTACAAATAAAATTAGTATAATAACTGCTAACATAATTTTATATACCTCATTATTGTATATCATTTACATCGACATGCAATTTTAATACTAAATTGAATCACGATAATATGATTCAATTATTCGAGAATACCTACGTAAAAAACAATTGATCACATTTTCAAAATTCGAACAGAATCCAGGTACAATAAAAAACAAAACTACACTAACGATGTTCTGCAAAGTCAGATAGACACCAAACAGGCTGGATACACGGATAACGACGTAGGAACAAAGGCACTAAAAGCACAACGTCATAAAGCCAAGCCTTTGTTCAGCCAACGAGTGCAGCGTTTGAAAATGCACCTAAACCCGTTCCCCGATTGCATTTCAGCCGATGAATTTTAAATGAGATTGTGCCGTATCCCCGATTCCTGTTCGTTTGGTACCGTAACTAGTGGGAATTGGTATTCGCTTGTTGCGTACAATATGTATGAGATTTTGTCCGTTTATTTTTTCGTTTCGCACCACTGTCCGGTGTAATTGAAAAATGTTTACTCTCGGTGCACATCGGTGCTGCAGTGGACCGGATAATTGTATATTTATGATCGCATCGCAAATTGATTCGCAAAAAAGTACCGAAAATATTTTTGTGTTTTGTTTTTTATTCGATACTCATTTGGTTTTCGAATTATAAATGAGCAAAACTGTTGTAATTTATTAGTCATTCCTTTGTTCCGAATTGGAAAAATCATAAATTTTGCTTGATCTCTATCTATACCGTACCAAGTGAAAGTATGCTCTATGATTTCATCTCTTGGTTTTACTGGTATTACTTAATCAGAAATTATTAACGAAAATAAACACATTGAAATGACACTTCCAAATCACCTCAAAACGCTGTCTTAAATAAAACAGACTATGTCGTATACGAGGAAGCTGTAGCTACGGCACCAAATCGTGAAGGCGCAGACAAATGTGGGCACAAGAGTGATGGAACGGTAGCTTCTAATCCCAAGTGACGTCAGCGTCCAATTAGGCGTCAAGCATTCGTCTTCCCGCCCTTACTTTTTCATCCAGTTGAGGCTCCCACTTGGGAAGCAGATTTGTACGAAAATATGAGCGAAAATTTGTCTCGTTTTAAGGAACGGTGGAGATGGTATGTGTGACGTATGCAGTGATGTTATATTTTTGAATGGAAGTTTAGATATTCCTGATGTAAATGTTGTGTTTGCTTGTGTTAGTTTTGAGAATGGCAGCGAGATGGTGGATGGTGACAATGAACGGCGTAACGCGGATATGAAATTACAAATGCGGTATCTTTTAAATGTTCAGTAACATATTAGCTGTGGTCAAATGTTAAAAAAATTACTTAGAGATTTTTTGATTTGATCAGAAGTCAAATACGAGCGATTGCTACTTTTATATTATATTCCTAAATAATATAATATTTGGATCAAATGACTATTTTTGCGTGTAGAACTCAATTTTACTTAACTTAGTCAACAATTTCTTTTGTTTCAATTTTCAGATGAAATAGACCGATGTGAATTAATATGATTTACCGTGGCCAACTGAAGGGTGTAAGGGTTGATATAATTTAATATCATAAAGGGCTCGCCTCAGCCGGTTAACCCTTCAATGTTAATTTGTTTGTTAATTTTTCTCAACCTTTATATCTTTTGTAATTAGACTTTTCGGTGTTCTATTAAGGGTTATGATTTTTTTATTATTTTCCTCGTTTCATTGTGATGAGAATTGTTTTACAGTTAATGAAATGAGATTTCTTTCTGATCTTTTTTGGGGGAGATTAAAATACGAGGTTTTATCCATTGTCTACTGGGCAACAATTCTTTACAACAAAATATTAGTTAGATTAACACAATTATTGGTAAGGTTATACAGAACGCTGTAAATATGGGCAATTCAATCTCATACATGCATCTAAACTTTATTTACAAGAAACAAAAGACACAATTCTAAATTCTAAATCCTTGAAAACAAAAACAAATCAATTTCACCAAACCAACAACAAGTAACCACTCATAAAACACAAAAAATTCTATTCTTCTAAATTCAAAAATCCGAAAAACAAAAGCGGTTTCGGTATACTGGCAGCTACGTAACAGAAACCACACGCCCATAGGGCCTTAACTCGGGCACACGCATGAATCATACAACCCGTAAACGGATTACGACCCACGGAATCTTATTACCGCACCCTTTTCTACCCTGATGCTAACAGACGGGGAATTTGTTTTACTATGTATTGTAGCTAATCGTTTATATGTAGTTCTGTGGAATATTGTAGTAGATACAGTTTGGAGAAAGATTGATTGATTTTAGAAGCGATGGTGATCGAATTGCCGAGGATTTAAATTAAATTAATGAGATAGATGCGTTGTAATGCATTTTTATCATACGTCATTTATTTGATTGACTTTGCTGATTTTGAAGATTTATTAGGAATTAGATATTTGATCCGCCAGCGAAAATCAATTTCTTTCTGATGTGTAATTTTATCGAGTCTTTCGATGCCCTGCAAAATTATGTGATTCAGTGTATTTTTGTAATATGTATCTATCAATTATGTAAAAATGTGACACACGAAACCAATATTTTGATCCTACAACCCTATTTTGCAGCTCACTTCTAACAAAATTCCAAAACAAACCTATTTCTTAGCCTCTAAAGAAGACCGAACACTTTAAAATGTAACTTCGTGCAGTTGGAAATGAATAATCAAAAAGCTTTACCTTTCAACTTAAATTGCTGAGGGAACAAAACTTACTAACAATCTTAAACTACGAACAAGTTACTCCCAAGCAATTGCTACATAATTTGCGGTCACGTAAGTCAGCCATTAGACTGCCGGCCGACCAATGAGAGCGCGCCCTTTAATTCCTTTCCATATTTGAAAATAATTTATGAATGTAACTATTTTTTTTAATCAGAATACCACGCAAGTATCATAGAAGACTGTATAGTTCCATAGATTATAAAAGATGGAAAAGAGGTTTCCTGTTTTACATAGTCATAAAAATGTTGAATTTAAAATAAAATGGTTTTATAAATATATTTGATATGTATGAATGTATTTGATAAGTTTTTGTGCGGAAACTTAATTGCTAAGTTTATCATTGTTTTCATTAAATTATATTAGCAACTCAATTTAAAGTGATGTTCAGAATGAAACTTTTTGCAACGGATACGAGCGTTATTTACGGTCCAGTAAATGGACAGATTATTATAAAATTGTTGAAGTAAATGGACATAAATACGCTATTATGTTTCATTATAGATATGACATTGAAAACAATATAGTTATAAACAACATGATCTCATCTCATGGATCATTTAATGCAAATCGATCTATTACGGAAAACACCGGCCATTACCGAGCGCTCGACCAATCGCAACGCACCATTTAAATAGTAATTTATTGAGTTTCGAATTTTTAAAACATGATTACGCCCGCCATCTTGGATGTAATTTTGAAAAGAGAACGTGCAACAGCTACTTTGAAACGATTTGTAACGATTACCGCTTCCTTTTTTAAGTTAAATAACTTGTGGTTTGTGTATGGTCAATCTTTTAAGACGAGTTTCCACGAATGATCAAGAACATGTAATTTTACATTTATTATAGACGGAAAACTTTGATTGCACGTATAATCATAGTGCCTGGTAATACATAGGTATTTTATAGAAAACATTGTATGGTATAAAATATAAATTATGCGTGTATGGATTATAATGAGATTTTTATTTATTCATAACTTTTTTCATGATCCAGTGTATTGTTCATTACGATTAAATCGTGATTTCAATTACAAAGATAAGATGTAAATGCACGTTAAGAGTTGTAATTGCCTGATGGTTACAGTTGATATAAAATTACGTAGCAAAATTTGAATAAACCTATTACGGTGGCCGTTTAATGTTTAACCTACTTCTTTGTGTTTTTGTTTAATAAACACAGGCTGACTCATAACAGAAACATTGAGTAACAATAATTATGACGATACGAAATAAGCTCCTACAATTTGCATAGAAATAAGGTTAGAAAGAAAATGTTTATCGTATTCAGTGAAGATTTGAGCAACAAAAGTAAATGACATTAATTATTTAAGCATCAAATTTTAAGTTTTTAATACGACAGGACCTCACATTCGTCCTTGAGGGATGCCTCACCAATATCATAGGCAGTTAAGATATTTTTTCTACAATAAGTATCAATAATTCTACAATATAGGTGGAAAACCTTATAAATATACCAAATTAATTATTTAATATACTTCTTTTCAGCGTCATTTCCCATCACGAGGCGGATTGGACATCCTTACCAGAATCGAACGCCTCCTAAAAGAAAGAAGCCAAGAACATCATTCACACGACTCCAGATTGCTGAACTAGAGAAGCGATTCCATAAACAGAAGTACTTGGCGTCAGCTGAAAGAGCGTCATTAGCTAAAACATTGAAAATGACGGACGCACAAGTAAAAACCTGGTTTCAGAATCGACGAACTAAGTGGAGGTGAGTTTTTTTTTTTCAATATTATTTATGTTTACCTTTTAAACATGGGGGTGGATAGGAGAAAAAGCGATTTGCGAAATTCTTAAGTGATTTTTTTCAAAACTGATCTTCTCCAATAGTAGATAATTTTCTTAATAAAGGAATTTCTACTTTAACAGAATAAGCAGGTTGTATGAAATTTTTGAAAAACACGTTCGTTAGCTTCTGAAATCGCACATGATTCTGTTTAAAGTAACCCGAAAAATTTAAGGATTGAAGGATTCAAAGAATTGAATTTTACTCACTAGTGTAGATAAAGACGAATAGTACTAAACCTGCCCTTTGAATATCCGCAATCATCTTACGATTTGTCTAATAGATTATATACTTCCCAAGCTATGTGTGTTTTTGAGCTTCCATATCTCGCTAGGCCCAAGACGCCACAACTCATTGTGTCTCATATATATTCAAAACAATACTGTAAACAACAGTACTTAAGTCAATAACTACTTATCTTCACTTAAAATACTTGTAATTATTATGTAGAGGCGTCAACATTCTTAGCTTGTCCTCGTTTAGATAACCGTAGACACTTTCTTACATCTAATTTAACTTGTCCCCTAGAATCCACACAAATGTATTCAGTTGAGGGGCCTCTGTTAACTGGCGGTATGTCCTTAACAGTATTGGTCGGTAAAAACTTAAGTAAAGCGTGATACGGTCGGTTGGGAGTTTGTTTTAATTACTGCTCGTTGACTCGTTGATCGGACAGAACTGTTAACGCCGTTTTATAAAATCTTTAGTGCAGTAATTGTAATTTAACTTAAACGATTCGGGCACTTGTTAATAACCGTTTACCGAATAGATTAGGCTTTATGTCGTTTTTTTCTGTGTTTCGTACCTACCCAAAAGGTTAAAACGGAACTCTACCAGGCTATATCTTGTGAACCGGATAGATAGACAGTTTATTTTTTCAAAGACGATGCAATTCTGCTATAACAACAAATACTAAAAATAAAAATCGATGTTAATCAACGGTTAAGTTAAGATCATAAATTTGTCGCCACTAATTTTGTTTATCTTGAATCTATTCGTACGGAACCCTCTGTATCGCAAGTCCGACTAGAACACTTTAGACAGCTTGTATAATACATCATTTAAGGATTCATAAGTTATAAACATCCTATATAACTAAACATATTTTAGGATCACATGCTGTATACGGCAACTACCTATACTAATCATCTAGATAAAAACGAATATTTTACACTAGTTCTAGGCAATTTAATAAGCAAGTCTATTTAAATACAATGAATAAGTAATCGATAAAAACGTTACACATGGTGTTCCAAACGAAACAAGTTTAAAACGACCATTTTAAATCAAACGACAAAGAACATACGTATTAAAAACATTGATTAACATAAATTAATTATAATCGTTCAATCAATTAAAATACGTGTGTTGTGTAAGTGCTTTTAGCTAGCAACACCGGCTTTTTAATTTATGGTAACATTAATCGACTTCACAATTTGGTATTTATCTATTGCCATGCTATAAGTTTTGTAATGTTAATATTTAGTCCACATTGAAATGTGTATTTTTAAATTTGGGTTTTGGATTTTAGTTGCGCCTTGTCATAAGTTTAATGTATAGAAAACTGAGGAACGAAACACGTTTTTTTTTGGTCTATTCTGGATCTTCGACAGTTATATAACTTTACCCATAAAAAAATATACATTGAAAATAGAACTGAAAAAAAATTTATATGGCTATCTTTTTTTTTTTAAATCCGAAACCAGATAACCACGTTCCATCCACCACAAACGTCTACAGATAAAAAGTTGTCCAAAAGTTTATTATAAACAATGCTTCTTAAAAAAAATATCGAGTATAGAGAATAAACTTTTTTTAGAAGCACTGGACCGTGACATTAGTTCTACCACAAATATAAACATGTATTTTCTTAGTATTCTAAAACATATTTTAGAAAATGATATTACAATTTACTTTAACCACAATATATTCTTACGGCTTGCGGTGTGAAAGTAGTGCCAAGATATTGGTACGATCTTAATCTTAGGCTGATACAAAAGATATTAACCTATTCTCTCTATTCATCCTTATTTTGTAAATCTTTTCAATTTGAATTTAATATTAAAGTCTGAAGCGATAGATTCATCTTTTTTTACATTGATCGATTGTTCCTTTGATATTTAAGGCCCCAGAGTATTCCTAATTTAAACAGCTTAATAACTGTCAATTTTGGTGTTTGGTTATCAAGAAATATACATGGCAGACGAAATTATTTCAATTAGAAACTGATGCATTACAGTAATGAAATGTTGATAATACAAAAAAAAGTATAATGCACGGTCCTATTTCTAATTTCTTATTAATTAAATTCCAAAAACAAAAAAATATTTAATAAGTGCGTTTATAATAATAAGTACGCCATAAATCAATCAAACGCTTAAATACTTAACACAACTGAAACTTAATTACTTTTATCCAGTCTAAAGTAATAATGGCAATAAAGGACGTCTTCCGAGAGTTCTATTTTTAAAATTTGAACTCCTATCAGTCCTCAGATATATCCTAACCCAGTTTTAAATTATATTGAGAGAGTCCCAATAAATCGAGTGTTCTTTATCGTAATCTCTTAAATGAGTCTTTTATTTCAGAATACGGTAAAGTGCGGCTGAACCCAAAATTCCTTCGCTTGGTTTACATCGTATTCATGTGTCGGTATTTTAAAACGATGTTGTTGACATTTCAAATATTTGGAAATAGAATATTCGTGTAAAGTAGATTGTTTTTTTTGTGAAATGAAAAAATAATTAGGTATTAATCCATATAAAAATGTATTATTGTATTAATCATGCATTTTTTTTATCGTTAAACTTAAATGGATTTTATAGCTCACTAAGCAAATAGATTTAACGAAACTTGTTAATGAAAGACTAATAAATTATCTTAAAGTAGACGCCATTTATTTCGAATGCCGTCTCTTTAAACTTTATCATTATTAATGAATACTTAAAAAAATGCGAAGAAATAAAATAAAATAAAAGGCCGTCGGTTGGTCGTCACAAACATTAGCCAGTAAATTAATCAAATGAACTTGAAACAAAATCCTATCGACTTCGGTCCTAGCCACGTCGCCTTTCGTTAGCCGATAACCCGACTTTTAATAATACACAACAGGACAAAAACAAGGAGCTAGAGATAAGGGCCCATTAACTTGGCCGGTTAATACAAAGAGACTTCGGCTAAATCGACCGATTCCGCATACTAATGTCTTTTGTCTTTGCTCGACTTGTTTTAAATAGGAACGGATTACTAATCCGCACTTTTTGGCATTTCTTTATTTCGTTATCAAACCGTTGTTTCGTTTTTTTTCTGTTGTTATCCTAAGTATTACATTAAATGGTAATTCACAATCTAATGACAATGCCGAAATCGTTTGTGTTTGCTAGGAAATTCGACCTAATTAAGCAACATTCGCTCCAAATTAAAATTTACATTGGGATAACCGAATGTGCCGTGTGTTCATGAATTGTCCAATACAAAATTGAGTACGTGTTAACTTAAAACCTTGTACTTATAGCTGCAATCTAAGTACCTAACTCAGATCATGATAAGCGTAGATTTCCGAACGCATCTAAATTTAAATTACCAACAACTAACTGAGTACAATCAGTGCGATTACAAAGGCGAAATAAAATCCTATATCAGACAGTAGATCACGAACGTGTGAGTGCTTGAACTGGCTGGCTGCAAGCCCAATCGATGCTTTTTTGTTTTTGTTATAATAAAATCAGTGGCATGGCGCCGCGCGTATCGAGCAAGCGTTATCAGTACCGAACACAAACACCGCTTGTCCATTAGAAGGTAATCGCTTGTGATGCCACCAACACAACTTCGGAACGCACCTCTCGCATTGTCTGCAGTTTTGAATTTTGAATTTCTTGTTTTGGTGTTGTGTTTTGTTTTAGAGGAATTGTGGAATCGGTTTGTGTGGTAGTGAGAATGTCCGTATGTGACCGTATGTATACTTTTTGTGTGAAGTGTAGGATTTGGTCTTTGTAATAGTTTGTAATAATATTTTAAACATTTCTAAACTGACTTGGACAACAACGTTTCGCTGTTTTTTTTTAAATTGATACATTGATACACTAAACTACTTTGACTAAACAATTTATTTTATCCGTTACTGGAATAACTAACATGTGTTTTAGTAAGCCAAGAGTTGCTAACATAAAAGCTACTAAAATCTGACGCACCATCCAAATCTATTAAAATAAGATGGGTTCATTACTATCCTTATAAAAGATAAAAATATAATTAAATGAAGTGGCATTTTATCTATGACAAATGGGCTTGTATTATCTGTGGTGACGGAATACGTTGATTGGTTATAAAAATATTGGGCTACCGTAGACTGACCTTATACAATTACTTATAATTTGACGTTACGAAGAAGGATTTTTTTTGTCTCATAGGGCCCACAAATATTCTAATTTAGCTTTTCCCATGACTTGGCTTGCCTGACGTTAGCTCAACTATTTAGATAGCTATCATAGTAAGACACAAAATAGAATCAAAAGCTTTCAATTTTGACATTTAATGTTGCAACACCCCACCATTACTCTCATACATTCATGATAAACGATTATCTGTTAACAATGAAATTGAGAACAATAGGTGCATGAATGAAACACAATAAATTATACATCCCATGTAAGTAATAGTATAAAGTCATTCATAAAACAATAGCTCCATTTATTTATGATCTGTGCCTTCATTGAGTATCTGTGTACAAAGATAAGGATGTGACAAACTAATAAATTAAACTATCGATATTATTTTAGTCGATTTTTGTGGAAAGGTTTTTTTTGTTTAGATTTTTTGTGTTAGCTTTTAAGAAATGATGTGAATGAAAACAGGTTTGTTTGAAAATGTTGTAAATCATTACTAAAGTGCTTAGAAAGTTGTGATTTATACGTATGCTTAAAAGGACATTAATCATTATAGCAAACAAGAATGTTTCTACAATGATATAATGAATCTAAGTAGTTCAGCTTTTTAGTAATTTAGGTTAGAAAAGCAATACGTGTATAAAATTCGATCTTTATAGAAAACACTAATGTTTTATAAAATTTGACGATCGATACAAATCGCATTAGAAATCCTTCATAACAAATGTAGCCCACAGCTACAATAAATTACAAGTGAAACAATATATCCCCGCGTACACCCAATCAATTCGTCCCCCAAACCGATCCAAATTGCTATAACAAAGGTTAGAGAGGCAGTTAAGTGGACGTACTATTTATACATATGCTATGTACAAAACATCAAGCAGGCGGTAACATGGGGTAGCTAGGGACATGCATTTTGTATGAGCAACACAACTCGGCAGTTTGAGCCATCAATTATTAACTGCGGTGGAAAAGACGTACACTCGACTTTTTACATGTATTCTACTCGTTTGTTTGGTTTATAGCCTATTTTTGTGACTTTTACGTTTGTTTTAAGTTTATTTTTATGCCCTCCTCGTCTTGGATAAGCGCAGCCTACTAGTTATTTTACAATTAATGATGCCGCGTTACTGTTTTATAAATTTTCCTCTTTTTTGTACTTTTAGCCGATTATTATCGCGTTTTATCGTGTTTACAGTTGTTTTTAAGTAGTTCTATAGAGTTGTAATGGACTATCAACGTTTTACGGCGGAATACATGAATACCGATGCAGAATTTACACAAAATTACTGTTTAATGAAATTAATACCTTGTACTTTAGCGCTGTTTTATATGGTATTTAAGTATTTAAATTCACTCGTTCCCGCTAACTTCGTTTAGTCAATATAGTCGACTAATTTGTAGGTACAACACTAAAGTTAACTTTATTTCTCGGATTCGTGGTCGTTTGAAATCCCATTACACTACCTTATTATTAGGAGTAATGTACCCTTAGACCAATTTCCTCAAACTATTTACACATGCTAAAGGTCGATAGTCATTTCCCTGGAATCGTGTCCGAGTATAGACAAATCGATTTAGAATCGTTGCACGATCTAACACGTAATGTTACCCACGTAGCAACATGGCCGCCTTAGGCGTCTCGTTTCTTTATTTATTTACTCACCCTGTTTCATTTTCTTCCTGTAATTCTTTTCCCTTGTATAAGTGAATATTAAAACTCGAAGAATTAGGGTGTTGATACATGTTTAGCGAAAACACTTCTTGTATGGATCGCAAAGAGTTTATTTTTGTGTGAGATTATTTTTCGCAGCTTCCGTTTCGTGATGTATATTTGTGAAGGATAATGAGTATTATATTGTTTGTAATAGAGTTCGGAATGGCTTGTTTGGTGTTTCGTGTACTATGTTGTTTGTCTCTTGTATAATTGTTGCTTGTAGGCTGTCTCCTTTGGAATTAGGAAACAAATCCGTTTGTCGATTGATAGGAGGGTCTTCGAAAGGGAGTGATGTGCTAGGGAGTGTTCGGTCGTTAATTTTTATTGCACGTCGTCTTTTCTTATGTTCACATACATTAGGGATAGAAGATGGATCTGATAATGCAAATGACAATAGAACACTTTGGGAACCATGACGCAAGTGATTGAAATAAACATTAGCTGAATTTGTTTCGTAGTGAAAGTCTGCTTTGTTGACCCTAGCAGTTCCTAAATCAATAGAACTTTATTTCAGTAGCTTAATAAACTACTTTACTGCAGCGTTGATAATTCAAAATCAAAACCACACAAACAATACTCAAATAATATGAACTAATATTGAACAAAAAGACAGAAAGGTTGGAACCAAAATAAGCCACTGTTTCATTTAGACCGTCAAAAACACCGCCAAATAGACTGCAAAACAATTCATTTACAAACTCTCCATTCTATCCACACGAAATCTAAAAATATGGACCAGTAATACTTACTTATGATTACGCAAAAATTAAAGGAGCAAAACAATAAGAAATTCAAAGTCCATCCATTATGCAAGGAGTTTTTACGAGATCACATCTTGAAGTTTTAAAACGCTCCCTGGATTTATTTGACTGTTTTGATAACTGCTAAGGGTAGGGCTGTAAACTTTTATCGTTAGAATATTTTATAGGTTTTATTCAGAGGTTCGAATATTTCAACCTCGTTGAGTAAATGTTGGTGGTTTTGGACACGGCTATGTTTGTGTGTTTATAACTTATATGCATATGATTTTATTACAAAAGTTATTTTTTAAAGCTGGTTGTTAAGTAAGGTAAGGTAAGTCCTTTTTTCATAGATCTAAAAATAAGGATTTAAATATCAAAACACAAATTATATCAAACAAATCTTTGATATCGTTATTATTTTTATTATAAATTAAATTTAAACAATCTTCGCTTTTGTCCATCTTATAAAATATATGAACTGCATTGTAACCTGAAAAAAACGTGTGGTATGCACATAGCTAAAGCAAACAATAAAGATGAAAAACTAAGAAAAACAAACCCGAATCAAGGTACTTAACCCCAAGTATTCACGACAGCTAAACAGATTATTAAATATGATTTCGGAAGAGAGAAAAATGGAAAAACTGTGGAGAATTGGCCAAAGTAATTAATAAAACAGGTCTTAATTAGCTAGCATAAATTTGTTAGAACCACGCTCGCAAAATGATATAACGTTGAATTACAGTAACTAGAAACGATAGCAAAATGGTAACACAAGTTAAGCTTTAGAAAACTTAAAAAAACTACAGGTAATAAATTAAAATTAACTATAAGTATTTATAATTTTTTTTTATAAGGAGCTTAAAAAATGAAACGCGAGATAGTAAATACTTAGAAATTCCATCACAATGAAAATTAATTATTATAAAAAGCTAACTTAAAGATTTAAATTCCTGTCTTAAACAGTTATATAAGTAGATAGTCATCTTGTGTGCAATATATACAATGTTTCGCCTTGGCGTTCAGAAAGGACTCTAACAAAACTTCGATGATTATATGAATCACAATTATATTTAACAGAACCGACCTTAAATACAATTAAGCGAACGTAAATAAATTGTATACCATCAGGGTTGCCACTTGCCACTTCCAGAAAGTTTCACTGCCGGCGTTTTCCACTTATAAAATAATCAGCCGAAAATGCTAATTGCCACCCCCACGTTTGGCTTATTTAAGGGAAGTTTAATTGTTCACCGCTTTATCTAATTAGACGCGGACTAAACTCGCAGCGTTTGCCTAGTGACGTGCGGTGTCGATAATTCTAACTCGATTTAATATCGATGTAATTAATTAGTTACTCAAAGATTAGAAAAAACGATTTTTGTTACTTGATAGCGTTTTAAAAGTCTTATAACTGGCATAAAATTTATTACCCGGCTTTTATTGGCGATAACTTTATATGGATTTTATTAATCGCATTTATGCCGTATCATTTAACTAAAATTCAAATTTATTTGATAGGTGTCAAAGAAATTTGCAAATATATTTCACCTTGTACAAATGTTAACAAAAACAATTTTTATTTACGATCTGATTTGTTTATTCGTTTTGTAAATGTTTGCTAATACTCGAAAAGTCGAATAATCAAAAAGTAATATGAGACATCGATAGCAGAATTTATCGACACCTCATCCCATCCCTAACATCTCGTACATTAACCGTTCTAATAAAGTTCTTGCAACGTTATAATAGACTTAACGCTTTGTTCAATCATTCATTATCACACACACAGGCCAGCGTAATTAGATCCTTCGAAACCAGTCATACCTCCCCTTTCTCATTAGAATCTTGAACAGCTGGGGGGGTGGGGGAGGTCAGGGTAAATTAGCCGTTCATTCCTGCCTCAGGGTGGTCATATATCAGTCTAAAGTTTGAATTCAACAAATGAATTAACTTTATATTCATTTGTACGTCAGTTTTAATGAAACGTGAATTATGGTGAAACTTTCTTCGCTAAGTTGAAGTTGTTTCATGTGTTCTGTATGAGAGAGATATTTGTTTCTTTTAAGAATCCCGTTTGTTGTTTAAGGGGTAGGTTAAATCATTTTGAAAAAGTTGATTTTCTGTTCCATAACGCAAGAAATAGACAGGTCTTGGTGAAGTTTATCCGGATGTTTTGACGCAAAACAAATACGATGATTTAAACAAATCTGAGTGTCATTTAACGGATCTATTCTATAGGTACGTGAGTTAGTATTTTTGGAATATGGAACATGTAATCTGGAAACCATAAAAGTTGCGTACCATCATCCATCTTTGTCAAAGGAAATTATTTGGTCGTCCTACGTCATGAACATACACTACTGAAATTATTTCTAGCTTACGACTTACCTACGTTTACTTACTAACGTTTTTTATAGAGATTAAATAAATTCCACAAACGATAACTATTCCATATCATTTTAAACTTCTCAAGAGATACTATACCTCGCACTATCCACAACTATCTCCAAACACACGCACAACGCAAAAGCAATGCCTTAAAAATAAAAAATAAATTGTATCTATTATTTTATTACTCTGCAGGCACCGCGTACAAGCAAAGTCAGACCAACCCTTTATTATTATAGGAGATATAAATTTGATACTGGCCACCACTAAATAAGCACCAACCTCCTGTATCGGCTAATTAAGATACCATAAAACTTTTCCAATGCTCCCAACATTAATTTGCATGTAAAGGAACCGACGTACTAATATATACAAAAACAACTCTATTTCGCAAGGAATAAAGTATACTTTCGCTTGCCACATATGTTATAGATGAATAAAGCTTTTAAGCTCAGTCTACACGATATCGCGAACGCTGTTAAGTTAAGAGTCTCAATTATGTAAGGGCTTTATCGTAATTGAAAATTTTTCGTACCGATATTCTTGTCTCAGTGCTTAATAACGATTAAGTTTTAAGTGTTCATTAGTGTGCACCAGCCTTTATGTTATGGTGAATGGTCGGTTTAAGGACGAATTTAATGTTACGCTTGAATAAAATGCAGATTAAAGTTATTAAAATCATCAGTTAGTTTGAAATCAGCGCTTTAAAGAGACGTAGGTGAAGGTAACATTATCGTAAAGGCTTTCGGTAGCTTTTTGAAATGTTTTGATGTAGAGCTTATTGTAATCTTTATTTTTTATTACTTAATTCATTTTTATTGACTGCTTTTTTTTTTAATTTCGCAACCTCTTTTGTTTCGAGACTTTCCAGTTTTGCATAATGTTGATAAAAAACTGCGTCCTAAGATTTTGCTACATAATGTGAATGATTTTGTTTCGTATCCATCCAGAATCTTAGTAACTATAAATTATCCTATCCGTATATTTGGGCAATATTTTTAATTCCTCAATTTCCATCATTACAAAAAAAAAACGTAATAAATACACGTAAGTATGTGCTAAGATAAACGAGATAAAAATTGACATGTACGCCTAGTAGATCAGCGGGCGTCAACCAGTATTAAATAATGTTCAAGATATATTTACCCGTAAGTAAATAGCTAACACACATTGTTCATAAGTGTTCATCTTATTAAAAGTGTCATTAAGTTCAAGAAGTCCCATACTTAGCAGCGTGAATATTTAAAAAGGGTATCATTTACCCTAAAGTGTGTTCACCCCTTTTAAGTAGAGACCACTAAGAGTTAAATTGTGGCTGTATCATCTAAGTACTTGTCGACTTTATACAAGGATGTTACGTCTATAGATACGGCAAGCGTAGTTTCGGGGCAATGTTGAACGTAGTTGTAAAGTAACGTAACAAAATGTTCCCAAATTTTGTTGACGCATCGTAATCTAAATATTCTAAAACAAACTTGTTGTGAACAAGCATGAAAAACAAAGAATCTAAAAGACCTCTAGCATTTAATATGATCTGATGGATCTTTTATTAATTGTTGTCCAGCCCTGACACTCCCGGTAATAGATTACCAGAAGGTGAATAATTGCGACAGATGCGAATGATATCTATGACTCACGTTTGCTCTGTGTTTTTTTTAAGTATATTATAATAGTAAATAGTTTTGCAGTTCTTTTAATGACTATACCAACTTTGCTGTCTAAGCAAAACATTCCTTGTCGTTTCCAGCAATGATTAACTTCTTAACTTTATATCATCGGTCATGATCCTTCGACTAGTCTTCAGATCTGTTGCCCAACTAGTCCGGACTTTGGTTGTGGTTAAACCTGCGGTGGTATTCGTCATTACGGATTTATTCAAGGCCTCAGTGACTGTATTCGTTGTTTTGAATTAGCGTATAATGATTTGTATGCATAGTTGGGATGATGCCTTGGTATATAAAGTTTAAATCTATTAAGTATCTCAGTGAGATAATGAAATTATGACTCAAAATTAATGTTTCGCCTTTTTTTGAGTACAAAAGTTTACAAAGATGAACTGCTTGAAAGTGTAGTATAGAGGACTTATGACGTGACAATTTTGTTAAACTTTATTTTTATCGTAAAGTCACTTTGTTAGTTACTTTTCTTGATTAGAGCAGTTTATGTTTGCGGTGCATAAGAAAAAAATCGCATCCATTATTATGTATTAACCTCCAAAAAGGAAACTTAAAAAAAATGTCATCATCCCCAGTTATAGCTAATCGTTGCCAAATTTTAATTGAGTTGCAGTTATGCAGCGTTTACGGGACTAGGCCTATATTAAATATTTCATCCATATATGTAAGTTTAATGTTAATCTAACTCCGTACGCACACCAAAAGTAAAGAAAAATAATGAGTTTTGAGAAAAAATCACGAAATATTACGATTAATTCGTAGAAACTCAAATCTAAATAAAATACAACAGAAAAACCTTCCTTATTTTGTTAAGAAGGTAATTTAGGTACATAAATTCATTAAAACAAAATCAATAGTTTTGTTTCAAATAGGCCATTTTTCAGGCACTTTTAAAACGTTACAATAATGACTCTAGAAGACGGCTGCAAAATATCATTCCTATGGAGAAGAACCGACAAGAAGCTCCATAAGTTACTCTATTACAATCTTATACATTTGATGTTTGCAACAAAGAAAGACCCAATTCGCACACCTAATCGCACAACCAGTTGACAAACTCAATGGAACCTCGACTAGTCTTGCGCCGGTGTCGCGAATAAATTATGTAAATGCAAGCCGTCGTGTTAAGAGGGTTGCCTCTAAAGTTATCAGACTATACTTGACTCCTGAGATCAACTGTGCCTGTACTATGATATCTTAAAGCAAGTTTTTAGCTGTTGTGTCGCTCTGTCTCGCTTCCACAACGCCAGCAATTTCGCTTGGAGGTTTGAGGGTAGTGGTGCTGTTCGCTCAGTGGCTTGGTAAAGCTGTAAGAACATCTAATGAGGTTGTATACGACTTGTTAAAGATAGCACCTGACTTGTATCAAGATACTTATTATATGGGCTATGGTTTACTTTGTCCCTTGATTTGTATTTTTTTCATTATTCCTCGTTGTGGTAGGTACTTTTTTATTGATAAACATAGGAAATGGTTTAAGAGTCGCATCGAACTTAAAAATCTTTGGTAATTTAAATTCGACTATCCTGCCGAGTAAAAAGATAAAATAATCGATATAACAACGTCATAATACCGACAGCATAATAACGTAACTTACTATAAACTGTAACAATTTAACGTCAAAGATTCCACAATTATTTCTGTCAACACCTTTCCAAACGTATTTGCAATACATTCTTCTCTCACAGTAAAAGCACTCAGGAAGCGCTGTAGGATGGGCGAAATTGGGTGTTGCCCAAAGTAATTTGACCAGAAAGTGCTATCTAGCTATTGATTTTGATAAATAAAATACGTTACATACGATCATCAGTAACAACTCCCTATTAAACAAACCCAACACATAATACCTTACTGTTCACATCAATTAATTTGGTCTAAGTCGTACTATGAAAATAAAGCCTCTATCAACACTGGTACTTTAAGTGAACCCGCCCACTATTCGTAAAACTAATTCGCTGTCACCAGTTAGATACGAGTACTTAATTGACAGTGATGACTTTACGGCCCTTAGGTACTGCTCATGTATTATTTAGAGCCAGAAAGGCGTGGGCGATGATCATAATTAGTCTGTGCTGGTGATATTTGTTAATATTTGATTAGGTTTGGCTGGTGATAGATTTGGCGGTGATATGTAGTCAATTTTGAAACATGTTCAGGTAATAACGGTATGTAATTACGGAATCTCATCATTTTGAGAATATTTTCTTTTCTAGTAGGACGAATTCTTCCTCCCTTCCTCTACTGGTATTTATACACTGCCAAATATATTATTACTAGCTTTTCGCCCGCGGCTTCGCCCGCGTCGAGGTCGGTTATATCGCGTTTTCAAGAGAACTCTTCAAAAATTCGGGATAAAAACTATCCTATGTTCTTTCTTAAGTTCATTAAAATAAGTTCAGTGGTTTAGACGTGAAAGCGTAACAGACAGACAGCATTACTTTCGCATTTATAATATTAGTAGAGATTATGGTAACTTCCGTAATTTTAAATTCATTATAATTTTATTTTCATAACTGTTTACTCACGCCTCATGGTAGTTTTAGACCTAACAATATCATGAATAACTGCTCCGGTTGTCAAAGAAAAATATGATAAAAATTTTCGTAGACTCATTACAATTTACATAGAACGAGCAACCCAATTTTTTTCCGAGTAGGCTAAGGTTTTCCAGGATAAGTATAACAGTTTCAATGCAACAAACAGACATTTCACATCCCTACTTTCCTAAAATAACAACACCCTTAACATTCAATAACTACATCACACGCAATACAGCGCATTTTCAATACACTCTGTACACACAGAAACTCCCGACAGCTGTCAAACTAATGTAAACAATAAATCATAAATTTCCACATTTATTACAATATACAATACAATAGCACCAAGCATTTGTATCCGTCATATCGGTTAAATCGATTTAGCCTTATCTTGTTAATATTTAGCGGGAACATTGAAGGCGTACTGAATAATTCTGCAGACCATTAGTGTTGTCTGTTGGTCTGGCCTGGTTACACGATTAAGCTTTAATTAAACCAGGTTTATTAATGAAGATGAGTTTAAAAATGTGACTTTGTTTTGTTCGGAATTATTTGAAGACGAATTTCGCAAAAAGTTTTAAAAATTGGCTGTGAAAGCAATGTGATGTATATTATAATTGTGTAAATTTTGCTATGATTTTCATTTTGCTCGGAAAATCAATTGCCTTTCCTAGCAAAATCAAAGTAATGGCTACTGGGAAAATGTATAAGCACATTGCTACCATGCGATGCTTAAGATTCCACGCAAAAAGGATCAAATACATACTTGTATGATCCAATGATATAAGTCCCAAATCTTTGTATTCTCTTTATATCTTTAGAAACTTAGTACCTACTCCTCCCCGGAACTAAATGTCAAAAATAAAATGACAGCAGGTGAAGGTTGTCAGGAAATGGCGTCGGAAAATATTGTTTTTTACAAAACGAGTTTTATCTGCATAAAACACTATATTTGATTATTCTATAAACGAATAAAGATTAATAGATATATTTTCTATGTATCAGGAATCAAAAAACAAATAAAAACCGAAAAAGTATGTATATTCTACTAGTTGGAAGTTTTTAAACCCATCCTGTGAGTTTGATTACAAGAAATATACAAATATTGAAACCAAATATTGAGAACAAGGGCCTATGCTATCTAATTACGTAAACAATTAGATGAAAGACGTTGAGATGTTTATAATAAAACCACATAAACATTGACGTGGCAAAGCATTGAAACAACTAGTGATGTTCCATCACTTTTTGAAACTTTATCGATAATTGGTCTTTTTGTAAGGTATTTAGTATTTGTAAATAAAAATACAATATAATTAAAAAAAGTATATTTATTTACGATGAAACATGTAAAATAAAAGAAAAAATAAATAAATGCAAAAACATGAAGGCATTTTTATTGACAATTTATAATTAAGTTGTTCAGATGTGTACAAAAAACAATAATTCGTCTTTGCTGTTATGGAGAAGGGCGATGAAGTCTTGAGGAGCCTCGTAACTTGGACGCCAAGCTGACATTCTGTAAAACAAAACGGAGAAAATCATACCTTTCGACACACTTATCTATTCGAAACATTTTATTACTATAAGTAATTAAAAAAATATAACAACATACAATCATCACTAACAAATAAAAATAAATACTATATTACTATAATACGAAAACGTAAATTATTATGAGTAGGTAATAAATAAAAATAAAATAATTAATTAAAATTTTTCAAACTCATTACAATATATAATCATAACTATCGATAAAAAATACTATCTATTCAAAACGTAATATTATCATAAGTAATAAAAATAATTAATTAAAATTATATTAAAGCATTAAAATTTTCAATCGACACTATCGATAAAAAAAAAAAATATCGTACATTTATCGACACACTTCATTCCCTAATAAAAAAATAAAAAAAAAATAAACAAAAAAAAATTCACTCGGATTTAGACTTTATAACTAACGGGATAAAGACGAAAATCGACGGGCTGAACATTTGTCAACAAACCGCCATTTTTATATATTTTTTTTATAAATAACAACAAATTTAAGCTTACTATTATTTTACAAAAAATGGATAAATACATTAATAAATCGCCGTGAAACCTTGCACAAATTACTTAATAGCATATAAATAATGCATTTTACTGTATTTACTAAACAAAATCACAATAAATCACTCGGAATTCCAAACACTCTAACGGATTTTATCTGGCTTTATCTAATTGTTATAACAATGTATTTCTTACAACTAATTACCTAAATAGCATAATTATAAACAAAATAATCACATTAGTAAGAAAAAACAGCACTAACCTCAGACAAATTTGTGAAATCCGCAAAAAACAACACTGCACCACACAGCGCAACGGCCCGCGCAAATGACAAATGTCTTGATCAAATTTTAAATAATGGCGCGTAGATTACGTTTCGTTTTTGGTTCACGACATAGAAAATGTCACTAACGACACATGTCACTCAACTTCTTTATACAAAAGTAGTTTGTAAACAGTGATTTCAAGTGTTAAAGTCGAGTGGACAGGTGCGGTGCCCGGGCACCGCGCGGGGGCTATAGGGAAAAGTCGCGTTATGTCAAACGCGGTGCCCCGGGCACCGCGCGGG
Organism: Trichoplusia ni; assembly: GCF_003590095.1. Lineage (NCBI taxonomy): Eukaryota > Metazoa > Arthropoda > Insecta > Lepidoptera > Noctuidae > Trichoplusia > Trichoplusia ni. Next base: position 4,580,807 of record NC_039483.1, read on the forward strand.
GCTTTATGGATTAAAAACCTTATCTAATTATAATTTAGCAAATCCTTGTAAGAAAACTGTCTTCATTTCATAAACTTATCTAACCCTCATCTATTGTTACAGACGCCAAACAGCTGAGGAACGCGAAGCCGAGAGACAAGCAGCAAACCGCTTGATGCTGTCACTCCAAGCAGAAGCCTTAAGCAAGGGCTATATCCCTGAACCGCCACCAGGTTCAGCTCAGCTCTCAGCGCTTCACTACCAAAACCCGTCTAACAACGCGCCAGCACCACCGTCAAACACCGCTTTAAGCGCTTTACAGAATTTACAGCCGTGGGCAGGGAATCAGAATAGCTTTATGAATGCGCAAGCGCAGTCGGCCCCGCCCCCTCACCCCCCACCCGTCGCCTCTCCTATATGTTGATTTAGATTTTTGAGATAGAAAAAGGCATTTGAAATGTTTACAAGAATAACAATTGTATGAATTACGTCTTAAAATGTTTGACAAGACGGTATGTCAACTAAGTGAGGACAAAAGTTGACGTAACGGCGGCATCCAATCAATAAAATTTTAAGCTTATTGCTCTTGAATAAAGTTGATGTTTGAATATCACCAATGAAGTCTTTTGTGCTATTTCATAAACACTGTCTTTGTTTTAAAGGAGAATTAATATTTAAATACGCTTTTAACAGAGTTTTCTTTGAAGATCGATATCCCGCCCTCAAATGTACTTAGCTGTTTCTTAATATTTAGACAATATTGTACATACAGTCGTTATTAAAGGTGTTTTAACTATGATAGTACTGCTAAAAATACCTACATCTTATACTAAAATGCGTGTATATGTTTTCAAAAACTGAAATACTTTTCTGAACATCTTGCGAAATACATTTGATCTTTTCACTCTTTTCAGGCTAAATCTAAGATATAATTGTGTTTCAATCTTTTAGTGATACTTCATTGGCCAGTTAGCATACTCAATTAAACTAGCATATGTATTGTAAATGTGAAAAAATAAACGCTGATAAAATTTGCACTGTTACTCCAAATTCTAAGTAAGATGAGATCGCAAATACAAAGAGAGGCAAAACTTAGTTATAAACAATTATATTAAAAATAAAATACTCTTGCCTTTATTACAACAAAACTTAAAAACTAAAACATAATTTGAATATTCCTTTAATGTCTTATCAAAGTGACAGAGAAACTTAAATTTAGTATCACCCCTACCTAACTTTTGTCGGGCGATAGTTGAATTTTTATTAACATCCAATCTTTTCTTAGTATCGAATAATAAGCCGATACAATATAATAAAGCTAGTAAAATTCGTTACAACGCCAATGATCACAGTTACAGTATAGTGTCACAGTTTCATCCATCCGTCGGCCTTAACAGTTTGAAGTTTGAAGAATGTATTCATTATAATTAAAACAAACGCAATCGTCCCGGTTTGCGTTTACAGTCAAACAGTGAGGTGTAACGTGACTTAAATGGGTAGCTCAATTTACATTAGCATGTCCATACTGATTGACCTATCAACCGATAAAAGTTGGTCTGCGGTGGTAACCTCAAATAGACAATCCAGTATTTCCAATTTCCTTACTATAATCCTCCCAAATTGCTAAAGTGCAGGAACTTTGTCACATTAAAGGGCAAATGACGTCATAGTGACGTAAAAAAAGCAGTATTAAAAAGAGCGTGCAATAGAATTAAACTGTCAATAAACGTCACTAATCAAACTCACCATGGCGGAAAGGCGCATTAGCAATTTGCGTTGATAGTTAAGTTAGCTCTAGTCTACAATTTCACAATAGATTTCATACTATCGAATAAGAACGCTGTTCTCGCATTATTTTAATTTAAGTAGTAATAAATGTAGGTAACAATTTGTAAATAAACTTTATCAGTATTATAACGGTAGTTTTACTCGATTCTAAAATAATATTGTGTAATAATAATAATGTTCAGCTCTGCTTATTCATATATTATGTACTTAGAAACAATTCGTTTGAATGGCGAAATAAAATAATGGGTGTGTAATGGAATGTACATATTTACATAAGTTTTTCTTTCATAAAACTATCACCAGCCTAATTAAAATTATCAAAAAAACGGTTATAAATAGATAGCAATTGTCATTCTTGTGTTTTTTTTTGTTATTTCTAATTTTGACACTGTCATTTATAAAGAATTTATATTATTTGAAGAATTTTAGATATTTACGTATTTTGTGTTTTCGATAATATTGACAAAATGTTATTAATCGTTTTTTTCTACTTTTTGTATCCTCTATTAAGTTTCGTACTCTTAACGTAAATGCCTAAACAATTTACGCAGCATATTCAAATAATATACACAAGTTATAACATTACATATGCGAATAAATATCTAATAATAATTGTAAAAAGTTTGTAAATAGAGACGTAAGTTTAAATACTCAATTCCACATAAATTTTCATTTATATTACAGATCTCAATGTCTTAACCATAATGAAAATATACTCAACTTTTCTTACGTCTTTTAAAATGCCAGAGGTTGAAACATCAGGTGTGAGAAAGAGACGGCGCATAACGCAGTCTTGTGCGCTCTTTCGCTTCCACATCTACATTTAACGTTAGGAGGTCTGGACCTAGAAATGTAACAAGAATCAAGAATGCGTGTTAGACTTTCATAAAAATTGACTTCTTACACCAACAAAAGAATTTCGTTCTTCTTTCGCACGAAGTTTTTAACGTGCGTTAAAAAAGCTCCCGTGCGAATCAGGCCTGGCGCAAAACAAATGACAGTCAAATTATCAGCTGAACAACCTTCAACACTTCCTAATCAGCATGTTACTATTATCTGAAGAAGACGCTGCTAGCCGCAATGTATAGCTCTGTCTCACTTTTACAATAACCACAACTTGATAAGGTCAAATTCCCAACTTCGATAGGCAATTTGTCTGTCTATGCAACATCTAAATATAAGTTAAAGTATGCATTCCAAGTATATGTAAATATTAATTGTAACACTATTTATATAAGTGATAATCTATAATGTAGCTCAATTCACTGTGAAATCTGTCTTAAATCGCGTTAATGTAATAGTATTGTAAATTATTGTATAATTGTCGAATTTTCATTAAGTTGGCTATACCCAGGTGGACGTTTTAATAAAATATTAAAATATCCGGAAATTTGTTTTGTTTTAACTCTCCTTTCACCCTTATCTCCACTTTAGTCAAGAAATCCGACGAAAATTTTCTCAAAGAAATACAAGGAAAAGCAAAAGTGATCTAAATGATAATAATTTGCTGAAAAACGCAATAATTGGAGTAAATAAAAACAGAGGTTTTTAAAGTAGCTTTCGTGAGGTCGATTCATTATTAAATGATGTAACGGTTAAGCAGCAATCCGGGTAATTACACGTTACTCACGTGCAAGTATATGGTTGAATTATTTAATATAATAAGAGAATCCGAATCAACAATCTAATAAGAATCATCTCGACATAAGATCAAAGGCTGGGTAAGCACCTAAAAGAAAAACTGATACATACGCTCTCAAGACCAGCGCAACTGTTTCTGATCTCTGTCTGTTGGGGATTTCGAAAATAAAGACTTTTTCAATTATATTTCTAGACGCTACAATTTCTGTTGAATAACGCTACATTCTCATCGAGGAATAAATAACCGTACCGAGCGCTGAAATTCACTCAGTCACATAACTAGCAATAAATGCTGGTCATTTGTCTATTTACAATATCTAACTACATCTGTATTTTGTACTTATATATAACGTCCTTGACCGATTTTGGCGATGTCTTCTGTCGTAAGGCACCCGAGCTCCAATTCCGCTATTTACAATTGCCGATGAATTAATGGAAATTGGATTGAAGTTGACTCTATTCGTATTCTCCTAAGCATTTTGAGTGTTCTACCCCTTACTAAATGTCCAATTATTGTATTGGCAAAATGATTATTAGAATAAGAATAAACATAGGCGATTGTACACAGCGAAATTGAAGACCGCCGACAGCCGAATTGAAGATTTGCCGCACATATTATAGTGATTAAGCGTGTGCGCAAATACAGGTGCACTCTCCATTCCTTTCCTCTCAAATTTACTTTAACCCGAAAAGACAGCAATCTAACACGACTGAAGAGAAAATTATCGCAGGACCCACATTCTTCCGGGCAAGCTGTGATGACATTTACTTCTAAAACTTTACGAAAAATGTTGCGTGTATTAGAAGTCGAAAAGAACAATTCCAGAAGTAGTAAGTATTTCTAGAGTAAGTTTAACTGACTTTTGTCAAGCAAAAACCAGCCTAGCTCACTATAATAGCGGTGAGTGCCCTCAGCGCATTAAATAACCCTGAATGCCACACAAATAACTGTCGCGATCAGCTAACCCTACGATAAGTTTGATAAAATTAATTGTATCGGATAATAAAAACTGCTAACTGAATATATATGCAATTACTTATTCAAATACGAGTAAAGAAGTGCTCCTCGTATCGGTATTTTTAAATTTATTTTATATCGTAGGTGTTAAATGCCTTTGACATTTCTCTTGGAAAGAAATGGTGGCGAAAGTAGGTCTATAGAACATAGATTGATAATGTGAATCTTCACTTCTTCTGAACAATCTTCTTCACATCTTTTGAATGATATCTTCATTCAAAACGGCATCAAACCGTTTTAGTTTCCCTGTAGTGTAATAGCCTTTTTTTCAGCTGGCAGCCAGAATGTGGGTTTTGGTAACGACACAAAATCGTACAGAAAGCCGCTACTCTTTAGTCACATAGCTTATAGGAAGGGCTCAACGAAAATAGCTAAGAGCTCTTATTCATCAATGCGGAATGGTAAGTGACTGAAGTAGAAATCAGCTTGTCTTGTAAAGATAGACAGGCAGATCGAAGGGGTAAACTAGTAAGCAATAACGAACGGTCAGTAATTAACTATGACAAATAAAGGAAGTTGTAAAAAACTGTATTTTCAAATTGATATAGTCACCCCTATTGGAAAGGACATTTTCCATTCTCTCTATCTAATCTAATCTAATGTGTAATTGATTTTCAAATGTATAATTTAAATATGTCCATACTCAAGTCATTACAGTCCTATATATAACTTACGTTACTTAACATCATTCAAAAATAGCAATCATCAAAAGACAAACCGCTCCATTAAATACAATTCGGTAGGAAGATCTACTCTTATTTGTCAAAAAAAAAAGCGGCGCTAGACCCAAATTATACACCTACAACGGAAAACAATTGTTCACAAAACTACTTTAAGCGAAATCGATTTTAAACAAAAAATCTTCACGTTTCCTGCCCCCTTCAAACGAACGATTTAACGACAATTAGGCCGCCATTACATCTGTAATACAATTTTAATATCAAGAAGGTTTACAATAATACAACATTATAAGAGAACGTGACTCCTGTGCTATTATTACAACCTTTTGTTTTATGAACCGAGGAAAAAACTAAACTGATTGTTTTTGTGAACCCTAATATGCTTTTACCACAAAACGCTCACAACATCCATACTGCCAAAACGCTTCTTAACCATTGCTGGTTTACATCTAATGAACGATCAGTGACATCTACGAAAAGCAGCAATGGATGTGATTCATAACGAAATTACAGTTTTGAATTCATAACACAAAGATATTGATGTATATCAAGGTTACCCAAATGATATTTTAAAGGATGTCGCCGTATAATCGATGTTTAGCGATGGAAATAATTTGTCGGCGGCGGCGGCGGTTATAAGTCACCTTACATTGTTAATACGTGTATCATTATATTCATTATAGCCTACGCGTTTGGTTGGAACTATTGTTGTTCGTTAAATATAACAATGGGAGTATTGTATAGGTGAGTAGGACACACTTATTGGAGGTTTAATGTCATCAATGTGTAATACTATTTTATACTGTATCTTAGTCTCTAAAGATAAAGTCTGGAGAAACACGCTCTAAGCCTGGGGTTTCGAAATGTTGAATATGTTTCTATTTATTCATTATTAAAATTTATTTGTAGTGTAGTCTCAAATAAGACCAAGTAAACCTCATCGTACCCTAAATATACATGGGTTTTATTTTAAAACTTTGACCACTCGGATATCTGAGTGGTTAAGGTCTTCACGCCAAACCTAATGAGCGCGACGTGTCGCGGGTTCGACCCCGCACTGGAGTCTCTTTGAGCTTCTTATTTGAATGCTTGAAAAGCCCTGTGACAAAATTATTATTAAAATCCTTAAAGCATGAGTCGTGTAAAAAAAACTAACCTAGGTACTTATAGACTTAAATGGTTTAATTGCTTCAAAGGCTCAGAAAGTACCTACTTAGCTACATTATTGTAGGCTATTTGATAAGTATCCACGTGCAGTCCATTTAACTTAAGCTCAAGAAGTGAAGGCATCAGAGCCTGTCATCGTAGGTATAAGCCAATAGTTTTTCCCTATAGATAAAATGAAACAAAAGGTATAGGTACAAATATATATTATGTCCGACTCTTTGTCCTGTATCTAACTCCCAAAGAAACAACCAGATTTTCATGAAACTTAACTGTCATTAAGCTGATACCAGGCGGGTATATTAAAAAGTATAAGTACAAAAATCTGAATCTATGTTCTATATAATTTAAATTTTAAAACAGTATGTAAGTTTGTGGGTTTTTTTGTCAAACATATTTGTATATAATTTTGTCTCCAAAACAAAATTACTGATATCCCTTCGTAAGTCGTATTAAAATAATTGACTCTCAAAAAAAACCTTTTAAACTTTTTTCCGCATCGCGTGATATTTGTCTTAAATTAGTTTACAGAGTCGCAAGGGCACGTCCGAGTCGGGAATCGAACTGGGGACCGATGTTAATCGGTATAGCGTGCGAACTGCGCTACTAGAGAATGATATAATATAGTCGTTGTGTTCAGTTTTGGCGTAGTCCGTAATCTAATATATAAATTGCTCGTAATTGGACTTCTGCGAAACGGCTTGACGAACTCCCATGAAATATTGTGTAGATCTGAGAATCGGAAAACCTCTGTGTTTTATGAACTCATTATTATTATATCTTTTGCCCTGAAACTCATTTATATGGCAAAAAAACGTTTTCCGGGACCGCAATTAACATAATATACACGTGTCTGGAACATTAGATTATCTGAATCCAGGTAGTTTTTAGAACCATAGTTCACAAATGGAACTTGACAACGTAATAACAAATGATATTATTCAGTTGAGTAGACAAAACTCGTAGACAATTCATGACATCCCTACTATACAAATAAAAATGACAAGTTTGACATAAGCTTCTCTGCAAGCAATTTGTACGTCACTACACGACAACATAATTTGCCTAGTTCCCAAAACTATTCATAATTCGTCCAATTAAAGGAAATATGTCGTGATGTAAATGAGATTTTATAAAGGGGTTGGATTATTTTTGTTCTGGACTGTACCTACACAGATTTTGAACTTAATTCACGGGCAGAAAATACGTTGTCTATTTTTCTTTTTCAACTTAAAATAGTAATAAAATATATTTTTGCAGTTTTCAAACAAATCCTGGCTATAATTAATAACTCTTGAAATTATCATCTTGCTTCAAGAAAAACAGTGGCTAAAACTTACGGACTTCCTCTAAATATATATATTTTAGATTCTAGAGCGAGTTGAATTTTAGGTCTTTATGATGCATCTAGTCTTTTGCTGTAGGCTGATTAGGTCTCTATCGAAATCAAAATCTGAATGTGTTTGGTTCAAGTAGACCTCTTTTGACCGCGATTTCAAAATGACATTTTTATCGAGAAGAACCGTCAAGAAACTACTCCTATAAAAGTGAAAAATACATAATTTCGTGTATCTCTTTAGAAAGTATGCCTAAATCCGTATCAACACAAAAACATTATCACCTTCTTTTACCCTATATTATAAAACGTTAAGAGAAGATTAATAATCTTCGTTAAGCAGTCAAGTAGACACATATTCAGATATTTAGGCGAATAGCGGAAAGCAATTAGGTAGTAAGTGAGACTGATTAGGTCCGCATCAAATATAATCCGGGCCTGGCATGCAATTTGAGGTGAGAGTGCCATAGAACTATGTATGGAATAGACGAGGCAAAGGACCGTTAGAGGATTTTGTTTCTATTTTCTATTATAAAGAGTTTGTTTGTTTGTTTGTTTGAACGCGCTAATCTCAGGAACTACTGGTCCAATTTGAAAAAATATTTTGCGTTGAATAGACCATTCATCCAGGAAGGCTTTAGGCTATAAACCATCACGCTGCGACTAATAGGAGCGAAGATACAATGGAAAATGTGAAAGAAACAGGGCAGGTATAAATCATAACTTATATTATTATCTTCTACCCACGGGGACGAAGTCGCGGGCAACAGCTAGTTTTCTATAATCTGTTAGTTTTCGTTTTGAAGGTTTTGGCTCCTAAACGGTAAAATGGAACCCTATTACATAGGCTGCGCTGTGTGCCATTCTCCAAGCTGTATCTCATAAACTGACAGTTGCAATTCTTACTGATTATGAGAACTAGAACAATTTTTGTTATTGCACTTTAATAGTTAAAAGTTATTTATAGAACTACATATCTCTTTTATGTTAAGGATTTTTGTTATAATCGAATGAAGTAAATGATCGTTTTGACCTATTTACTCTTAGAAGTAATATTTTGTAACCAATACATAAATAATACCGGTCGCGCTGGAGAAATTATGGAGAGGCCTATGTCCAACAGTGGACTGCTATAGGCTGAGATGATGATGATGATGAATACATGAATCAATCAAAATCATTCTTCTCAAGTAATAAAAAATATTCTGCTGTTTTCAGCGCGCTTGCTTAATTTTGATTTCGAGACTAATTATTAAATAACTAGCTGTTATTATTAAGTAACTAGCGACTTCGTCCGTGTCGTTAGGAATTTTTGAATGGGAACGTTTGAAGATTAATCATTTTCCCTATTTTTTTCCCACATTTTCCATTGTATCTTCGCTCCTATTAGTCGCAGCGTGATGGTATATAGCCTAAAACCTTCCTCGATGAATGGTCTATTTAAAACAAAAATAATTGTTCAATTTGAACTTGGCGCGTTCAAACAAACAAACAAACTCTTCAGCTTTATATATTAGTAAGATATATATACTTTATATATAAATATAGATAAAAATTGTTTATTCGGACAGTTGGACACCTACACAAATTAGAGCCTCCTAAAATTAACCATCATTGCCAATCAGCCCCTTCTATCCGTAGTTAGGTCTACAATTAGTCGAGCAACACCAGCCTCGTTAGTGAACCACAGAGCCCGCTCACATCGCCCGTCCCAGCTAATTCATTCGACACTGCAATACAATCAATTAAACACGAATCTAGGTAATGAGAACATTCTAGTGTTTGGGGAAAGTCTAATTAGTAATTACACAATTGCCTGGAAAAAGGAGTATGTTTTAGTTTTAAACAGCTTTGTTTTTCTAACTGCTCCTATATTGGAGGTTGAAAAATAACATAAACATGGACTGAAATTTTCGTAAAACATTTACATTACATGTCAGCTGGCGAACATTTTCTATAGGAGCGACTAAAATCGATGTCACAAAATGCATAAAAAATAAACCCATGCAATCTAGACTCAGAGTAGGTACAGTCAAAACGAAAAGCCTTAAATATTCTATGAGGCAACTTTTCAATGTTAAAAATTCTCAGTCCCCCTATTATTTTCAACACCCTTACTCGATAACGCTTTTATGTTCCCCCTGAAAGAAAAAATGAAATAAAGAGTAAATTTAAAGTTAAAATGGACTTGACGGATGACAAGGCTGACCCGTCACCGTCTTGTGCTCAAATATTCACGATGTGTCAACGGTGATCGAGTTCGGTACACTTATGGGCTTGAATGTACCTAGATGTTCAATTGTCAAGAGATTCATGATATAATTAGGAATTTAAACAACTTTTATTATGTTTAACGATGAATATAGTTGAGTCTCAGATTGTGTTGACGTGTACCGTCAAAACAGATTTTAAATACAATTCTAAAGAAGATACAGAAATTTTGGCTAAACATTTCATTATTTAAGAATGTTATAACTAATATTAAGTTAAATTTTTGAAATATGTATTTTGATCAATGACCAAAATTTGAAATTCTATTGGTACCCACGCTATCATAGAAGATACAGTACACAATACTATCCTATAATTTACAAAAACAATTTTTGACCCTAAATAACACTTCTGTCACTTGTTTAATCCTGTAATCTCAAACCCGTGCGAATTCGAGTAGCCAAACTAGAATCGTCCAATACAATAAGAGCCACAGTTTTCAATGAATCACTCTCCTTTGTCCTTCAAAGTTAGGGGAACAGTATAGCGACATAGTTCATGATATACTGGTCGATATAGCCCCAACTAATGATATCCTCAAGAGACAAGTTGTAAATGTTTGGAGATCGTCACATACATTTGATACAGTCCCACGCCCCGGTAATGATACAGATCTAATATTTGCAGAACATGATATTTAATATCAGATAGATGAAACTTTAATTGTATTGGACATGTTAATAGGGATAATGTTATCTGATGACGTCAATGATGTTTGAATTGATCAACACTTTGAGAATAATCTTGATGGAGAAGATGGGAAAATAGAGAATATAACAGGAATATTTCAACTGTACGTGTAGTAGCAGAAAAAAGACAATAGATAGAGAAATCATGCCGATTTCCTAATCCATGATTATGAACAAAATAGATTGCTGAATTTTCTGAATTATTCAATGGATCGTTTCCTTCGAACTTACCTAGTCTTACTTGCTTTTGTTGGCTGTCTGTGTATTGTATTCGAATTAAAACACACAGACAAATAAAACAATATTAAAGTTCGCTGTACCATCAAGCAACACTCTCATTTATCATCCTACATTAGATAAGTGAATCACAATTCAAGCGCCAATTTCCACCCACTTTTTATTAATACATAAAATCTCCCTCCCTCCATACAAAACAATAACACGGTTTTTGTAATTCCCTCGGCTAACAAGTGCGCCTTCATAAACTTTCCATCTGTACCCCACAAAGCTTTGGGGTTTGTTGTACCCCTTGGGGATTAACCGTGTTAACTGGCGTTTGATATTGATTCTCCATAACAACAGAAAACACACCTTAAGGATATAGACATAGAATTCAAAATCGTGGATAAAGAGAAACTGATTTAAGATGTTTGATATTCAGTTGAAGTAATTACTGTAACACGGTCAATTGTCAATGGATTTTCAACTTTAACCTCTTTCGTTTACGTTACTCATTGCAATGACGATCTTTAAGTTAGTATGGACGTTTAAGCATTAGTATTGAGGCGTGATTCCCATAATATGTACTGCGTTAGTGCAGTACGGAGTATTTTGCACTTGACTGTGGGTCTGGCTTTGGGAACATCTTGTTTGGTCCAAAGGGGTGATACCGATGGTCCCATTGCGACAGGTCTATTGATGTCTGTATCATATTTGTGAATTTCTCACGGTCCATTGAATTTGTTGGATTAAAAGTTAATGCAACGTGAAATTTCATTTGGTTTTGACAATTTTTATTATGATTAATAATGTCTGCTTTCAATTTAGTATTTTAGGAGACCGACACAGATATTTTGATGGTATTAATAGAAATCAATTGAGTATTTACCATGGCAAAAGCTGTCCAAACAACAGAACTGTGGTTCTTGCTCTGCCTTATCCTACTTGAAAAAAAAGTAAATAAAGAACTTGGATACGTCAACGTTTTTATAAAACTAGACCTCTTAGAACATGAAGGTCCGACAAAAAAGAGTCAAATCTCAAATAAACCAATCACAATCCTTTTCTATGTAGAAGAAGGTTTTGCTCAGCAGTGGCTTTGTAAAGAAATTAAACATCAAATTCATGTAAAATCTCATTCGAATATAAAAATGAAATACCAACTTATAAAAATAATACCAACTAAAAAACATGAAACAAAAATATTCTTAGTTCCATTACCATTGAAAAAAAGCAATCAATAACGTATAAATAAATAATATTCGTACCCTTGCAATGATATCAGATGGTCTGCATATCGCGCCTATTACATCATCCGATAATTCGATCACGGACCCTCTGCAGCTTTTATTGTCCTCTATAAGTGGTATGGGGTAGCCTTAGGGTTGAACGGCGTGAAAAATGTTGACGTTATTTCATAATTAATTTTTGTATAGTAATATATAATAAAATAGCATAGTAAATTTGCGTTAATTAACAATATTATGACGAAAACTTTTTGATATCAATATAGAATTAAGTATTACTTCTGGAAGTATGAAATAGCTGTTCAAAATATCGGAATTCGGGGTAAAATCAAACCTATTCAGTAAAGGGAATTATAATTTTAATATAAACATAATACATTTCCATGAAATTATTGAGTCATACATTAAGATTAAATAAAATGCTGTATTATTTAATTTGTCTTTCATTGTCAATTTATTTACATGTGCACTTTTACTTCAACTGACAATAAAGTTTAACAAACTTTTTGACATTAAATAAAAACAGCTCAGTGACAACCCTATCCATACATTTTTTAATTCATCATGCAGCGACAGACAGACAGTTACAGTTGTTTGTTTAGACAACAGATTGTTTTACAAGTAAGTCCAAGTATTGTGTTCACGAGTCATTGCTTTCAAATGTGTATTAAAACATTTATATTATTGTTGTTAATAAAAACTCTTTGTTAAAAAAAAACGATTGTTTTGTGACACTGTTTTCAGTTGTTGATTTTTTTTATTTGTTTTGTATACTTAGATACGAGTTGTTCGAAAGACGACTGCAAAATAGCTTGATCTGAATCCTACTAACATATAAAATCGATAGTTTGTAAGGATTTGTTAATCTTTTAAAACTGAACGATTTTTTTAGCCTGTAACTAAGCAGTTCCTGATATTAGTTTGCCCAAATAAACAAACGCTTCAGATTTACAATATTTACTACTATGATGTTAAATACATCTTCAAGTACTACACAAGACGGTTAACACGGTATGTAAATTATATGTAATCATATTTTTTTTCATTGAACGAAACTTGTATTCTTGAAAATAAAGGAAATTTTATTGTATGTAAAGATACCGAACTACGTCAAAAACGCTATATCTATACTAATATATAAAGCTAAAAAAGTTTGTTTGTTTGTTTGAACGCGCTAATATCAGGAACTACTGGTCCAAATTGAAAATTGAAAAATTCTTTTTGTGTTGAATAGACCATTCATCGAGGAAGGCTTAAGGCTATAAACCATCACGCTGCGACTAATAGGAGCGAAGACACAATGGAAAATGTGAAAAAAAAACTAGGCAGGTATAAATCATAACTTATATTTTCTACCCACGGGGACGAAGTCACGGGCAATAGCTAGTATCATATACGTATAATAATATATCTATTGTATTCTCAAGAACATTCAATATATTATCATAATTAACTACTTCATAATAAAAGTCCATTCGATCTCTCATTAATTTCTAAACTCAATTATTTTCATAGCAATCACTTAAGAGTTAAGAGTAAACCGCAATCATTCGTACTAAGATGCTTATCCGTTGATCGATTATAATTCAATCACAAACAAATAAATTTTATCCCTATTACCAGTTTATGTAGACCCCTAGAACTTTTATAAGCTTTTGGAAAGATTTGACAAGTGTGGGTCTTTATACATTGGACACATTATATGGCCCTCAAAAGCGCGTTAAAACTCAATAGGGCGGGATAACAGAACTGTCTATAAACTTGCAATTATCTATAGATGATAAAGAGGGTGGAATAGGCAGAATACTAGACAAAAGTTATTTTTCCACGTTTTTATAGGTAAACTCCCTTTCTTATTTGTTTGTTTGTTTGTCGTTCCGGTCGGATTTTTGCAACTCAATTTTGGGGTACTTCCCGATAAGCTAGCAGTCTGAAATTTTCAGGGTAGCTTCAAACCCGATGTCAATACAATTTACAACTAGAAAAATTTGATGAAATTTGACATTTAAAAACGTGGGTTTTTAGATTTTTTAATTCTATTATTTTTTTATATCAAATATAATTTTGTATTTATGAAATTATTGTTTTGTTTCAATAATGGCAGCATATAAACGTTATTTTGCTTCCCATGCTGTGAAGGTTATGAGCTACATTAAACATACATAGTTTAGACATCCACAATAACAAATGCATAATGTTTCTTCCATAATTAAGTTAAGAGTAGAGTAGTAGACCCAATTACTATCTTTAATCTTAAATTCAAAAGATTTTCTCATCAAAATCGAACATTTTTCATTTCAAAACCAATGGAAATGAATATGCTTACGAAACAGCGTATTAATATTGTAATACCTAATTAAGTTGATATATTTTTGATCTCACACACAAAGAGTGTGTACTGTTTTGTGAGACACTGTATTATTTCATAAGTATAACATGTACCTTTTATAACTGAATAAATAAATAACTATACCTGCCCATAGTCCTAAAAAACTCAATATTTTAAACGCCTTTATCTTTGAAACGCGTCTATTTTGATCGGCAAAACTGTCGCGGCGCGTCTACACCACTTAGTCTATATTTAACCCCTCAAGTATTGCAATAAGTTAATTGTTGGCGATGGGGCGAGGGTTACGACCGGCCCGTTATATTGTTACCGAGATATCGTTAACCACGGTTTTGTTTTAGTGTTCTTCTTATTATGGTTATTGCAGGGTTACAGGGTTATAGTTGGTAATATGATTATTATTATTTTGATAGATACCGCGGGGTAGTGTTGGTGTCTATTTTTGTTTACATATATGTATGTAGGAATGGCTAATTAAACAGACTCTAACTATTATTATTTCAAATAAGTAATTTCGAAATCAGATTCATGAAAAAAAAGACTAGAAAAGTCAATAATTTTTAAAAGAGCAATTAAAAATTTCTTGTAAGTACAAAAATTGAAAAGAATGAATCAAATGCCTTATTTTAAAGATTCCTTGAGTAGAAAATAAACATTCAAATTAGATTTAAAAAGTCAAAAGTAAGTAGGTAATAAAACAGACTATTTGACTCAAATCTATTTAACAGATGACGTAAAACACGAAAATGATCACATTATGACTTTAAATACAAAATAACAATACTGAGGCAAACAATTTTAATTTACAAGCCGGCGCGGCCCAACGACAATGCGACAAAAAATCGCATCGCGTAATTGAGTTAATACTGCGACGGAGGGTGGGCTAGCTCTGACTTATGTTTGACGAATTAAAAAGGGGCTGGACATGAGTCTGGACTGAAAGATTACTAGCCTTTGCTTCAATTGACAGACTAAAAAAACTTGTAGAAATGGACTAACGAGGCTAGTTAGTAAGGTAAGAACTGTTTTATAATTGTTAAATACGTTACATAATAATAAGCAAAACTCTACATGTTTTCTTAAATTCTGCTTTATATTGTAAATGCATTATTACTTAAAGGCTGATATATTTTTTAAGACATCTTTATCCATTTTAACGACATCCGCGCTAAGGATTTTAATCTAATCTAAATCTTAAGTTACATTAAATGAATTTGAGATGACTAGTGATTTGTCATGTGGCTAGAATGAGGCATTAATAATACGATCTGTAACATCTCAAATACATTTAGGTCGAACAACCACTAACACACAATCAAAATATTCTCTCCAAGAAACTGCAGAATAACTTAAAATACCCCGTGGGTGTACATTCGAACATACCTACGCAAAAACTCTCAACAGGTCTCGATAAAATGCAAAACACCTCAAAGAACGTATTATCAAAATCTGAACACAACACGACACCTGTCAATCGAGTACACAACTCGATTAATCGCAACAATCGGTAAACACGGCATCGATAACGCGCTACTAATTATTCTCATTCATCTGTCGCATAATGAGCAGGGCCTGTCGACAAACACCGCTCACTGTGAACGGAATAATTTATATGACGACTTTATATTCGCACGCATTTCATATAAGTTTCATTATGATGTTATTAATGTTGAACTCATTAGTCGATGTATTTAACATCAACTGTAATGACTTTAACAATTTCAAGCTGCATTTGTTTTTCGAAATCGACGAAAATTTTTTTTTGTTTAAATTTCAACATTTTAAAAGGCTTTCATGACAATAGAAGAAAGAGTGGGCAAATTGTGAATGTTGTAATATTTAAACCTAGAATCAAGAAAGAAAAATCATTTATTTTGACATAAACGCGAGTTCACAATACAAAAAAAAAATCGTAAAAGTGGGAAAGTACGTATGTATCTCTATAATTATTTCTATTGGAAAGCAGAGATCTTTACAAAACTAAATTCATGACTTCTACAGGCTCGAATTATAATTACCTTCTTTTTTAATTTCAACTGTCCTAAGAAGATTTTTTATCGACATTACTTTATTTGAACTTTATAAATATACTATTCAGAGTCTATCGCTAGTCTAAAATGCAGACAGTACCGCAACTATCCATTAATGTGAACTTTTTCTTGATGTTCGCAAGTAGGGATGTAGCTCGTAACAATAACCTAAACTGTCGGATATCCGAAACTATAGTATTATTCTTTATGGTTATTGTGACAAGAAACGACTTTGGAAACTACGGGTAATTTTCTAATTATTTAAAGAATTTTTACCTTTTTTATTTAATTCTTTACTAAGCAATTTTTTTGCCAACGACAACTGGGCTTTTGCCATTCGGAAATCTGTAAAATGAGATAAATACATTCATTCCATAACTAGGATATATAATTTACTTGTCTTTTTTTTAAACTTCCCTGAGAACCTGAGAAAAAAATTTCAGACAATTTAGACAGAGCTTACACAACTGCAATAGTCCTGATATATGAACTTTTTATTGGTATTTTTATCAATCACAGCTTTAAAAGGCGATAAAATAAATTTAATAACCACATATATTTTGTAAAATCAAATCCGCAACCGTATCCGAAAGATATTTATAGTAATACTATTCCCATATACGAACTCATATCCATATCCGAATTTGTATCATCATCACATCCTTATCCAGAGCCAGCAGGGCTGTTAGTTATATTCAGACTATTGGCGGCTAAACTAGCTAATTGTTCAAATTGATTATTTGAAACGGAACTTCCATTATTCAACGGTCTTGAGTTAAATTGTACGTCGGCAACGTCCATCTTTATGAGACCTATGGGCTTAGTCCTGAATTTAATTCAGCACATTGCTGTAACAATGAAAATGTTGACTGTTTTATGTTTATGAGGCTGTTTTTTATATACGGTACTCATATTTCTTCTTTATTGAAAATGACAATAATGGGGTATTTGACTAAATGTAATAATATAAATATGTATAGACCGTCAGACAGATTTCCAAAAAAATCGTATTCTTCATTTCATATATCATAAAAAGTACCTACTTGTTTGGTAGTGGGAGCTAAAAATATCACTTGCAAGTAAAAAGCGTACTGGTAAGTGACGTCACTCGAGATTTTAAATCACTGTATCCGCTTCATTTTTTGTTTACGCGATGAAAGAAAAAAAAACATTACCTATATCTTTTAGAAAACTATCTAACAGAAAAAAATACAATTTTATTATACAATTCTATTAAGTTGCCGAAACATATCTGCACAAAAATTATTTCACAATCAGAATCTAAACAAATACGAAAAGTGACAACCTTATTCGCTTACCAAACTGAAACGGCCTATAATCTTGATGCGATGACTCAAAAATCAATAGTCTGCAACAGATAATTGTATTAGGGCTGTCCCGTGGTATATGTTGTAGCGACACGCGCCAAATTGCGCGGTAATTGCGTTCGGATCATCCGATGTCGTTAGCTATATGAGGTGTAATGCGACTACTTTAAATTGAGCTCTAATTAAGAAATATATTGTGAGAATATTGTTGCACCTAAGGTTATAAATAACTAGACAGTTATGTTATTTTTATTGGTTCAAACATTTTAGAAACAAATATTTATTCCTTTATTTTTTGCCTAGGTATAATTATGCTTTTGATTTTTACGGTGGTATTTGCAACGAGGTTTTAGATTGTCTCAAAAGACTCATAATGTAAATAGCTTAATATAGGTACTATCCATCCCATCTAAAACTACTAAAAGCAGGTAAATGAAAAACGAATAAAGAATATGAATTAGAAACAGGTTAAATGCTAGTTGGGCATGTAACACTATGGATACCGAACAAATACGCTGAAGATAAACAAATGATAATAAAACTACAAAACACTTTCAACTACTAAACGTATCAAAGTTGCTTAACCTCGATCCTGACTTTTAGCATCTGTCAGAGCGGCAGCAGAAAATTCAAGTGAGGTAAACTCAACTGTCATGATCATGGTCATAAGATACAGTACGTAACAGAGAGAAAGCAGAGTCTTAATAAAAAGATTCCCGCTCTTACTCTTTAAGTATAAAACCCTGAAAACTGTCGTGAGAATGATTCATTATTAAATGATGTAACGGTTTACTCACGCGTATTTATCGGGGTAGCCCGACTAGTTTCGGAGGAGGGAACCGTTACATCATTTAATAAGGACATAAACACCAATCAACTTACATTGGGAAACGGAATACAACCTTACGTTCTATATTTGACCACGAGAGTACTTATTTTCGCCCACAACCGTACGTGATGTGGTTCAGTAATACAGCTAAATTTAATACTGCTATTAATAGAAACCACTATTGTTAATTACTTCACATCGGTATAGCAATTCAGGAGATTGAATGACCCAACTATATTGGAATAACTGATTGACCATACATTGCTTTGTTGTTTTATAGTTATTTGATATAAATGGGTTGAATAGTGTAAATAAAGTGTTTTCTTACAAAAAAATGCTTTAATAGAATTATTTTATTGAATGCTTGGGAATCTTCATAGTCGTCATCGGCCTAGCCTTTTCCCAACTATGTTGGGGTCGGCTTCTAGTCTAACCGGTTTCAGTTAAGTACCAGTGTTTTACAAGGAGCGACTGCCTATCTGACCTCCTCAACTCAGTTACCTGGGCAATACGATACCCCTGGGTTAGACTGTTTATCAGACTTTCCAAGCTTCTAACTAACTGTTATGACTGTCAAAGATGTAGGAATACCAGCCAGCTTGAAAATCTTCATAGTATGATTATTTTATGTTTCTCGTAAAAGTTCAGAAACTTAAGAAAAACAGTGTTTCCATTATTTTGTTATTTAATTATTATATAAGCTATATATTATACATAGTTCGTCTGTTGCCATGACGCTGTAATTGTTGATTCGACTATAAATGTGAAAATAAGTAAAAAAATACCACTAATAGTTGGGACAAACTCACATACTAATTCGCAAGCAATGATAAGATTCATACATATATTGAAAAGCGGGTTGATAAAGAAACTTCTCCTTTCTCTGAGTTTATTTGACGACCTCCGTGGTCGAGTGGCGTACGCACCGGTTTCAAGGTGTCGCTAGCTCTGAGGTCCCGGGTTCGATCCCCGGTCGGGTCAATGTAAAAATTCACATTTCTACATTGTTTCGGGTCTGGGTGTTTGTGGTACCTTCGTTGTATCTGAATTCCATAACACAAGTGCTTTAGTAACTTACTTTGGGTTCAGAACAATGTATGTGATGTTGTCCGCATTTATTTATTTATATTTATTCTGCTTATTTTTTATAAATTCGTACATTTAAATACTTATTATATTACACTTATACTCTTATATGCATTTTCCAAATCCCATGTCACCAAATTATTTTGACCCAAATCGAAAACAAAATAAAATAACAAAAGAATAGCCAAAGAAAATTCTTCGCTATCATATTCTAAAAGATCCCAGCCGAATAAATTTGTCTGACCAAATAAAATTTGAAATAACATCTCTCGTGCTCCGAGCGATAGTCATATAAAATCAGGGTACCGATAAAATGCACGAAAAACCCCTCGGTCGCTGTCACGTACGGAACCAATCGAAATCACTGCAACGTTGTGTTCTCATCAAAAATTCATACATAAAGCCTGCAACTGAATATCAATTCTCGATATCCATTATGCTCTGAAAAATCTAGTGTCTATGGTTAATATTGAATAGATACTGAATAATATTTGAATTTAGAACAGAATGTTCAAAAAGGTTTAAGTCGATTGTTTGATTGTCTATGAATAAACATATACAAGCTACTTAGATTTTTTTACGGTGTTAACTGGGCGAATTTGTAAAGGCTTTTCTCGTGATGAAAAACTACTTAAAATACTGTTAAAAAATTAAAGTAAATAATCATCATCCTAACCTTTATCACCAACTATATTGAAGACAGCTTCCAGCCTAACCGCATACCAGTGTGTGGAAGAAGTTAGTAAGACTACTTAGTTTAATTAAAAAATCAAACCAAATATACACAAAATTCAGTAATTTCAGAAAATTCTAGTATTTTTTGGGGACCGGGGAGTAACTGAGTAAGTTACTATTTACTATTAATTATTCATATCAGTATAATTTAAAAGCAAAACTCCTTTCTGCGTAGGCCCATATACGATGGTAGCAATCAACATTTTAAGCATTTTAAGATCTGTATTTAACTCTGGAAAGGATAACAACCATACCTAGAGATATTCCTTATTTAAACATCATAATATGAATATTAAAGAAAGTTCCTTAAAATAATGCTTCTTTCCAAAACTCACCTACACAATGGTACCTCATTGTGAAATTTCCAAAAGATCCCGATGTACGGATATATAAGGTATAAGGAACGGTTACGGCGAAGTCGTAAACGTCCCTGACAAATTACATAACAATAATACACGCTATCCGTACACCGGGCCGTTTGCAAACCGGTCACGTTTCTATTGCGTTCCGGATGAACGTGGACTCTAACTCATCTTGATACTTTGCTTATGCACAATTTTTAGATCATTTGAATCAAAGTAATTAAACTTGCTAACATCGTGATCGCAATGCGTTGCAATCCTTCATACACATCGTGAGGAAACCTGACTGTATTTTTTGGATAGTTTTAAGCCACATCACCTTAGGCATATAACTGCAGTCAAACATACAATAAAAATCATTAGAGGATTAGATATAGCAGCGATCAAATTAAAATATAACACTTATAAACGACTTCAAGTTAAGTTGCGTTTAATAAATATGTAGGTATACTGATAGTCTTGGATTTTCTTTTTTTAGGATTGCCCTTTATTTATTTTCTGCGAATATTGATCCTCATTCGAGATTCATTGTTGTATTTAATAGTTTAAAAATATTTTTTGTTAACTAAGTAAAAATTTGTACAGAAATCTGTATTTTTTTGTCTAAATACTTTTCTAGAACGTTTTTTACGTCGTTTTTGAGACACACACTGATTCAGTCAAGTTGAAATGTTATAAAGATATTAAACATAATACATAACATTTCCGCGTTGTATAATGTCATTCGGAAAACCTAATATGGAACAAAGACAGAAAATCTCTAACTTAGATAATTAAATGATTAAATACTACAAAGAACTATATTTCACAACATTTGGCACAAAAATTGCATCGAAATACTTAAAGTATCAAAACCAGCCCATCCACCTAGGATAAGAGAGCTCATAAAAATTATATCGAAGTGAGCGCTGTGTTTTGCCACGATTGTCATATCGGTATTGAGCAGCATTGTACTTAGTTATTTAACACGAATGATCATAATACACCCCCAAATACTTTATCGATAGACCCCTCCAATCTCTTACATTTTACATAAGAAGATTGTTTGATAGCAAGATAGGAATAGCTTTTATGTTGAATGTATTTTTGTATGAAGATTTTTTTTAATTGAGCGACCAATTCGTCCCCCAAATCTTAACAAGGAACTTTCCCTTGATAGCGTTGATATCATCCCAATACCGTTTTCTAGCAGATCGTTGGGCGTAGCTAACCCTAGCTTACTGTTTGGAAGCGTTTGCAGCAAAAAGTGACGTCATATGAAATTTTGTTCTGTATGTAAAAAAAACACCTTACTTAAAGTAGTATTATTGCAGTTGTGGAAGCGTGACGTCACAAAACATGGCGAACAGCAGCGACTGTCTTCTGTTCTTTCTTCTTCCTTTACTTTAAGGGTTAAGGGCAGTACTCCAGTAAAAGTTTATCCTGTAAGTACCTCCTTCATGAACTTTGTATGAATATTTTAGTTCTTCTGTTTTTTTAAACATCTTCCGCACTAAAGAACTAAGTCCTCGGGTCGCAGGGGGTTGCACAGACGCTCAAGACAAGCATTCGTCGATCACAAAAAAAATATCCTACACGGGGATCGAACCGGGCCTGTTGATACATTATTATACTTTGCTCTCTATTCGGGACGCAAATATATTGTTATATCTCATTACATAATTTACACAAAATGAATAAAACTTCAATCATGAAGTAACATAAAACTACAAATCGAGAGAATAATGATAATATTTAATACGACCAATTAATTACATGTTTATAACAATTTTATCGGTGAGCTATCTAACTTAAAAGGGTTTTATGCATTCAGTATGTAAGGCATGCCCTCACAAATCACTTGGACCTTTAAGAATGTATTAAGTACTGGTTTGCTAAGAGTTCCGTATATATATTTTATATCGGCTTTAAAAATTTTGTATTTTGATTGTTGTTTAAAGTTTTTTTGGTGTATCACAATTTAACACAATTTATGGTTACATCCAGAAAGCGGACATTGTAATAGCAGAATGACCTTCTTTTAATTCAAATCACATGGCATTCTAACTCTCTAACTGAAAAATAATTAAAACTGCTCCACTTTTCAACTTTACTCTTGTTGAACAAAAAAAAAGAAGCATTTAAAAAAGTATATTTTGCAGAACGCTTTTGTCAACATAAAAAATTGTCAGAATGCAAACTACCATAGCCAAAACAAAAACAAATGCTAAAAAATCCCGCCAAACAATGACAACACGACTTTTTTCGCCACAGACCCCAAAAGAGATAAAAAAAAAAACAAAAAGGCACAGATAATGCAGAGAGGTAAACATTGAACACGTATAGGACTAAATATAAATGTCTCGGAGGAACATTAAGATAGCGGGTGGAATGTTAAAAGCTATTTAATATTATGTTCTGTTCAAACTTTATTATGGACCTGAATACGGATGGTCGAAAGTACTGGGTTCTCATTGGAATTATGGAATACCATACTTAGGTAGGTACTCAATGAAAAATCTTACGAATGTGAATAGTACCCTTCTCTTAGATTTCGGTCGACATCCTCTAGTAATGAATTGTTCAACAAAACGATATTTTTTATTTTTAAACACGAAATTATATGTAGTTACTAAGATTAGCGCGTTCACTCAAACAAACGTTGTAGATTATTACAAACAGAGAAAGTTTTCTTTTAACTTACGTGTTTGTTAATAGCTATTATTTAAAATTGGATTGACTGGTATTTTTATGTGCTGTTTAGCTAGCCAAGTGAAATTCTTACAATAAAAACTAAAAAGCATCAGAAAAAAAGCTCAATAAGAATGATGACTGGGTATAAAAAGAAAAAATCTCATAATTCCCTCATTTAGATAATTGAAAAGTATGAGACACGTATTTTTTCCTTTTTCAGAAAAACTAGAATTGACAAAGATTAACTGCTTTAAAGTTTAGGAGAGGGGGCTTGTGACGTAACGATAGAGTAAAATTTATACTCAATCTTGACGTCACGCGTAAGTTTCATTCACTGTTATTTGGTCAATATGTTTGTGGGACAAATTAAAAAATACGTATCCATTATTATACAAAAAACTACAAGACACTGCAAAAAAAAATAGTCATTATCCCTATTATTTGGTATTTAAATTTCGTTTTGATAAGTAACATGACTTGATGCTAGTGATTGGAGATAAAATAGATTACTTACATACCTTTGGATAATATGGGAAAAAACTTGGGAAAGTCATAGAAATCAGTCATAGAGCATACCTCCAAATCAGGGCCAGCAAGTTTAAAAATAACATTTATTTATCAACAAAGTACTTACGTGCAGCCGTACAATTTGTCGTCCTACAAGACGAAGGCATTTAAATGAAAGCGCGATAAACAGGCCGTGTATTAATGAATGTGCGTCGAGCCTCTCCAACATCCCACTCGGGAATATTGTCATATACTAACTACCAACATTATGATATCCCTACGGAACCCATAGATGTGACATTTCTACAATCGTTAGCAATGATCGAATGGCTCGAGTAATGAGGATTCATACAAATGTGACCTATCTTTATGACCAGGGCTATATTAGAAAATGATTCAATTTCAATTGTCTAGGTATCACATCGTCTACGAGTGACAGCCTGGTGATAGACTGACAGAAAGATAGCGAACGCTTAATAGGGTTCCTTTCCAACCCTTTGAATACGGAACCCAAGAGTGGAAAATTTGTCACTAAACATACATCAATATCCTATCGCTCCAAGTACTGGGCCCGTAGACGACTTAGCAAGCGTTGGTAAAGCTCGAATCACTCAAATGCTTGGACATTCCTCTTTTAGAAGAGACATGGCTTTGAATTGTCAGTATTTCATATTTTATCGTGTAAACAATTGTTGGTGAGCCAAATAAATAAAATAAAAAATAAATTGGAGGGATTCAATGAGCGTTGGATTGCGAAGATATTTCACTGGTACACACGCAGTGAATTTTCACATCTTCATTTCTATGAGTGAATTCTGATAAAATCACTAAACTTTTAAAAAACATCTTTGTGCCGAACTCTACAATCACCTGCAAAAATACCCCTAAACTTAGACCAAGCATTTGTGAATCACACCAATGATTGTCTTGTTGTGATGTGTAATCGCAGTTGTGAATTACTTGACAATAACTCATCCTTCATTTGATTCTGCCATTTGCCACGACAAAAGGCATGAGGCGTATCCCTTTATTCATGAAAATAATGTACTCCCGTAGTATGGAATCATTGTGACGCGGAGGGTTCACAAGCACATAAATCACGTGCACAAAGACGTCTAGACTCAGAACAAGCATTTGTGGATCACACCAAGCGCAAAGTGGTGACCTCAACCACTCTGCTATAAGTGCAGTCAAATGCGACTTGTGTTACAAACAAATGGACCCCAAAAGCACGAACTTGCGCCTATTCGCCATGAATTATGTTCCCTTTAAAAGCTTATATTACGCTTATTTATATTACATTATCCTGTGTAACCAGACCCAAGCGCGAAATGTAATTTCGACATTCAAGTCGACTGAATGACAACTTCAACATTAATATGGTTTTATTTAATTGGTATTTAAAAATTGAACCATAAACTAGACTAACACTCTGTGGAACCCATTGGGGCTGATGCATTGGGCAGCGGGATGGTCGGAAAGGGTTACCGTGGCCCCGGTACACGGAGGGCAAAGGAACGAACACGGGTGGGTTTTAGTCAGTAGAAGTCTGACACTCCCTTCCGCTCAACCCAAAAATTGGTGATTAAAGGACCAGACTAAAAGATCAGTCGCTCCCTTAGAGGTTTGGTAATGAAAAGAAAAAGTAGTGCATCGACTCAAAAGATAGGTTTTTTTTTGGATGAGCCCGCCACACATGCAAGTCATTGCAACTACTATAAGCCAGGCTCTGCAATGAAACCAACCCCGAAACACTTAAGTTCGGTGTGTCTTATTGTGTGCGTATTTGAAATTGCCTTGGAACCCGCAGCGAAATTAATCAGAAATAGTAAAAAGGCGGAATAAGAAAACTTGTTCCACTTAAAAGTTTAACACGCTTTGTAAATTCCGAATACCAATCGTCGAACTATTGTACAAACGCAAGTACGAAACGATATCCAAGCTAATTGAATAATCCAAGCTTTATATAGGTTTCAAAAACCATCTCAATCTGAGTCCTACACGTTCAATTCAGATTAGCTATCTACGTCATCCGACAATAAATCGCGCGACTCGTCGTAGAATAAAGTCGTCAGTGTATCGTGTCCGTATCGCTGCGCCCACGACTAACCCAGACTTGTATACGAGCGACCGAACCTTATGACAGTGACGCACTCAGAGAATACAATGCAATTAAAACCGAACACAAAAAAAAAATACTAAACGCTGTTACCAGAAAAATTTAAATTTGATTTATAAATTAGTTACTTATTTTCCTACCCATTTTTCAAAAAATCGGTGCGTGAAACTTGTTAAAAAAAAAAAGATTTTTTTACGATCCTATAGAGAAATTACCTGTTGACCTCATGAATTTCCATTATAACTACTCAATTACAATTAACATTTGATCACGTGATCAACTGACAGCTAATGTCACAATCATACATCTCTCTTCGCTTGACGTCAATCGTAAATATCTACGCGTGTTTAAAAAGTCCATTCAATGTTAAAAGAATCCCTTAAATACTTACTCAACAACTTTGAAACAAAATTAAATACGTACAAGAATATTTCACACATAATTTGCAGTCCATCTGTCTCTTCTTCACACCTTAAAAAGACACAAGAAGGCATGAGACAAAAAAAAAGCTTATTTTGAGTATTAAAGTAGAAATTAACGATCTCGTGCCGATGTATTATCGTCGGTTAAATAAATTTATGAGTTCCTTGCATGCATAAATATTTCAAAGTAAAGTTTGAAAAAAGGATTTATTTAACACGCACTTTTTTTTCAACTGCAAAGTGACAATACCGTTATAGTTACGTTCAGCGACGCTTAATGGGTGCACCTTCGGTTTGATGCTTTATCAAAAATATAAATGAACGTTCATTTTATATTGAGTTTTAGTAACACATTTACTCTGTAACTAGCGGTTGCCCGCGACTTCGTCCGCATTTTGTCAATAGTATTAGCAGCGTATGCAGAAATAGGTTTTCGGTTTTACACCTTTGGTTACATTATCGCAATTTTCTTACGGAACCCTAATATTTTTCAAAATAATTTATAGCCTATGTTCAGTAGGGATAATGTAGCTTCTCAACAATGAAACAATTTTTGGAATCGGTCCAGTATTTGCGAAGCCTATTCGTGTCAAACAAACAAACAAACAAACAATCAAATCTTCCCTCTTTATAATATGAGTGTAGATGTAGATTATAAAGATTTTTTACATCTCAATCTCTACAACTTTGAGTAGTGTTCTTAATTGTTGAATTACTTTAAGGTTAAAACTAATACAACAATTCAGGGCTATTTAGCTATGCCTCTTTGGGCTTATATGTGTGTCCCAACCTTTACACCAACGTCTGTATTAAAGTTATCCTCACCGGTGAGTTAGACGCAAGTTCACGGCGACGCTTATCGCGACCAAATAAATTGCAAACGTAATCAAACGTTAGCGAGGATTGTTCTGTCCGCATAACACCTCTTTTTGTAGCCGTTGTTAAGGATATTGACACAAATTTGAAATTACACGTGTCTGGTGTTAATATTGTTTTTTAGTTGGGGTAAGTTAAGTTTATAAGTTTATGTCTAGAATTTAAGTAATGGACAGTAATTTAATATATTATATTAAGTAGAGTATAAGCCCTCACATTTTTGCCTCGCCCGAAAAAGGGCGTTAAGCTGAACTTCAATTATATTTATTTAACAACTGTAGAAGCCTAACATGCGAATAAATAATATTGAATTTGAGTTTTGTAAAATTTGGTATTTATTTGATAAAATGTGGCTGTGGCTTCACGGTGGTGCAGGTTCGATACCAATTCGTAGTAATAATCTATATTCTGTGCTAAAACGTCCTTATTAAGTTACTAGCTGTTGCCCGCGACTTCGTCCGCGTGGTTAGCAGATATACATATGTAAGTTATGATTTATACCTGCCCTGTTTTTTCCACATTTTCCATTGTATCTTCGCTCTTATTAGTCGCAGCGTGATGGTTTATAGCCTAAAACCTTCCTCAATGAATGGTCTATTCAACACAGAAAGAATTTTTCAATTTGAACCAGTAGTTCCTGCGATTAGCGCGTCCAAACAAACAAACTCTTCACCGTTATATATTAGTATAGATGTATACTTTCTTAATTATACCAAGACGCCACTGCAATACTGTGAGAAAAAGATCATAAGGAACAATGCAACATGTTATTTATTATCTGTAATCGCCAATGTGCAGTGAGCTAGCGTCGTAACCAATGCTTAAACCTTCCCTATTCCCAGCTGTGTAATCTGGTATTAAAAGTATGATCGTCTCCGACATCATAGCTAACCTGCATCTACCTT
This sequence comes from Trichoplusia ni, assembly GCF_003590095.1. Taxonomy (NCBI): domain Eukaryota; kingdom Metazoa; phylum Arthropoda; class Insecta; order Lepidoptera; family Noctuidae; genus Trichoplusia; species Trichoplusia ni. Next base: position 4,609,058 of record NC_039483.1, read on the forward strand.
TTCTTTGGTAAGGCGGGGGAATCCTCATGGACAGCCACTCCCTCGGGCGAGGAAATGAGTAGTGTCAGACTCTTACTGACTAAACCTGAACCGCCGTGCTACGTCATCCGCGTTTTTATGTCGGTGTATCGCAATCCTTCATAAAAACCTGCATCTACCTGACATCTTGAATAAAGCCTTTTTTTAGTAAGTAACATTTTCAACATTTACAGCATTTAATATGTCAACCTTCGACTAAATATAGTTTCGGTCTGACAACGATAGGCGGGGGGGACCACCACGTCTTAATATAATCGGTGAGTGAGAGAGATGGCGCTCTACGCGTGTATATCGCTGTCACGCTTTCACAAACATAATAATGTTACTTCAAGACGTGGTAGACCCTATGTTACCAAATTGAGGTTTAACTTGATCAAATAGATTGTTCTATACTCGGCTACGTTACATCGACTATTCACTTAATTTGAATGGTGTCTATACATAGTAAAACGTTCATACGTTGTTTGGACATAGAAAAAGAAACGATCTTAAATGTCAAATTTTGACAGTTTTTGTAGCTGTAAATTGAATTGCCATTTTATAAAAACGTGGGAATAATAAGAAGTCTAAAACAATAATGTCAAAAAATTCTAATACAGAGTTTTTATTCTTTGAACATTAAAAGCACGACAAATTTTCACATGAAAAAAATGAAACATACATTATGTTAATGAATGAAAACAAAATGCTTCACATATGAATATGTAATTAAAAAGAACTATTCCGTTAGCTGGTAGTTCATTATTTCACTATTATCATTTCATAACATAAAATCCCTTCATCATCATCTTCATCATCTCAGCCTATCGCCTTCCACTGCTGAACGTCGGCCTCCCCCAAAGAGCGCCAACCATCCCGGTCCTGGGCAGCCCGCATCCATCCGCTGCCAGCCACCTTCTTCAAATCATCGGTCCATCGTGCCGCAGGGCGTCCTACACTACGTTTGCCTAAACGTATAAAATCCCTTAATAAAATATAATTTCAATCAAAGTTCGATCAATGTCAATGGTTCGTACAATTAGAAAAACAATAATTGACAGTTAAATGACATCATCATATTCAGAACAATGAAAAGTAATTTTCCCAACGTTGCATTAAATCTACCAAATTAGATACCCAAATAAAAACTGGCAACATTATCTATAAACAAAGAAGTAGCAGAACGAATTTCAAAAATAGAGCGCAAAATCAAAAGTCATTAATGTCCAATAAGTTAAAAAGTTGAGCGACGTCTATAATAAATCATTTTTTATTACATCTCTGCACCAATTTTTCCTAGTCTTTTTTCATCAATTTAACACAAGCAAAAAGTGGCACTCAATTGTAAGGTTTATGTTGGGATACATTTTTTCTTTTTTTTATTATGAGCAACCCGTTTAATATTTTCGGCCAATCAGCGTCGCCGGTTGGCGGTAACGCAACGCCCTCCGCGCTCGCTATTGGTCGGTTCGCCGGTACAGATTGTGCGATGGCGGGAAACGGATTTAAGTCTATGGCATCTCATTCTTACAATCGACAGAGTAGGGCTGCTAAGTATCGATCTCGATTTATTTTCTTTTTCATAAAGAGGTTATTTCATCTTTCATCAATTTCTCATTTTTGTTTACGGATTTCGTGAATAATTGAATGATAAAAAAAACCGGTGCGTTTGATCTGCGACACAATGGGATCAGTACAAGAAGACTTAATATAAAAATAATCGCTTGGGTGACAAATAAGTTTACAATTAAATACAAATCAGAAAAGAAAATATTTACAACTCAGGATACGAACCTGTGGCTGCCCATTGTCAGCCAGTCGTTTACCATCTAAGCCACCGAGGTCAAAAATTTGGATTTGTCATTGCATCGTGACTATTCGTAACCCGTCTTAGGGATAAGTAGTACCCTCAAATTTATAACCGTAAACTCAATCTTTAGTATTGTTCTATGGTGTCTACAAAAATACATCGTCTCTAAAGATTTGAACTATCTAGCTATTATGGCTTATGAGATATAGTCTGGTTATGGACGTTCAGACAGACAAAACAGTGGACACTCAGTAATAGGGTTCTGTGTTTGAATTTTGGATACGGAACTCTATAAAAGATATAATTCATTCATAACTTATTTAAACAATAATACATTCAATTAAATCACTTCATACTTATAATTAACTAATCATTTTCCAATCACTCGGTTGCATTCATTTATAGTTACATACACACATCTACAAATTCTTATACAGAAATTAGGTACATTAAAATAATTGTGCCTTTCCACCAAAGGTCTGATACCAACGCCCTGCATAAAATCTTTTTTGGTTTAAAAAAAGATGTCTTCTACTTGACAATAAGATTTTATATAAAGCTCTATTTGCTTATGACGCTAGTTAGAATCAATAAATCATTCGATAAGAATATTGCCATATAAAAATAAATAAACTTCTAATCATCGATATCGATAAAATAAAATCGACTAGTAGGCACATCACTAACAATCTAAATGCCTCGGCGGTTACGTTGACGACCAATTTCATCAGCAATACGTAAAATACAGTGCTGCCATCATTACTGGAATCGTTGCAATCGTATTAGTTTAAATATCTTGGTAATCACGCAACGTGAAAAAAAAAGAGTGTGTCTACTTATGCACACGCGCTAGAAGTTATTCTTCTTTGCTATATGGAGAAAAACATAACTGAAATGAAATGAAATCATTTATTCTGTAAGTAGGATATATCATCACTTTTACAAGTCTTTTTTTTTTAGAACGCTGTAGTCGCACTAAAATGCAGTAGTGATTAAATACCTATAAATTTTAAAATTAATCAAAAAGATTTACTTAACTAAATAAGGTTTTATAGCGTAAATATACAACTTGAACATAGTTATCGATTTTCATGTCACCTATAGAACTAACATCACGATGTAGAATTTCAGGTGTCGGCGAATCGTAATAATTCACTTCCATCGTTTTTCTCCATCGCGCCAAAAAGAAGTTTAAGTCCAAAAAGTATCAAGCTTAATAGTTGAACCTCACGTTACTTTTTAAGGGACCTATTTCCTTAAAATTTCTCTAAGTCCTTAAATAATACCAGCCTAGGTAAGTCCTATTGCTAGACCCCAACTCCGCCATCAAATATTATTACATACCCACTGTTAACACAATTAATGTCTAATGATTGTTGGCAAAATGCTTAGAAAAAATTGAAAAGTGTGATTTGAATCCAATTTTCATTCATCGGCAATGTAAATAACGGAATTTTGGACCAAGCACAGCCCTCTTCCCGTATAGGGAAGGTTTGAGCATTGATCGCCACGCTAGCTCACTGCGGGTTGGCGATTACACATTCTAATTTGGGTTGTTACGTTACGTTGTTGCTCACGATGTTTTCCTTCACCGTTAGTCAGTAGTATCTTAGAATAATAAAGAAAGAACATTTCACTTGGACAAATTCATATCGCTATTTTGCCTGTATTGGGATTGAACGCATACATCCTGTATAGGACAGAAAAGCTACCATGAGGGAATCCTACCATCACATGAATTGATATTTCAGTTGAAAAGAGAACTGCTCTACGTGCTGTAGAACGCTGTCTAAATAAACAGTTTTATTTCCACACGAATACTTCAAAACGTGGTGGTCAGATCCATTAAAAGTACGGTGTTATAAGTTTGACGTGACGAATCTGTCTGTGGCATCATAGCTTTCTAACGGATTGGGCGATTTCAATTGAACGTGTTTTGTATTATAGGTGAATTATGTCCGAGTGTTCTTAGACATGTTTGATAAAAATCGGTGGAGCCGTTTTTATTTATTTCGTTTTAAAGCATCGGGGGTGGAAAACTGTTGCATGTCGGGGGTTTTTTTAATTTATAATTTTATCTTGTTAACTTAGTCAAAACATAGACACCACAAAACTTTGTAATCTCAATAAATAAACTTATTATATTATCAATTTTTATTTTTTTTGTCATTTCCATATTTCATTTTAAAAACAAGACTCGCAGACACAGGACCCGCCCTCGTGGATAACACGAACGCTTTGTGTGATCCACGAATGCGTGTCCTGAGTCTGTACGTCTTTGTGCATGTGAATTGAATGTTTGCGAAAACCTTCCAAACATTACCTAAAAATCCTCTGAAAACCAGAATTTTCTGGATATTTTGAAATTTTTAGAAGAATCTGAATGTGGTTTTTGTTTGCACTAGGCATGTTATCGCATCCATCAAATATAAACCAACTGCTATTTTCCAAGATTTTAAATATTTACTTCAAATCCTTAGTCTTATCTTAAGTCATTTATTCAACATTTGAACAACATCAGCAAAAATTAACATCGCGTTTAAGAAAGTGGTAATTACCTACTTGAATCATTAGAACCTTTAAAAAAGTGCATTTATTTAAAGTCCAATTATTTAAAGCCTTAATTACGATTAAACATTACCATAGTCGTTTGTTAAAACTATTTCCAAACATATTCTAAATACCTAAGTGTAACGAGGAGCTCGTGGCTAAGCTATAACCGCATTAGTGAAAAGATCACAGTTGACGGGGTTGGTCCGTAGATGGGTGACCATCTTTGTCATAACGAGTTCCTCCGTGTTTCGGAAGGCAAGCTAAATTGTGGGTCCCGGCTGTTATTCATACATCTTTGACAGTCGTTACAGGTAGTCAGAAGCTTGAAAAGTCTGACAACCAGTCTAACCAAGAGGTATCTATCGTGTCGCCCAGGTAAATGGGTTGAGGAGGTCAGATAGGCAGTCGCTCCTTGTAAAACACTGGTACTTACCTGAAACCGGTTAGACTAGAAGCCGACCCCAACATAGTTGGGAAAAGGCTAGGCCAATGATTCTAAATAAGAGTAAATCATCGTCTAAAAGGCTTAAACGATTTCTTGAAACTATTCTGTAGGTACTTTAGTATGTACAAAATGGTTCTACATTAAACCTATCGTGCTTATACTCAATGTAACAGAGTAATATGTTTTTAAATGGCTCGATACGGAACTTTTATCTACCTCACTAACCCCTAATGACACCTATTACGAATGATAGATGAAGCACAAATTAGATGGTTGAATGGTAAACGAATTTGAACTTTATGCGCATTCAGGAGATATCATTTTCTATCGATAGTTATTTTGTGAATGTTGCTTAAGTCTGTTATGTACAGCTTGTTGGTTTTTAATTTGCTTGTATAGCGTTGTTTTGTTAATTACCTACATATAGCAATATACTAAGCATAAAAGTACGTTACCTATAAAAAATTGTCAGCTAGTTTAATCGAACAATTTCCGTTTTTGTAGGTACATGTTAAATTACTTCAAAATAATGCGGGATGATGTGAAATGAACTAAGCTATTCGTACAATAAATTACTAACCAGACTTTTACTAATCAAATACTTACTAAGCTTGAAACTGACCTAGTTTGCCATCTAGTGTGTAATAGTCGTACTAAATAGTTCAGAGCACCAGCACATCTTGTAATAGTATTACTACTGCTCGTAAGATGGCGCACTTGAGGAGTGTATTATTTAGTTTGTTTTATTTTATATAGATGTCGCTAAAAAACAAGGAAACAAATTAAATCACAATATCTATAACTATTTTTTTTTATCTAGTATAATATGTCTAATGAATTATAGTTTTGAATGAAAATATTTATTTCAATAGTGAGGATTATAAGTAAAAAAGCATGACTGACTGGAGGAGAAACAGAATCAGAAATATTATCTATATAATGGTTATCATTAACTATTAAAAAGCTATAAAAAAAGCTGAAATTATTACGCCATTAAAAGCGTTCTTATTGAAACAGAATCTACTTAATTGTAAAAAATAACACAAAGCATCAAGTTTCCATATTTTATTTTCAATATAAGTTACAATACAATATTGTTGTCAACATTTTAACATTGTTATACACTATCATTAGTTTTAAGGTAATGCACCTTGAAATAGCACAAATTAGTACTAAAAAATAAGCCAAAACATTTCTGAGATCTAAATATATTATTAAAGAGTCTAATACAATAAAAAATTACTTAATATATAAGTAGGAAATTTAAGTCAATATTACTAAGGTATACTTTCTACGATTTAATATACTTTAATGCGTAGGTAATACTGGGAAATAATACATAATTATTTCATTAAAAAAACTTCTTCAAGCACAGCAAAACTTAATTTAATAAAAGTATTCTTTCAATTAATACTGTGCATTATTTTAATAAGCATTTAGTGATAATTAATAAAATTTCAGCAAGGAAACATAATAACTAAGGATATATTTGAAGTTTCTTAATCTTTGGCCTAGCAATGCACTTTACCAGCCGTAAATGCATTGCTTAAAATAAATACTACATTCAATCAATTTAACAATAATAAAATCTATCAAAATGGTCCTTGTATTAGTTACTCAACTACATTAATAAAATAATCAATTATTTCACATAATTCAGTTGGCATAAAACCATTTACAACGACATCTATGGACCCAGAGTTGTACTAAACGCAGTTCCAAACAAACGCAAACTTAAGAGAGCTGCATGTCTAGTACGTTCAGCGTAAGTGCGATAGATGGCGTTGATTTCAACAATGCTCAAAGTTTATTGGAAGGCTTCGAATAGCTGATCCTGGTTTCTCTCGTTCTTGTACCGTTTAGGAGTGTCCTCGTCGTCGATGTAGTCACAGGGAAACAACTTAAACATAAAAAAATATGTTAATAAAGAATAATCAAATAAAATCTCAAGTACCTGTCGTTTTAATAACAAGCACATTTTGTAGACTTGAATACGAATACTCGAAAGCTTTCTTGTAAAAGATTATATATGATGATGTTCTTTATTCTTTAGAAAAAACGACTCCCGCACTAAGGAATTAAATCCTTGTGTCGCGGGGGTTTCACAAACATAAGTCACGTGCCCAAGACACCTAGACTCAGAACGAGCATTCGTGGATCACACAAATGCTTTTCCTACGCGGAAATCCAACCGACTCGTTTCGCTGTGAGTGTTTGATATGGTGAATAATACTATTCGACTAACCGTGAAATAAAACTATAAACAGTAAGTAAGTTACTGTCAGACAGATATGGTAAAATTAAATTGTAAACTTCGTTAAATTTTTTTGAGTAGATGACCATGACGTAGAATGGCAATAGGTATGTATATCGATATTACTGTTGGGCAAGTGCCTTAGAAAATTATATGACCACAATACATATACTGCCGGTTGCCAAGATTGCCAAGTGGAAGAAGTTGGAAAGTGTATGCCGAGCGCCGGTGGTTTTTCACGCGGGAATGTTCTTTATATAATTCAAACATGCTAGACTAAACATGATATAAATCAGTCGACAAATTTCTGCGGATGAGACATAAACAGAACATAAAATTGAATTGAAATTTGCAATAACAGTCGGCTATAGAAAATGGAAGACAATAAACCAACATTATTTTTATGTTCAATAGTCTATTGTGCATTCTTAAGGGAATCTTCGGCTTAAAGACATCACGCTACGATCGAGAAAATCGGGAAGAACGCGGATGAAGTCATCGGTTTAGGTACATACTTCTCTAGATTACACTCATATACTACCTATGCTAAGTTAGGCGGCTGCCGCACTGCAATGCAACACAGATTGTGGCCTTGATCTACATCATATTGGGTGGTTTGTACGCGTTCAGTCACATTTTTTTGGTTGTAAATCGCGTAAAAATCCACATTCATCATCATCATCCTAGCCTTTTTCCAACTACGTTAGAGTAGGCTTGCAATCTAACCGGATGCAGCTAAATACTAGTACCTACTTAACAAGGAGCGACTGCCTATCTGACCTTCTTAACCCAGTTGCTTTCGCACACGATATCCCCTAGAAAGGCTGACTTTCTAAATACTAGGCTTCATTTTATCTCGGCATTCCCAAGGAAACTGGAACAACCGCGCTCTGTAAAGTGAAGTCTACGCTAATGGAGACGAGGGCAACAGGTAGTTTCTGATGAAATACTAACCCTTTCGTTAAGCGGCTTTCCCTCCAGCACGTACTTCAGCTTGCTCATCTGGCACGGAGTGAGGAGCTTGTCGAGGCTGCTGGCTATTTCCCTAAGCTCGTCGCCTCTCTTGGCCTCTCGGTGGCCATCGCGCTTGCCGTTCGTCCATCCCCTGGAGTATTGGAATGTTTGGGCGGTAACCGATGCGAGCGTCACGAAGATCAGGAGCAGAGTTACGTTGGTTGCCATGGTTACGGGTTGTATCTGAAACAAATGTTTGGAATCAATCAGAGGGTCCATCGCTGCTTCTTAAACTATTCTCGATTCTCTCAAATGAACTGAAAAATCAAATTCACGATTATGAGTTAAAAGTTTCCTAATAGTGACGATAGTTACGTTTTCAAAGATAAGTTAAGTCAATTGAAAAAAAAAATCCAGCCGTAAATCAAATCGCCAGCACTAATATGATGTGCCATCATCCCTTAGAAAAAGCAAAAACTATAGGTACATATTGATAGGAAAAATATAGATTTTCAATACCATTATCAAGGCACTCTGTCCATGCAGGTTTGCAGCATAAAGTTTCATGAGTATTGCATGTTATTTCACGGGCCATTGAAAGTAACCTAGTACTAGGACATTAAGTTCAGCCCTATAGATTCATATCTAAATAACCGTTGTACTTTCAACCTTATTACAATTTGCGAGATTTGCAATTTCCTATTAAACGCCAACCATAAGTGCACGTGTAGCCTATTTAGTGGTGTTCAATTGGCTGAGGATGAAATAGAATTTTTAACTCCCGTAATCAAAAACGTCGCTCAAATAAAAAAAAATATGTCATCTCTTTATAAAGTAGAATATAGAGACGAAAATACATCTTAGAACGTCACTTAATGAGTATTGTTTGTGATCACTGCAGATTTGTTCAATAGTTCCTAAGTTATGGTCGGTTTCATTGTTTTTCTAAACTTAGCATCATCATCTTTATTTTACCCGTTGCTCAAATTCTCCCTATCTCTTCCTATCCTATTTATGACATTCTCTTATGTCTTTTGCCCTGCATTCATCTTGGCATTTCTGGATTTTAAGTTCCAAGTCTAGGTCATTCAGTTCTAACCATAAATTTACTCGTATCGTCATCACGTTTGGCTAAGTGTCCGCCCCGATCCAACTCAGTTCTGTTATTGTTCAATCTTGATCGATGTTCTACTTTACTTTGTCTCAAATATATATTTTGTAGGCACTCCTAAGAACCACGTTTTTATAAGATGATTCAAAGTGTAAACAGACTTCGTAAAATTTATTCTTAACACTGACCCATCTTAAGATTAAGAACTTATTAAAATAACAAGTATATGCCTTCAAAAACGTTTTACCTGTTGCCTATTATGAGGGACTTTGTTTAAAAGATTAGGATGTTGCTGTAGGCGCAAGATACAAACAATAACTGTTATTTTCACTTAAAAATATTTTTTCTTCTTTTACGTGATATTTTGACATGGGTGTAGGTTGAACAAGGTGAGTTATGTTTGCCCATCTTTTCGTCACCTGGTGTAAGGTAGAGTTATTTGATACTCTATAAAAACGTTCTTGTTTTTATATTTTTAGGTTCGCTTCCGACAGTTTAAATGTCATAAACTTACAATTTTTTCTTCTTTTGAAATCTTTAGAGCGTTTTAAAATGATTATCTGCCACTATTTTACATGTTCTAAAGAGAGCGCATTAATGGTGAATTAATAATAATTGTGGACAAAATATAACCATTAGCTTATAATAGAATGACACTTTGAGTCGAATAACATCGATGAGTATTGAGCAGCATCTGAGAGTGTTAAGCGTCGCACAACTTAGCAAAATTACCTGCAATATTTATGAACACCGATGTCGCAGTTAATGCCACTAATGTAATTAATGTCAAAGGTTACGCGTTAATTATTTAGCTGTTTGATCACGTGGGTTTATTTCCCTATCTAAGTATAGATTGAAGTATCGAAAGTTATATAAGTTATTTTCAGTGTGTTAGTTAAAAATCATTTCTGAGTAGTTTTTATCTAGACAGATAAATACCTGTTATGTTATATGTATGTATTTCTTTTTAAACAAATCCCACAGTTTTTAATTTAATCCTTGTATCACATTAGTTTCACAAACATTCAAGCCACATGCACAAATACACCTATACTCAGGACTAGCATTCGTGGATCACACAAATGCTTGTCTCTCTGGTGATGATCTGGATTCCTTCTTACCGAACTCTCTCGCAGATCATGAGCGAGACAAGTGGAAGATGATTAATTACCCTTTGGCCAGCAAAGTGGAGAATTCGAGGCTAGACCAAATTCATATATATGGCCATAGCCTTTAGCCTATGAAGTCAGTTTAAACTGTTTAAAGTAAATACAGTTGTTAAAACTGAAAGCGGTGCAAAGAAATGAAGAAGTATCTTCAAAAAAAGAAAAAATAAATTTGTCTGATGTAATCCAAGCAAGATTATAAAAAAAAATCAGAAGTAGTATCACTCCATCCATATTTACATCTCTCTGTTAAGAAGCGCTAGTAACCTAATCAGACTTAGATAGAAAAAATACATCTTAATAATTTGGAACAGAATATTTCGATAATCCTTACAGCATTCATGTAAGTTGCTAGTTCTTGTGATCCCCTGTCACAAACTCTGGCAAAATCATTCATAACGTTATTCCCGAATACTCGCTGAAGTATGAAAAGTTCTTTAATGTCTTGTATCGCCTCTTAAAATGATAGAGACAGCATGAGATCTTATAACACTTTTAATTATCACACTAACTGCACGAATGGGCACGTTGAAGTCACCACGCCAAGCCCATTGTGCAGGACGTCACAGGTTCGATCCCCCAGTTGGAAACGCGTTTGTGACATCCACGAATGCTTGTCCTGAGTCTGCGTAATTTTGTGCTTGTGACTTGTATGCTAGTGAAACCCAACGTAACACAAGGATTCAATTACAAAAAAAAAACAGTCAAAAAAATAATTAAAGGTAGGTAGTTTCTGATTGTTTCCTCTTCACGCTCAACCGGCTGCCTAAATTCTGATAAAATTTAGTTTTTGATTTGATAAATATTGGCAGATACTCTTGTGGTTGAACGGACCTCTGCGTAGGCGAAGTTACACTTAAATGGCTATAGCATCATTAAAGTTAAATTACGTTTCAGTAAACAGCTAGGTATTGAGTCTTAAAAAAACTTTATGGGAATTAAAAATATACAGCCGAATTAAAAAAAATACTGGCAAAGAAAGAAGCATTTAAAATAAGAATAAAGATGATTCAAATATTCGCTGACCGAAAGTAATTTATGAATTTGGAATCGTATACGTTGAAGAGGCTGCTTAAGTACATTTTTAATGTTTTATTGTACAGCCAACAAAAGAGGTTGGTTAATACAATCCGATTTAAAACGTGCTAGTCTTTGCGTTCTTTGTTTGAATATGTGTTTAGTCTGATTTTAAAACTCAACTGTCAAGCCGTTGATTTTTTTTTATACTATATGGATTTGCCAGGCGCTGAACAAACGTTGAATGAATAACTTTAGTTAAGCTATTCCAAAACGTCATTCCTTGGAAGAAGGATCTATCAGAAACTCCATGAACACTCGATAGGACAGTTGTCCAAAACAGCTTCTTACATTTGTTTGTTGTAACCGACTTCTGTTGCTGACTGTACTTAAGAAGACTTTCGTAGATAGGTACATTACATTGTAATACACGTAAGTACATGACAAACTTTTTAAAGGGATTGATCGATGTTGTTCTGTTACTCTTTACGGTAATAGATTTTGATATAATAATACCAGCTAGTCCATTGCTGGGTCTTTACTCTAATGAGTAAAGACGTCTAGTGTGGAAGAGAATGATCCCATGACAAACTATTTTTGCAAAGAAGTGAAGTTTAAAAAGGAGAAGCTCATGGCTAAGCTATAACCGCATAAGTGAATCGATCACAGGTTAAGCTACGCACGACGCGGTTGTTCCGTAGATAGGTTCAATTGTGGGACCTAGCTGTTTTTCCTACATGTTTGACAGTCGTCACAGGTAGTCAGAAGCTTTGTTGCCCAGGTAACTGGGTTGAGGAGGTCAGATAGTCAGTCGCTCCTTGTAAAACACTGGTTCTTAACTGAACAGTTAGAATGGAAGCCGACCCCAACAAACCTGGGAAAAGGCTAGGCCAAGGCCGGAGTAAAGGTTAAAAAAAAACGGAACACCTAATGGTCCACATAATATATTATGTAACATGTATGTAATAGCCTAATTATTTTTACACACACTTGCAATAGTTCTGCATCTATTATGGATATTCCATTTTAATTTTATGTCCGTCCTCCCTTAGAGCGGTGGTGAATGATCCTTAGTAGATGCCCCATCACACTATAGATTAAAGTTCTCAAGAAGGCCTCTGCACGTTGGACCTGTGTCCCCATACAGGCCTTTAAAAAGGACCGGGTCTCTTCTCACGAAGTTAACCCGTGAATGTAAAGAGATTTCAACCAAATACCCGTTAATAATCGTGGCATCTGTTAACCTTTATTCAATAGACAACAGCTATAGCATTAAGGATAAGTCAACAAGTTAAGGTAAATAACTATTCCTTTAATAGCCTAGAGATGTAGTCCGTGCAAAGGTTATCAAAATACACTCGGTTATTATAAATCACGATTATACACGGATCACGCACACACACACCAAACACATACACACACATATAAAACACGCATGTACACATACGAACACACTATACTAGAACTACAAAAAAAATCATGATTACTCTTGTTTTTAAGTTATTGTGTTTCGTATATTTTAGAAGTTTTATTGTGTTTTTACTATCTCTAAGGAGGTCTCTACGTAAGACTGAATGTAAAAGGTGATTGTTAAAGAATAAACATTTTTTTTTTTTTTAATTGAGAAGGTTTCACCTAAAATGTCTACACGGATAGCAGAGCAGTTGAGTTCACCAAGCCAAACCCACTGAGCGCGACGTTTCGCGGGCTGTTCCCCGCGTAGGACAAGCGTTTAAGTATGATCCACGAAAGTTTATTCAAAGTATGGGTGTCTTTGTTACTTGAATGTTTCTGAAACCCCAAGCGGTACAAGGATCCCTCAGTGCGGAACGGTTTTTTTTAATAAAAACACTGATAGACTTGTTAATATCACTCGATGAAATTATTGAGAAGAAGAGGAGGGATTTTTTATTTTTTGGTGACACAGGTTCTCTCGAAGAAGGTCGTTTACTACGACTATGCACAAATATTATGTTCAAAATATAATCTGTGCATTTTCAAATAAGTTTAGTAGTTTTTGAGAATAGAGCAGAAATCCACAAAATATTACAAGTAGGCTCTCCTGAAATATCCACTTTAATTATTCTCTTACAAAAGCAAAACTTATGTATTGTTCATGAAATAATTAAGCAATATGAATTGTTAATGATAAATCTCATTTAAATAAGAAATTGGTCTGAATAGATGTAGCTGTTTATCCCGAGTTCACTATTTATGTAAAATTAAGTATGATAACAAATGGGTTCCGAGGTAAACATTGTCTAATTGTAGAACAATACGACTAGTGTAATTGTTTCTAATATACATTTCATTAGTTTCGGAAGGCACTTTAAATTGTAGGTCCCGGCTGTCATTCCTACATCTTTGACAGTCGTTACAGGTGTCAGAAGCTTGAAAAGTCTGACAACCAGGCTAACCAAGGGGTGTCGTGTTGCCCAGGTAACTGGGTTGAGGAGGTCAGATAGGCAGTCGCTCCTTGTAAAACAATGGTACTTAGCTTAACTCGGTGAGACAGGAAGCCGACCCAAACATAGTTGTAAAAGACTAGGCCGATGACGATGATAGATAATGTAAACATTAAATTAATGATCGTGATTTTAAGATTAGGTTAAGTTTTATTTTGAACGACAGTGTGCAGTTCCGTAACGTAAAAGATAACAGGAAACCGTTTTTTTTTTGTTAATTTCTCTTTCTTACATTCTGTGCTGAAGTTACATATATCTCATGGACTGTGAAATTTCATCTAAAACAACAAGCACAGCCTTTGCAGAGACCTTTTGTATGTCACTGGTTCTTTTCTGCACAAAGATTTAGGATGACGTGAGCAGATGAAATCTGTATATGGGGGGTCATTTTTGGGGGGGAACGGGAAAATTAAAAAAAATATCTGTGAACTGCATCGTGTGGCATATCAAATGAAAGCTCTTATTGAGAAGATCTTAAATGTATTTTTTTGTAATTTTAAAATAAATAGTTTCCAAGTTATTCAAGAAAATTGACGAAAATTGACCATTCCCCCCCCCCCCCTTATCTCCGAAACTACTGAACCTAAAATTTTGAAAAAAATACAGAAATAGTTTTCTCCTTATAGATTATAGGAAAACCTATAAGCAGTCCATGATATTAAAATAACATGGTAAATCACTCAATATTGTGCGTACCAACTTACATTTGCAGGTGGAATGTGTGGAAGAACATATTTTTTTGATTCCAAAAACATGATAGGCAACATCGTACGGAACCCTCTTCACGCGAGTGCAACTCGCACTTGTCCCCTTTTTTTATTTTAAAACTAGCTGTTGCCCGCGACTTCATCCACGTGATTAGAATTTTCCCCGTTTTTTTTCACATTTTTTTATATATAATTTTTATAACATCTAAGATACCATTATACACTCATAACCTAAATCATTTTGTAATCCTTTAACCTAAACATTCTTCTTTCTGATACGATTGTCATGAGTCCTTAAAATTCAAAATAACTAACAGCTCCCTTATTGCATATGAGAAGTATAAATGTAGTTTTTTATTGGCTGTAAGCATTTCCTTAATGGTTGTGGAATTTTGGATCGACAAGAAAATGACGTTTTGAGCGTGGGCCGGATAGCCCGGATATGAGTACAAAGAGCGTGAATATGAAATACGGGAATTAACGCGGTCACTTCTACACTATTACTTGCGTTGTTTGTCTTAATACTGCAGCTGATGTATTTGTCAACTCCTATGTCTATTTTTTGATACTTGCACTTATGAAAAAAATTACTTAGCAACGTTCATAATTTAAGAACCGTTTAAAAAATAGCGATTATACATAATTTTGTTAAAAAGAAAGGCCTCCAATCTATTTCATGATTTTTGTTTATAAGTAGAACCTTATATTTGAAATTCGGTAAATAAAATCCAAGTAAACATTTTTAAAAGGCTTAAAAAACCTACAAACGAAAAAAAAACACCAATTAAACCATCAAAAAAATTTCTTGAGCAAACACAATCAGATTCATTGAAAAAAATATTACTTACTTTAATAACAGATGACCAATCAAAGCTGCCGCGAACTCCACAAAATAGAAAGCAATTTAAAAAACAAACGGCGATCGGAATTCAAATATTATTTGACGTTTAGTGCGAGACCACCTTTAGTCCTCAGAGGCAAATCTTTGACTACGTTCCTTCGAAGCAAAACCTCCTTTATATACCCCGGGGTTGTGTTACAATGAGCGTAGGTTGAGAGATATAATTTTGGTTCATACACGTACAAAATTTTTCATATAGTATTTTTATTGGTCGGTTGAATTTATATTACTTTTACTGTAAAAGATTTTTAGTATCGCACGTCTTTTATTGTGCTGTGCTGATTTGAATTAATTGTTGAATCGTTGTTTTAAATCGATTAATTTTATGAATAGATACTGAATTTGACGTCACATGTTTAGTACACGAACTAATATAAAAACCTTGTGACTGAGAGTTAATGTTTCTAAATTTTATCATACCAGTATCTGAATTATACTTCCTACCTACTCTACCTAGTTAATAAATTAGTTTTATCTTTGATAAAGGTTTTAGTGTTCAACACTCAAATTTTCTTGTTTGTTTGTTGTTTCTCTTGGATTTTTGCAACTCAATTTTAAGGCACTTCCCGTCCCGATAAGGTAGCAGACTGACATTTTCAGGGTAGCTTAAAAAAAGATGACAATGCAATTTACAACTATAAAAACGGCTGAACCGATATTGATAAAATTTGAAAGGAGTGATATTTAAAAACGTGGGTTTTTAAATCTTTGAAATCTATTAATGATCTTCACTGCCTACCATAACGTCTTAAAGTAATAATATTTCGGTTGCGGAAAAGAGATGACACTCTACGCCCTGTTGCTCTGTCTCCCTTCCGTAACTACAATAATGATACTTTAAGATAAGGTGGTAGACACGCAGACATTTTTGACATTGATTTCTGACTGACACCATATTTTGTTAAAGGTGGCAATGTAGATTATGATGCTCAGTCATGGTGCGGTAAAGAATTTTATAGTTTCGTATATTTGTAACGATCCTTAAAATTTTATACGGGTCCTTGAACAGCGTTTAACTGTTAAGGAATAACTGTAAAAATTAAGAATCTTCTAGATGATAATACGTTGACAAAGTAATAAAAAGTGTATTTTACGATGCCTAGATTGGTTCTTGAACTTGGCTATCAAATGACAAGGATCTTTTAAATATGAATATAGATAAAATTGAATAAAAATATACCAATAGATCTTCTTAGACTTGCAGTTGCTAAAGCGAGAAGAAATACTATACAGGGAAATTATTTTATTATTACGAGTTATTAATGTACCTAGATCGCTATTTCACACCCCCAAGCAAATTTTACTTGAAGGAATCTTGCTTGAATATATTGTAAAGAAAATATGAACCATATCATCCCTCACTCGTTCTCTTTAATCAATTCCAAGGCTACGTGATGTGTATGCAAAAAAAAACAATATTTAACATATTTTTTATGGCGCTATTATAGAACGCCCCGTAAGGACTCCGAGCTTCACATCACGCGGAAAACAACGCACTGCCTTGCTCCTCTATTAACAATTTACGTATTTTAGACCAGGCTTTTATAAGAATATTATATACTAGCTGTTGCCCGCGACTTCGTCCCCGTGGGTAGAAGATATAAGTTATGATTAATGTATACCTGCCCGGTTTTTTTTCACATTTTCCATTGTATCTTAGCTCCTATTAGTCGCAGCGTGATGGTTTATAGTTTAAAGCATTCCTCGATGAATGGTCTATTCAACACAAAAAGAATTTTTCAATTTGGACCAGTAGTTCCTGAGATTAGCGCGTTCAAACAAACAAACAAACTCTTCAGCTTTATATATTAGTAAAGTATAAGTATAGATAGATTGTTTCAACTAAAGATATACGCAACTGACTTCATATAAATCTATGCCAAAGTTGACGACATTATAGCTTTAAGGTAAATGAAAAGGAACAACAACATCCAAATTAACAAACATGAATAAACAAAAATAGAGAAAATCCTCATTTTTGAAGTCGCTTGAAAAGATAAACCTTCATTTTAACATGCTTTCAAAAACATGTCAAATGAAACCAAGTTTAGCAGGCTTGCAATCTTTCGCTACATACATTTATCATACATTTCGAACAAGTTAATCCAATAACTGATTCATACAGAGGTATTTAAATAAATCTAAGTTCTAATTGAGCTGTCTTTTAGACAAAAATACCTATTCCAAACAACCTAAAACCCTTTTAAAATTCTTTTTGAGGAGCAGTCAGGGCGAAAAAAGTTAGCCTATCTTTAAATAATACAGCATAATAGAGTGCTACTTCGAAAGAGACAATCATGAAGAGTTAAGGAAAAAAAGAAACCAAATATTTTTTCCTTTAGTACATCTTACCTTTGATGTCACCAAAATACCGAGGGGGCCTACCACTGCCTCTTGTAAAAAGAAACGCGGCTCTACTCCGATGTAGAGCGCTTCCTCGCTTCCACCCGTGTAACACAGTAACTTTAAAAGCTTTAAGATTTGGTGGTAGACCCCCGCCAGTTAAATGAACGAAGATATTTAAAGATGCTTTTAATGAATGATTAAAGTACGAGGTGATTATAACTTAACTTATGCTTTGCAAACAGGTTAATTTTACGCTAATTTTCGGAGTTCGACATAAGCCTGTTAAAATTAAAGTGAAATGTTTAACGACACCCGTAAAAGCGCTTCTTTCATATTTAAATTAGTTATAATATGTATTATATCTATTATTATACCTACTTGTATATTTATTTACTACTAGCTATGCCACCTACTTCGTTTGCGTGAAAAAGATACTATGGGCAAAATTTTTTCGACACATCTTCACACCAAATTTTAAGGCATTCTTAACCGAAATGAAACCGAAAACCGAAATGAAATCATATAAGCCGTAGACTTTTTTGACTTCGGTATCCAGTAGCTATCTCGGTCCACTCCTTGTTGTTTTTTGCCAATACTTTTCTGCGGATTTATTGGTTAGCTTAAACCACTTTTCGCGTGAAGCTATTGAACTAATTTCGGTGCAATTTGGTCATCAATTAGCCTAAACCCTCTGGGCAACATTGGACTTTGATAGCGTTTTACTACCGCTGACTTTGCGAATAAAAATATGATTTTCTATGAATGATGACATGAAAACAATCTGTGCACCTACGCGTTACTAGTATCTCTTAAAGCACTATTATCGCTGTAGTGGAAAAGAGAAGCAGCTACGCTCAGCGCTGTGCCGTCTCGCTCCAACAATGGCAACAGGCTTCAACTGCTGATAGTACGGGCACTCGCTAAGCTAGGACCCGGGATGCAGAACAGAGATGAGACCTTGTTTTCTTTCTATTCTATCCATCGTTGAGATTTTACATTATATCGTGAGGATTAAGCTTTTGAACTCTCATGTCGATAAATATAAACACCGGATTCAAGAAGGTATTATTCATTTGACGTCCAGGGTCCACTTGCATGTTCGAAACACAAAATCTCACGAGTTTATGAAATGCTATTGGATTATATACCTTTCAAGAATACGTGTGCAAAGTTTCATGACGATCGGTTAAGTATTTTTGGCGTGAAAGCGTAACATACAAACTTATGTACATACAAAATAGTAGAAAATACATAAAATGTATACTGAAGTGATTAAATTATTGAATCAAATTGTTATTAAAAAGTTAGAACCGGTCTATGCGTCCCTTCCTACAAATTAACAATAAGATCCCTTAATTTGCATCACTCAACAAATATTAGAGTCATTTGCTAGTTTGGTAGAAGTTGGTCTCCAACCAACCAACCAACGATCTCATGCCGTACCAAAAACTGAAGTAACTTTAAATTCAAGAGATTCTAAAACATTTTTTCAAATTTGATCTTATGAGCTCGCTATTGCAGTTGTTTATCGATACCGTTTTGTCTAGGCCTCTTGTTATACCTCATACGTGTTGTAGTACTCAATTAGTATATTAAATTAATTGACAAATTAGCATCAAATTATAAATTAAATTATATAACATGCTTCTTGACTCTCCTTTGCACAAACTAATGAGAACTAAATTTACTGCGTCCCTAATTAATTATTGTAAGGTTGTCGAACGTACAGTTCTCCGCAAATGTTGATTACACGAGAAGCGAGAAATTACGTACATCATGTCATACATTGCTGGCAAAGACGTATTACTTTCGAAACAATACATGGTTGGCTCCGCAATGTATTGCAAATCGCGCGATACTTCTGGCATCAGCCCTACGACATTAATATCACCTTAAGTCAATGCCGTAAGGGCGATATTTGCAGTTCCTTGTTACCATAGAATCGCGCTCCACCGTAGGTGCGGTACAAATTGTTTGTACGTGTGTTTATTTAATTATATCACTTTATATTTGAAACCTTACAAATCCGTGCACCAATTACTTACTTAGGGCTATCCATTAGTTACGTGTTATAAGATTTCAGCGGAATTTTCAGTACTAAACGTCACTACTAAGCGTTTCTTCATTAACTATTTTATACTATTTAACTCAACTAACTGGCATGGAGATCCATGCTTCGGAAGGCACGTTGCATTTTGGGACCCGGCTATTATTCATACACCTTTTATAGCCGTTAGCTACAGTCGGTAGTTAAAAGCCAGAAAGTGTGACATCCAGTCTTACTAAGGGGTATCGTATTGCCCAGGTTACTGGATTGAGTAGTTCAGATAGGTAGTTGCTGCTTAAAACACTGGTGCTTAGCTATATTCAGTTAGATTGTCAGCAAACCCTAAAATAGTTACGAAAAATAACTGATTAAGTCGATTTAGAAAACACTAATTTAAATTTAACATAGTTTCTGGGTGAGCCCTATACATTTCTTGCAATATTAATCGTGAAATGTAGAGAATCTCAAAAAAAACAGTTATTACGTAATGCTATGCACATGTTTATAGCTACATTCTTCTTATTTACAACACTGCCTATGAAAATCAGATTTGAAAAATGTATGTTATCGATAAAAGATCTAAGAAAAAATGTATGTTATCGATAGAAGATAAAAGATCGAGAAAAGATCGACTGGAGCAGCGCATTCAATAAGGTATAGTATTAAGCATGTCTTTGAGGACCTTTCTTCTGAGGAGGAAGGATATCTTCGACATCTTCGTGGTCGCCCGCAACAAAGGTTTGATGATGATCTGAAATCGCAAAGGTTAAAGAGGTTTAGAGGATTAGGCCTTTGCCCAGCTGTGGGATTTAAAACAGGCTACATAGTGGTTTCTTAAGTTTACGCGAATGTTTTTAGATTTTAAGTCGGGAACTAAAATTTAAAAGTAAGTAAACCGCGAAAAAATCCTTAAAAGTATTTCTATTTCTACACCACGTCACGAAATAGGAATGTTACAATTTAGAATGTTTTTATTTCTACTAGGCCTAAAAAAGACGCTTAAGGCATTTTATTTAAACCAAAATAAGAACTCGCTGAGTAAAAATTCTAGAAGCGAGATTCTTCTCCGTCACGCGTCCACACCATTAAAAGTCTTACTTCAAGAATTGGTCGCTGCTCTCGCCTCCTGAACAAAGTCTACACATTAATCCCAAATCATTTTTTATTAACACACTATGTCTGCTTATGTTGAACCCTTAATATCAACGTCGCTTGTTAATATCATAATTGGTCTTTGACATCAATGTGATCTAAATTAATTTACTCGGCAAACTATGTTCTCCCTTATAATTTGTTTTCATAGAATTGATAATTACATAGATGTTATAATTATTGCGCATTTCTAGGATATGTAGACGGATGGAAAGGATTTAAAGTAGAACTAGATCGGGCAGAATAATTATTAAGACTGGGTATAAAAACGAAAAAAGTACCTCAGATAATTTAGAGATATAAGACACAGATTTTTCTGAAAAAATAAAACTAGGTAATTTTAGCAAAATTTGACTAATTAGTGGTTTCGATGGTTTTCAGCCTGGATTTAGGCTAGATTTGTATGATCCCAAAGAAGGACAGTAAGGTAAGAAGGTTGTTTAAAAAAAGTTTTTATTATTAACGTGCAGTGAGACACATTTAATGGCGACACACGTGTGTAACATAATCAATAGTGCTCGCCGCGGTTTCATACATTGAAAAGATGCTTATCCTTCCTTGTGTCGTTTGCCTTAAGCTCAACTGTCAGACGCTGATCCTATATACTCATTTGTTTGTGGAAGAGACGGAACTCCATGTCGCATAGTGCGCTGTCATGTGACATACGTCATTAATTGGACTGTTGGTCTAGTGGTTGGTAGCTCTGACTGTTATAAAGAAGATCGTGGGATCGATCCCCGCCCAGGACAAATGTTTGTGAGATGAGCGCAATCATTGGTTGTGTCTAGATATCATTTATTTATATTCTGTATGTATGTTTGAGAGTAGATGGCCGTTGTGTGAAAGTTGTGAAATATTATTATTAGTTTCTTCAATCACAAAATGACTCCCGTACTAAGGAACTCAATTCTTGTGTCGCGGGAGTTTCAAGAACATTCAATTCACATGTACAAAGACATCAAGATCAAGATTCAAGACAAGCATTCGTGGATCACACAAACGCTTGTCGTACGCGGGGATCGAACCGTCGCTCACAATGTGTTGGGAGTGGTGATCTTTACTATCTGTGCTTAAGCTTGTATTCTCGCTAGTGACCTTGTGCATTTTGACGAGTTCGGGGGTGATATAGATGCAGTATTTATAGGCGACGCATTTTTAAATAGTTATTATAGAAATCAGACATATTTTTAAAAAGTAACCAAACCAAATCATTTTCCTATGTATTGCAAAGCAGTAGATTTTTTTCTAATGTTCTTTTATTAAAAATAAAGCAGTAAAATGGTTTTGTCTCTACGAATTGGAGGTGATTTGGGGATTTTTTTACTTGTTATGTGATGCCAATAGAAAAATTATGGCTAAACCAAATTACGTATCATATAATGTAGATTTCTAACTATTTATTGCAGATATCAATTCTCTGTTAGTGCCGTATGCATCTGTACGCGTTTTTCAAGCTTTTTACGAAAGAACAGCCTTAACTGGAGTAGTCTAACCCTCTCTCTAAGAGATGGTGGTATGTTACCCTGTATTCTGTTAGGACGTTCTATCGATTAGTCTCAATATTGCCTATACTTACTGCAGTACCTGCGTTTGTTCGTCCGTCTGACACTAGGTCATACCCGATAAAAAAAAATAATTAAATAGATTTTATGTAAATAAATGTTTTAGTCAAGTGAAATACAGATAAAATATTTCTGTTGCTACTATCACAACGACTTACTACTAAAAAATAACAAAATTGCTCCGATAAAATAAACGCGTTTTTTTTTCTCGATAAATAATGGCAAGGAAACTTTCGAACGTAATTCTAAATAGCACTTTACCGGTCTTCTAAGTGAAGTAAAGTGCGGAGACATAAAAACTGAACACACGCTTTTCCCATCCAGTAAATTCTATACCTCAATATGAGAGGTTGTTAATGATCTATGGGGACAGCTTCTAATCTTCTAATCATTCCGTAGAGTATAATTTGCGGCATTGTACGCGTTACATTAATTAATAACTGTGCATGGAGCCTTGATATCTCTTCGGAGGATTCGCAAGCATCTGCGAATTACTTTAAACTTACCACTACATGTTCAAGAGTTCACGACAAAAGGGTATGCAAGTTTAATGGTCATGAGTATGTATATAACCTCTTTAATATTAGCTTATATAGTATTTATCGTGAAAGTGATTTATTATTATGATTTGCAATGGTTTTCTTACGCTTATTCATCGGGATTGCCCGACTACTTTCGGACCCAGCCTGAGTCATTAAATAAGCGTGAGTAAACGTTGCATAATTTAATAAAATATTAGGTGAATAGTTATTAGATACACTATTTTGTCTAAAAGTATATGTTGACGAGAAAAATAGGTCAAATTAGATACTCTTTCTTTTTGAAGACAGTTGGAAATTGTTGTGCCTAACTGCCTACCTAGTAGGCAGCCTACCTACAAGGTTAAATGGTACCTAACATCGAGGTCTGTTTTATAAGATTGTACATTTGTATAAAATTCATGTTCACATAAGCGCAGATGGGTAAATATATTTATCTTTCCAAAATATTAAACTGAATCTGAAGAGACAGGAAGAAAAATTTTTACATCCACTCTCTGCCGATTCAAAAAGTGTGCTCGGACTGGATGTATCTAGGTACTGAATCTTTTGTTTCTTAAATTTACTTATTCAATTGCACGTTGCCGTCAAAAATTATTATTAACAAAATACGCATAAGAACTTCGGTAGCAGTCTATATAGACTGTCTATAGTATAAATAGACACATAGATATATGTCTATGTGTCTATTTATTTTAATATAATATAATTATATTTATACGCAAGCAAGGCCATTGTACGCGCACGGCGAGTAGTTTAAACTTCCATTATAGCTTTAAAGCCCTTAAAGTTAGCAACCTTACTAAAAACTTACTCATTTGATCCCACGTTCATCTTAAGTAGTGTTGCCAGGCGTCGAGATAATGCAGGACATATTCAGACATTTACATTTTTTTTGTTGAAGTTAGAAGATGTCTATTTTCTTAATATCGTAGTATCGTTGTTACATTAGATTTTAGGTTGATACGGTTTTTTACCTTTAATTTATCCGAATTTTCGGCTTTAAAACCTTGCAACCCTAATCCCAAGTGAGAATTACTTTGAAAGCTTTCCAGTAATTTTATTTAAGTCATTACATTTGCACATAATCTAATTCAGAGATGTAAAAGGTAAAAAAATAATTCCAAATTCGGAGAATTTCACAAAAATGTCAGGAAAATATCTAATTCTTATTCCCCTGACTATTATTGTTGTTTTAATCCTTAAGGGCTGGTTTATCACTTTGTAAGACGCAAAGGTATGATTGTAATTCCGTAATAGGTAATTTATTCCAATAATCATTGTGGGTGTTACTGCAAATTAAATATCTCCACGCAACAGACGAGATCCTTTTAGATTAGCACAGAGTGATCTACCAAGACTGACCAAATATAATAAAAATTGTCTTGCAACATGTGTGCGGATATATAACAAGATGCCAAGTAAATTCAAAGTATTAAATATAAGATTATTAAAGATTGCATTATATAAATGGTTAAGTGACTGTAACTTTTATAGCTTAAAAGAATTAATGGATTATAAATGTTAATTTATTAATAGTTTAGTTTTGAAGAGACCCGGTAGTTTTTAAAGGCTTGCACGGGAACACAGGTCCAACTTGTAGAGGCCTTGTTGAGAACTTTATTCTAAAATGTGATGTGGTATCTACCAAGGGCCATCCACCCCTGTTCTATTAAAAAAACAAACATGGACGACCCAAGGTAGCTACAAAACTATTGCAAATTGTAATGTGTATAAATAATAAGGGCTATTGGTATTAATAATGTTAAATGGAATGGTTTCCTTTAAAGCTATGGAAAACTATAGCACCTGCTTTCAACACATAAAAATGGAATTAAATTGGCAGGCGGTGACTCGCCGGCTCAAAAATGGGCCCCCCATCATACCGCCACGATAGGCAGCGAGAGGCAACATCAGTGAGATAGGCTAAGGGTGTAGAGAGGTGCGACACCGATTTCACCATCGCGGGTCATGGACCCGGAGCGAGTTTTCTCGTTATTACACCATTAGACACTTCCACCCCCGAGCATATAGCTCTAGCGACCCCTCTCTAGCCAGCCAGTTAAGGCAAGAAAGAGCTGGGAGTCCCCGTAAAGAGTGACCCCCTGGGGCATTCAGGTTCCGTTGTCGCTACTCACACACAGCTCGCCACAAGCTGACCTGCTGACCTGCGGAAGTATGCTCCTACTTATACCTTCAGACAATTTTTTTATTTATATCTCAAGGTTTGAAAAAGCATTCTAATGTACCCTCTGGTCATGCGTTATTCCCATGGAGAGAGAGAACGACTAGCCCCGAGGTTATTATTATTATTAGATATTATAATTCCTACTAATTGATTGAGGTGTTGTTACGAATTTGCTTGTTCTATTACTAATTACTACAGCATCGCATTTGAATTCCTTTTTATAGAAACGACTGCCGCAGCAAGGATTTTAAGGTCGCGGGCCGCGCGATGTTTCACAAAAGTACAAATCACGTGCACAAAGACACCCAGACTCAAAACAAGCATTCGTGGATTACACAAATGCTTGTCCTACATGGGGATCGAATCCGCGACTTATTTTAGAATAAAAACAACATACAAGTAATACAATACAAGCGAAATAATCATCTGAAATTGATACGGTTGTAACATTCAAAGGGCTTTCAGATCACCTAACAACGCATTGATACCCTTTTGATTATTTCGGCACTGACTACATAAAGGCAGACACATATCTTTTCGCAAAAGAACACAATTATTAATCTTTTAGCTACCTGTGGTTTCACCGGCAGCCACACTAAGGCCGGTTCCAGTATCTGACCGCACGCCAACATGCGCTGACAGAGAAATGTATGAACCTTATGAAGTTTTTAAGAAAGCAAATGCTTAAATAAAGTAGTAGGAGCTATGCAAGCTGCCTATATTTTTACATGCAAAATCTTGCCGAGATTGTCCTTAAGGTTTACCATGGCCCCGGTATACGTAGGTCAAAGGTAGGAACGTTCTTCTCACCCTAAAGTGAGAGAATTCATTTGATGATTTCCCATCAGAAAAAAAAGCCAGAATAAGAAATATGATCCCATATTATCCCATACTGTCATTTAATTCTAGGATTATTATAGAATAAAAACTCGTTTATAGCTACTCGCTAAAATAGCATCCACCGGTTTTAAGCAAGATAAGATTAGACAAAACGGGGTAAGCAAGGACTGAATTGTACCATCTGTTCGTAAATATCTTTGAGTCCCATACACCACTATGAAACTATGATACCAAACCAGAGGAATGAGGAAGAAATGAACGATTATACTTACCTACCTTGATAATCAAAGACCATATTATAACCGCTGTAAAACAGCACCAACTTCTTATAATGAAAGATGGGTTAACACTTAACCCTTGTCGTAAATCGCATATTCAGTGCTCTCAGTATGAGCTATATAGTTGGGCGTAAACGTGCCAGCTGAGTCATGAGTCTGATTAGCGGCCCTATTAAAAACACACGGAGTTAAAATTCACCCTTAAATGTTTTATATAATGAATCCTGGCTTTGTTCTACACTCATTACCGTGAATCAATATTAAATAACGTAAATTAATACAGAGTCGTTCTTCAATGAGGAGATAAAAAGCACTCTCTTAGGTATTTATCACCTCCTTAACGCAATTTCCATAGCCAGGCTTATAAAACATATCTAATACAATGGATTTACTCGTACCAGAGATAAAAACGAAGGCATTAACAGCGTCGTCCGGGTACGGAGACCAGTAATTCGAAACACTACTTATATCAATTATCCAAGCCTGCCCGCTAATGTTTCTTGGATGCCAATTGTTTATCTTGAGCTTTTTTTAACGTTTTCTCTGATAATTAAGTATATAAAGTACATAATATGTCTATCACGCTACAGTATTGGACAAATATTTCAATAGTATGACTTTAAGACCCAGTTTTAACACGTTCAGTGCCACCGACTCTCCCGGAGAGTCCACGTAAATTTTATTCCAGTGCCGTAGACTCGCCTGGCGAGTTCAATGAGTTTGCTGTTTTTTTCCAAAATGCATGTGTATTTTTTGCTTAAAATAATACTGAAGACCAAATATACCCTAATCTAAAGAATTACGTGGTGGGCCGGGTGTTTAGACCCAGTTTATAATCGAAAGAAAATAAACTATTCTGCAACGCCTTGAACTCGCTAGGCGAGTTCACTAACATAGAATCTCAAACTTTTATTAATGAAACATATATAATTATGGTCGATACTTTTATTTTCATTTTACCAAGTCACATTCACTTGCAAAACAACGGCGGATTGTGTTCTACATCTTGTAGGGCTCGAATTTCGTGTTATTATATAGGCAAAGGAATGGACTACTGGAATACTTCCTTCATATTCAATTCATGTATGTATGTATGTTATGTAATTGGTTTGTATTATATTGTGGCAGCGTGCTGCTGGGGAGTTTGTTGCGCCGTTTCTTCATCACAGCTAAATCACTTAGGAAGCGGTGAAGGGTGGGCGATAGCGCGGGTGCTGTCTTATGTTCTTAATAAATTTCGAACGTATTCAAAATGTAATTTTACTTAAAACATAACGAATTGAATAATCATAACATACATAAACGTTCTTCGAAACTTCACAATAAACATTTTAAAACTTTACTGTCTTTTAAACTATACTTAAAAACAACCTGTTTATAAAACAATATTAAATATTCAAAATATAACCTAAGCAATTACCACTATTTATAAGATTGACAACCACAGCATAAATTACGAAACAAACATACCTTTTCTTTTATCTGCAGTGTTTCTTGCCATTTTTATATGTTAAATTACATCGTATATTAGTTAAACACTTTTTAATTGCGTTAAACAGGCAACGTAGACTGTCACGGCCACAAAAATAACAAAACATTGTTTTTACCCTAACCCAATGCCACTGAACTCGCGTGGCGAGTCGATGCAATTCATGTTGCAGTGCCGGCGACTCGTCTAGCGAGTCCAACGTAAAATGTAGGCGGCATCTGAGTAAACATCGTGAAAATCGTAGTGGTAATGAAAGTGTTAAAGACCAAGAAATGAAGTCGCTCGTTAGAATTAGCGTTAGCCCAAAGAAACAATTCCACGCGGACGAATTCGCAAAAGCTAGTCTTTTTAATAAACATGCTGTCATTTTCTAGTTAACATCTAAGCATAATTTTTAAAGCGTTATTCTCGCACTGACAAAAAAATACTATTTATTAAAAGGAATAGTATTTCTGAGCCTAATATGTTTAAAACAAACTATTAAGCTTTATAAAACCTATTAGTTCATTGTGTCATTTTTTTTTGTGAAACTCAACCTAAGTTATAACTTGACACCAATGAGATTTCGAAGTTCCCGCGTTCAACGCTGACATAGGTACTTCGATATACTCTGTGACGTTTACACATACCACAGACAACACAGTATAACGCTTATAACGTAAGAAAGCATGGAGCATGAATTCTTTAGTCGATTTTGATTGATGATTTTTATAAAAATAAAAATACTATTGGTTACTCTTTATTGTGAATAATAATAGTACAAAGTAATAAAAAACAAGAACTTGAAACTTGAAACTTGAAACGAGAACTTGAGTGATGTCAACAAGAAATTTAAAGTGTTAATTTTTATACATAAATTATTTATTTTATTTTATTTATTTTTTTAATATTTCAATTTCAATACTTGCAAATTTCATTTACAAAATAAAGTTACCAGCCAGGAACAGAGTTAACAGTTTACAGGCATCACTAGTAGTTCATTCTATAGCGTTGTCGAAATGAATGACCAAGTTCGTTTCGTCATGTCATTCACTCATGTAAGTCTGTAACGTGAACGGAACGCGGATAGTGGAAACATGTCTGCCGTTTGTGTTATTTGACGTAAATATTGACGAAAATCAAGTTTCTGTTTTCATTTGCGTAGTGGTTATTGGTGCTATTTCATTTTTATAATGTGTGTGGATGTGCAGTGATCTGTTCATATGAGGCTGTTATACAAAACTGGTCCAATGGAGTCACTAAGAAAGTGGTTCTACAAACCGAAGGTACGTCAACACAATAATAATAATCTCTTTATTTGGGTTAACCAAGTATTAATTATATTTAAATACGGCTATATTCAATCTTTATTCATGAATGTTAGGCAAGTACGCTTTTGTAATTGTGGTATTTATGAATAGCGTTGTAAAAGTTGTCATTCTTTGTTGGCCTTAAATAGGATGATTCAGTGGATGTTTCTGTTTGATTTTCCCTACTACCTACCATTGTTCTGATTGTTAACGCGGCCAGCACAATTTCCTATTACTATAAACGACATTAAATCACTGGGGTACGATTGTTACGCCTTACGTCACATATTGCTCTAAGTTTTGTACTGTCTGGATAAAGAACGACATGCAAATCGCATGCAACAGTAAATATGTTGGTATGAAAATGTTATGTAGTGAGCAGTGAGCGCCTCGGTGGCCGCGCATATTGTGATGCTGAATAACTAATACTGAGTTGTTATGCTACATGCCTATTTGACCCATGATGAAGTTGTGAATCTGGTTTGTTTTGCGACGTCTTGCGCTTGATGTACACTCATCATGTACATGTTTCGTAGTCGTACGTCACTTAGAATTAAGTCAATGCGTTTTTATTCATGTTTACTATCTGTGGAGTTTTTGTTGTTGTATTTGGGTTGTAAATTGTACTAGTTACAAATGAAACTACTATTGCTATAATGATTGTACCATTTATTGAAGGTCATGTGTTAACTAATTTCTTTGTATTTATTTATGAAGTAATTGGTATTCTTGTTGTGCCTAGCTATGCAAGTTTCATGTTAATTATTTTATTCAATCATTTTGATATCATAATTAGAAATAAACAAATTTCACATAATGATTTCTTTACAATATTTACTCTTCAGTTTTATAAAATGGTGATTTTAAATCTAAATATATGACTAACATCCCCAGGTTCTATCCTAGGCATAGGACAAGTTTTTTTATGAACGACAAAATCTTGTCTTGAGTCTGGATGTCTTTGTGAATGGGACTTGAAAGTTTGTGCAACACAAGTATAAAATCCTTAGTGGGAGAGTTGTTTCTTCTAAAATGATGTCATACATTACATTATATGTATTAGAAAGAAATGACTGTTAGATGATGAATGAAAATTAAACATTGGACTAGCTTATTTCTAGATACCAGTGTTAGGAAACCAGATTTCCTTATCACATTTTCCTTCACTGTCTGACTAGTGCCTAAGAATAATAATAACAGTACTTAAGTAGGTATATTATTGAAAATTCAATCTCTACTAACTTTTCGGTTAAGAATCCAATTGACCATCAATGTGTAATCGGTTGGTTAAATTGCTACTTTTTATAAATAATTATGAATATGGCTTTGTAATGAAACATATTTGCAATGTTTTGTACATAGCTCTTGAATATTTTCATTAATTTTTCGTATTGATTTAGAAGACCTAAAAAGTTTGTATTAAGTACTTATAAATCACATTGATGTCACTTTTGCTTAAAGCTACACCATTGCAGACACATCCTGTCATTGGGCAGATAGTTCTCAACAAAAGATTTCCATCACTGCTTGCTTTAGTCTTCACATTGATGTCTATCTGTAAAAAAAAAAGAAAGTGCACACAAACAGTTCATAATAAAAAAATATTCTAAATATAATACAAAAATTTCAAAGAGGAAAGATAATTTTTAAATGCTCAAAAGCAACCACATTTACTCAATGGAGTTATCTGTTCTTGATAAGCTATCTGTCTAAAACAATAATATGTAATGAAGTCATAAGTTAATTTCCATTTCTAATTTTGTAGTTATACCAGTGTCATTATGGTCAATATTTAATGTGAAATATTTTTGTGACACCTCATGATTATTTATTATTCTTGATTGTTTAGTTGCTTATCTTAGAAGGGGGGGGGCCTCAGGTCGCCTCTTAGTGTAAAAAAATTTTAGTTGTGGAACCATGACGATTCAATACGCTACTGAAAGGGGCCTCTCTCTTACACAGTACTTACACTTTAAGATGTGGAAGTAAGCTCCCAATACTATGGCCACTAATTTCAAGCCATGAATTAAATAAAGATTTTCAACCCCATTTTGTTACCACTTCAATGGTAATATTTAAAGAGTTGGTGATAACCCTCGTTGTTTGTTACCTCTCGTCGTCTAAACAGGTGGCTGATTTTAATGAAATTTTACACATAGGCTACTTTTAAACGACATTCAGGTGGGTACAGCCTGGTGTAACAGCTAGTTTAATGATATTTAATAAAATACATAGTCATAGACAAGTTGTTTATTAAAACTTGTTTACACTAAGCATAATACGGGTGTGTCATTATGTGTATTAACACTGATTTCCTGACACGTAACTATGGCTGTATACGTACTATTTTATTTGCATAATTATATATTAATTATTCAGAATGTATTAGTGTAGATTGTAGTTGTTGTTATAACTACGGTCCATGTGGCAATCGTGAGTCATAAGGTATCGTAGCATTATCTGAATCACACTGGTTATTGAAGTTATTTAAAATGGCGTGGCAAGTAACTCGAGTTGAGGTCTGTGACCGTGAAACCTTTAAAATATTCGTATAAAATATTGTGCCGAAAGCTGAGGACTCCTAATGTCATACAGGATTTGCAAAAGCTACAGAATTTTTAAAGGAGTGGAGATGGGTAAATAAATGTCTATAGGTGCTCAACGCGTTTTTATACCGTATTTTTGACCTGCAACAGGCAGTTGTTTTGCCAGTGACCTTTTTAAGGTCCTGTGTTAATAGTGCAGGTGCGTTGTAAAAACATTCTTAATTTATTGACGTAGTAATGTAAGTAAAATAAAATTATTTCATGGAAATATCTATCATAAACTAGCTATTGCCTGCGATTTCGTCAGCGTGGTTAGAAGATATAAGTTATGATTTATACCTGTTTTGTCCATATTTTCCATTGTATCTTCGCTCCTATTAGTCGCAGCGTGATGAAAACCTTCCTCGGTGAATTTTCTATTCAATACAAAAATAAATTTCATGAGATTAGCGCGTTCAAACAAACCAACTATTTAGCTTTAAGTATATATTAGAATAGATTAAATATGTATATTTAGTACCGCTTTCGTGATAGAAATCTGTAACAGTTTCAATTTAAAACTCTTAAAACGTGTCAGCTCACAGAATCCTACAGCTTCGTTTGATTTCAACAAAGATAAGTAAGGATGTTACTTTATAACTAACTTGTAATGTTTATAATTTTGTAACGACTTATCTATCAAAGACCTTGCGAACTCAAGATTTATCAATAAAAACAATTTTACGAGAACATTATAATATTATAAATACACGATCGATTTATTAAATTGACATCCTTAATCCGTGTTATCGGTTTACGTCGTATCTCACGTCTCGTTTCAACCGCAAGCGATTCGTGTGTTTGTCTTGCTCTTGCACTTTCACTTTTTTTTCACCGCTTTCCCAATAGCGAAACTCGGTCGTCTTTGCCAAATGTTTCGCGGACGGGCTCACTTTGCCGGCCATTCAACGCTCGAACTCTGGGTGTCTTGAACTTAAACGGACTTCGTATTGCATTGTTTTGACTTTTTTTCTCTCATTGTTCTTAATCGTGGCGACCGTTAACTCCTCGGAGTTGATATTAGTCAACAGTTAAATTATAAATAACTGTGTTTTTGTATTTTTATCTGAAGTTTCCTTCTCTTTGATGCTTCCTACTTATAATACACAGACTTGAATAAAAACATGGATAATCAGCTACTCTTTCAACATACGATTTTAAATCCCTACTAATATTATAAATGCGAAAGTAACTCTGTCTGTCTGTCTGGTACGCTTTCATGTTTAAACCACTGAACTGATTTTAATGAAATTTTGTACAGAGATAGAGTCGACCTTGAGAGAGAACATAGGATAGTTTTTATCCCGGACTTTTGAAGAGTTCTTTTGGAAACGCGATATAACCGACCTCGACGCGGGCGAAAAGGTAGTATACCACGATCGTTGTATATGTCTGTGTCCCTTGGAACTTGTTTTATAGAATCTATGTATAATTGGTTGAGCAATCTATTTAAATCCTTGCACTGAGTGCATTCTCTGTTCTGGACATGGTCACTATAGTATAGTCACAACGGTTATCAGTCTAAGATAATTGAAGTGAACACCACGCCTGCTGCAGTCGGTCATCGCATAACACCCTTGTTCTAGAGCGTGACGTATTAGTAAATATTCTTTAAAGTATGTTCTAGTTTTATTTGACCCTACTCTTTGAAGCTAAGAATTAGAAGACTTATTGTTATCTCTGCATTGGTATTGAAGAATTAATTCAAATAAATAAAATTAAACGAAATTTCGGTACACTAAGTTAAAAACAATTACTAACGTTTCAGGTTTCTTCAATGCGAATCACAAAACTAAAATGCTATCATTTTTAACCATGCCAGTAATTATAAACTCCAAATATTTATCTATAAGGTATATAACTATGGCACACCTAACATATGTATTAGGCATGACAAAAAATGTTTAACAAAGCTGACAATAAAACGGTTTGACCAACCTTGACCATGTACGAACATATTCATTAATAGAGATAAGATTGTAGGTAATTATTTTTTGGGTACATAATCGACTGTTATCATAAAACGACTGATTGTACTATATTCCTCAATATCAATTGTAAACCATCTATAAATATCCTATAAACTCCCAACTCCTGACTTACTTTGATCGAAGTACATCATGATGCCTGTCAACTGTCCATAGTTCGAACCGCGCAATGCAGGGGCCACACTAACTAGAAATTACTATTAATTATCGCGATTATTGACGTTCACCGTAGGTGTAGCCACAGCCTAACGCTATGAGTTAACAACGACATTAACATTTTGCCGTTTATCTTTAGGCGATAGCTCAAGTGGCGGTAAATAAAAAAAATAATGCAATAATTAATCTAATGAGCATTGACGCTAGATATTAGTGTGGCTAAAACATTACAGCAAGACTGGTTACCATTGTGAAAGCAAGACAACGCTACGTGTAGTGTAGTGAGCTGCCTCTTTTTCACAATGTCAAGAATCCTGCTATTAAAGCCAAAACATATGTATTTACGCGTACCTATGTATACGTCCCACAATTATACGAAAGTACCTTTACCGTAGTACTTTTTTCATTGTGCATTTTCACCAAAAAGCTGCAAGCGCTGCATCGTTAGATGACCTCACGCGTACTGATAACACAATACTCAACTGATAAGGACCTAACAATTTTATAATGAGCTCGACCTAACAACTAGACGCATTTAATTTAGTTACCAGTATCGAAACAAAGGAGGGTTATCCTTTAATTTGAATAAACATTTAAAACTCACTATCCAATATTTAAATATGCCTAGTGAATAACATTTACTTATATGTATGTATTCAACAACAGCATAACTATTTTGTGAGGCAGCCAGTTTAGGTCGATCTTGACCTTTCGACATTAATAGGGATGACCCTTTCAATGACACTGAATAGAATATTATTATGTGAAATGTTACTTACATTTTATTTATGTAATACTAAAAACAATTACTATTGATACTACTACACTGTTACATTGCTGCTTGTCTAGTCGTTATGAATTGACAGCAATAAAGGAATGTCACAGCTGACATGCGCATTCAATGCGCAGACGCAGCGTATTATGTCATCCTTTGTTAAGTAATAGACTGTAATTAATTCGTTCATGTAAACTTTAGTATTTAGTTATAAAAGTAGCATACTATATTCATAGATGGTATTCTTTTTTAAAGTTGCTCAAAATCATTAAGTATAGTAAGTGACATCTGATTGACGTGACTGAAGACAAATTAATGTAATTTCTGTACACTGACATATTTGTTACTAACTAGCTGTACTAACAAGACACCGTTTGCGTCATCTTCAGTTTGTCCATTTCCATGGGAATGCCGGGATAAAATGTAACTGACCCACATCCTTCACTACTCCCTATTAAAATCAAAATACAAAAAAAAAGAACTGCTGTACACATATTCTATTATTTTAAGTTAAGTTTAATTTATAGTTTAGATACATGTTAACTTTAAATTAAATATTTGAACTTATTCAAGTAGTACCTGCTCCAAGAAAAAAACCCAAGTCCGGGTTTTTAAGATATAAAGGTAAATACAGTATTTTAACAATCATTTTATTGTATACATATAAATTCATTATCAAGCACTTCTCAGAATAAAGCATTTCTTAGAGGAAGACATGACACATGGTGATATTTATAAACTATTTACCTGTTGTGCTCTAACCCATTGTTGAATGAGATTTCTCACTTCTGCAGTTTACAACAAATGTTTTCGAATTTTCGTAACATTTAAGCCACAATTGACACAGCGTAAATGTTCTCTTAAATGAGGAACTCAGGGCTGGGAAGAATTCTGGACGATGTGAGAGCTGGGGTCGTCATTATTAGTGGGTATCGAGTCCAAGTTCATGCAGGGGTCATCGTGTAAAGCGGGAGCGGGATCCATGTTCAGGCCGTGGTCAAAAGGGTAAAAATTATTTTCGGGGTCCATTTAGAAAGCTTCCCCGTTTAATAAAAAATCCGCAAGAAAGCAAAAAAATACAAATGCAAACGAATGCGACTTGTAATTTTTATGTAGTTGACGCTGTCATAAAAGATTGGACATTGTCACTTAACAGACATACAATCAATCAATCTAAAAAGTCTCTATGTTTCTTTTATTACATAAAAAAGACATACGTATAACACGATTTCTGTTAGAAGTATAACGTAATAAAAATATTGAGGCGCTTTAATAAACTAAAATAAATTCAAATAGTTCCCATATTATATTTACAGAAGTATAGTTATACTGTGCTGTGCTGAAGCATTTTGTTATGAACTAAAAAATAAATTGTATTTCAGCCAGTCTTATAAATATAAAAATCGATAAAAAAGGAATCGAATATTTTTTAATAAATTTAGTAAATGGCATCTCTTTTGAATTGTTTCACAAGCAAATGAATTACGGATGTAATTCATTTGCTTGTGAATATATTCATTATTGTACTTTTTATTACACATACATAGATAAATATTGCCATCTTCTTTCGATAAATTAATACCATGGTTAATTAACATAAAACAAGACATGTTTTTATACAAAAGCATATTTTTGGGCGTTTCATGGCCAAAAATGGGCATTTCCCTTTAAGATAAGTTAGTTTTATTTGTCTATATTTATGAATAATGAATATATTCACAAGCAAATGAATTACGGATGTAATTCATTTGCTTGTGAACCAATTCAAAAGAGATGCCAATTACTAAATTTATTAAAAAATCTGGAACTTAGTCAGAGTAATCTTTGAAACCATTTTAATGAGATTTTAATCGTAGTCAAAGAAATCATAACGTCATGAATAGATAAATTGCAATGGCTTTATTAGACACGATAGAGCTATCTGCTGTAATATCAGTTAGTCTGTCATTCTCAAGGCGTTAGACTGCGTGTCGGGAAATTGGTTTACGTCCAGGCCAAGTAATTTCCCGCCCATTGTTGTACCAGTTGCTTAACGTTCAAGTTCATAGTCCACATTATTGCATCGAGACGAAAATCACTAACACGGATAACCAATGTATTGAATTGCTCAGAGGTAGCAAGCAGTGCTTCGATTTATTATATAGAACGGTATAGTTAATCGGCCTTATTCGAGCAGGATTCTACCACTAGCTTTTAAAGTAAGAATGCAGTTGTGGAAGTAGACGACGAACATATCGTATTAGAGCGGCATCCCGCGTCAACTACCACAAATATCGATATAGCATAAACAAAGTGTATACGCACACAAAATTAATACGTAGTATTTTTTGTGTAAGTCACGATTTATTTACCTAATTATTTGATTCATTCAATTAAATTTCTAAGTAATAATTTACCGCCACATTCTCAAGTGACACCTAGTTGGTCCTTTAGATGACAAAGGTGCTATCACTGTCTTTATAAAGTGGAATGTAAGTAGAAATAGACATTTTACACCTTAACGTTACTCTCACAATGGCATTGCAAATAATAAAAATGAAAGTAATATTTGAAACGAATAATAAGCTAAATTAATACTTTAGCATAGCGTAAGGACTTACGTAACTGGAAGATGTCAGGTTATTTAATCACATTGCTATCAGCAGTACAGTTTTATAAAGAAAGAGGTCTTGATATTACATAAATGGATCCAAAAACAAGGATTAAGTGAGAGGTAAGTAAAACAACGACGAAAGTGAGAGCCCTACTTTCTCACCCACTCCCTCACTTTTATTAAAAAACAAGTAAAAACGAAATCACTTTTGCCAATGAATCAACCCTAAACTATTTTATAAGAACTAGCGACCCGCCCCGGCTTTTCACGGGAGCAGTACTAACATACGCTACAGAATTTATTTAACGTTTATTTTGATAAGGAGTCATACCATCGTCGCTGCATGCTGCATGGAATAAAGTTACTAGCCAAAAAATTGGTTATGATGAGTCAACTTTAAAAGATGGACATAATATGCTGTCTCAAACTTTTTTGTAGATCTTTTTATGGTGTACAATATTGTAGAACATTATTTCGAAGTAGCTATTTTGGTTAACATATCTAATCTAACATATCTAACAAGATGATCACACCTGTGTCCTCTGTTGACTTTTGTTTTGCACAGTTTAAAGGGAATGAACCTATTAACATGTGAAATATATTCGTGTGCCGATCTTACCTGCTTTTAGTTAATTTAATGGTAGTTCGGTGTTTTGATAAAGGGCAATGGCCAGTGGATCGCATGTTTTTCCACTATCATGTTATAAATTTATTACCATTTTCGTTATAAATTATGTTGATCTTCCTTGTTTAGTACAGCTGATACTATAAACTTTAGCCCGCATATTCAGCAATAGGTAAGTAGTTGATTGACTGATTTTATAGGTTAGCAGGATAAAGTATACCTACATGTTAGACAAAAAAATAGTTTCTTTTATGTATTTTCTGTATAAACGATTAATGTGATCGTGTTCGGCACTTATGATACGGACGATATCTTTACCGTCGTGCTTATATTTCGAGTTTACGTTTACATGTTATTTGTTTTGTTACAGAGGGACGACCGGTCGCTTCTGGCACAGTTCTTTTTCGCCGACGACGCACTAAACATGGTCGCGGCGGAGTTGGACTCGTTTGACGGGCGAAAAGACCCAGAAAGGTGTTCGACGCTCGTCAACCAGCTTAGACATGCACAGGTTTGTTGCTGTTAGCATTTTACTACCTTAAACTGTTGTACGTTTGTCGTAACTGTTAATTTAATAACATCTAGAGACTTCTTATAAGATTACTTCGATTAGAGAAGATAGACTCTTCACTGCTGTTGTCTAGCAACTTGGAAGACATCTTGCGTCTTGTCCTTGGCAGGTTATTTTTGGCGTGGTTCCGGATACAGGTTAGGGACTACACTATTCAACACTCTTTTTGTGTGGTGCGTAAATACGGTTACAAGAAGTAATAAAGGTCCTCTTGAACGTGTATTTGTACTTACAAAAATAATGTTCCAAATAGCAGCCTGGTCAACCTAACTCTAAGGTGTGTTTTCGTCATAATTTCATCACAAATTGCCAATTTGCACGGAAAACTACGTTCAATCTAATCGGTGACCTTCATTTTGTTAATTCATCTACCTACTATTCTATAATCTGTGGCTTTAAGTACAGACGGTGATAATCGGAATGTCCATAATAAACAAATCGTTAGTCATCATTTATTGTTTGAACGATTGTTTTTTTGTTTATTGATAATATCAAAAATAAATACTTGGTAAATTTGTCGTACTTGACTTGCAAGGGCAAAGCGACGTCAATGATTTTTCAGATCAAAAACCTTACAAAGGCTAAACGTATAATAATAAAACCAGTCAAGTGTTAGTCAGACTTGCAACATTGAGGGTTCCGCATAAATAGGCTTAATAAAGATCAATTTGCAAAAAAAGACCCGTCATGTTTATGAGTACCTACTAAGTCCACCGTAATTATCCTCTATTTTCATTTGTTGTTAAAGCAGCGACGTAAGTGAATAATCTGTGATAATTTTAACGGTCTAGCTATTACGGTGCAACGGCTACAGCCTGCTGACAAATGGATAGACATCGGACCTTTAGTAGTAGAAGTCCATTTTTACTTTCTGGGTACGGAAATCCTTAACATGTTTTTGTCTTTCTGCAAAAGACACATCGAAAGTTATCCTTATATTGATACTAGCTTTTCGCCCGCGGCTTCGGCCGCGCCGAGGTCGGTTAAATCGCGTTCCCAAGAGAACCCTGCAAAAGTCTGGGATTAAAACTATCCTATGTTCTTTCTCAAGGTCAACTCTATCTCTGTACCAAATTTCATTAAAATCAGTTCAGTGGTTTAGACGTGAAAGCGTAACAGACAGGCAGACGGAGTTACTTTCGCATATATAATATTAGTAGGGAGTCTGATTGTCGTAATGTTAAGATGGCAAGTATTTTTTTGTATTATTTGAATATTTTTATCGCTTTATGATGCCTGTTCTGATAAAGCTGTTATTATGACAAGCCAGTGTGTTGTGTCACATGCATTACTTTTCGTGATAATGCCTTGGAAATTTCTTTCTGTAAAATAACTCTTGTGGTACATCCTTACTTATATTATAAATGCGAAAGTAAATCCGTCTGCCTGTCTGTTACGCTTTCACGTCTAAACCACTGAACTGATTTTAATGAAATTTGGTACAGAGAGTTGACCTTGAGAAAGAATATAGGATAGTTTTTATCCCGGACTTTTGAAGAGTTCTCTTGGAAACGCCATATATCCGACCTCGGCGCGGGCGAAGCCGCGGGCGAAAAGCTAGTACACAATAATACTTAAAGGTCATAGGATTTTATAAATTCAAGTAAACGTAAGGTATACAAGTTAGTTTAATATATTTAGGGTGCAGTATTTTCATGTATTCTGGATATCCTGGATGATCAAGCTTTGTTCGGTATCAATGAAGTTGATTATCAATAACAAGATTAAAAAAAAACTTAAAAAACATGCTTACTAGATCAATTTGTCGCTCCCGAAACCTTTTAAAATTATGGCAGCCGTTCCGAGATCGATAAGATAATTAATGTGTTACATTCATTAGTTATATACTATCAAACACTTGTAAATGTCATCCATTTTCGAGGTCTACTTCTATTGATACTCTTGTACCATCTCATCTTCCCGGTTCGTCGAACCGAACGCTGCTGAGAACCTCTAATGGCTTAATTTTTCCGTTCCCTTTTCTGCTTAGAATATTTGGACAATGGGATCATGGTGCATTACAGGTGAAAATAATCTCATTCTCTCTCAAGAGAAACATGAAAGTGATCAAGTGTCTCATCTCTCCTAATTTGCAGAAGCGGGTTTTTGAGGTATGACTGCGGTCTGTATTACTCTGCTGTATGAATAAGATCTGACTGATCTAAAATACATACTTTTTCCTTTAATTATTAAAATTGAGTAGATCCGTAACATGTACGTGGAAGATCAACAACCATCATATCATATATGAAGTAACGTAAACATAATATTGTTATTGTAAAATAAAACATTTATAACTCGGAAAATAAAATAATTTGTTAGGAAGTAATAAAGTTTATGTATGTATGTATGTTTATATGACACGGTATAATTGAATGTCAGTGATAAATGGAATAAAGCGAGCTATACTTGTTCGAACCTATTTTATGAAGAAGTAGAATGGTTTCAATAAACTCATATTCTATGAAAATTAGTATCTTTGTACAAAGTTATTGTCCAATTAATAAAAAAAACAACACGGAAATATATTGCTGCAAAGATTCATGACATGCTGTAGGTAGACACGGCTAGCTATTGGTTTGCATTAAAAATCAATCTTGTGTTTAAAATCCACCCCAAAATGTACTTCTATCGTTACGATATAACCTTCGTATAAATGTATTTTTTATAATAAGCAGCGGAATGATACACAATCGCTTGCAAACGAACCACCTTGAATGTACAGAGTGGGGTTTTGCGTAGTTTTTGCTGTTCATATGAATCATGCAGTGGTAATTGGAGGTCGAACTGATAGCAACATTATACGCTATTTTGTACGAGAGACTAAGTCTGGTTGGTTTTCCTTGTTTGATATGAATGATGAAAGTGATTTAAATTTTTGAATGACTTCTGCCTTTGGAAATTACCTTTGAAGGGAGCGACATAGTCTATCCGCCATACCATACACCCTTTTCCTTGGCTCGTAAAAAGTACCAGAGAATCAACATTTTCTTTCTGAAAGAAATTGTTTCAAGGATGAAACTCCTTAAAAAAATATGATCGGACTTTCCAAAACGTGTACAATAAATTCTTACGTGATTTTTTGATCTGCATATAAATATTTTCTCTAAGTACAATAAAAATCAAGATACTCTAACATTTTAAACTTTGCAACGGAAGAACACGATAGAAACATAATATTATAATTATGATCCCCGCAAAGTTTATTTTTTAAGGTTTTGGCCAGTACTCGGTAGGTAGATATTCCGCATTGTTTTTGTTGCTTTTCGTCGCCCAGTCTGTATGCATATCTGATTCATTCATGGACCACAAACAAGTCAATAACAATGAACGTCAGTTGACCCAAATATTTCATTCGAGAGTTTGGTAATGAAAAAAATATTTAGTCTACGAAAGTGTTGGGTTGTTTAATCTGCGTACTTTTATTTACATTCATAGTCT
Organism: Trichoplusia ni; assembly: GCF_003590095.1. NCBI lineage: Eukaryota > Metazoa > Arthropoda > Insecta > Lepidoptera > Noctuidae > Trichoplusia > Trichoplusia ni. The sequence goes on from NC_039483.1 coordinate 4,650,923, forward strand.
TATTAAAACATGGGCACAGGCATTTCTTAAAATTAAATAGTATCTACTTTTTACCTATATTAACATAAATTTTTGTTATGATGACCGAATTATGATGTTTGCGGATGAGTAGAATATGACCTTGTCTGATCTCTGAATTTCTTGTTAGTAGTTAGTAGCCTTGCGCGGCTACTAAATAGTGAATGATGGAATCATTCATGTGAGTACTTGTAAGTTATTCAACGTGCAGTTGCACGAGAATTTAGGGCACGCGGGCAAATGGTATGAATGTCAGACTCAGGAGTCGAGAAAACAACGACGTGGTAAAGGATAAAACTTCGGATATTGGGTGGATAACATGTAACTTGTGCAATATACGTATGTTTTTATAGACTGTTGTTTTACGTTTAGAAATAAAAAATTTTTAGAAATGAAGCGCTAAGAATTTCCTAACAATCCTAGTGGTTACCAGACAATAACAAATTTTATTGTCATCAGCTGAGTTTTTATAGTAAGGCAATTAAAAAAAATATGTGATCAATATTCTTTGTAGACGCAATAGGGTATTTGATAAAAAAGATTTCCAAAAAATATTGTATCCTTATTTTTCTTTTTTCCCGTAAAAAAACGAAGCTAATACAGTGATTAAAAATCTCGTGTGACGTCATTTACCAGTACTCTTTTTACCAGCAAATAATGTTTTCGTCCCCACTACCATATTTATTTATTTACTTTTTTTTTATTTTTAATAATAATAATAATAATAATAATAATATCTTTATTTCGAACCAGAGTCCATATTTAGAAATACAATTTAAATACTGTTAAGGAACACATTAACTCACTTAACGCTAAAAACAAGAATCGACGGTTTTTGTATAGCCATCCAGTGCCTCATGATATCATTATTTATGTCCTGAGATACAACGGCCAGAAAACTGTTAGCGCCATCCCTCACCCGCCGCAATAGGGATGCAATTCTTTTTCGCCTTATGGCAAAAAAGTCGTCTATACGAGCCTCTGCGAACATCCCCGAAGCGCTGCAGAAGCGAGGTAGACCCAACAGCATCCTGTATCCGTTATTATACTGGACCCGTAAGGCACTGTAGGCCTTCTGCGTATACTTGACCCATAGGCTGCACGTGTAAAAAGATTGACAGTACGCTTTGAATAGCGTGTTTTTAATTGGTTTTGAACAACGTGCAAACCTACGAGCCAGCATATTGCATCGAACCGACAGTGCCCTACGTTCCCTCTCCAGATCCATATCATCACTCAGACTATCTACGACCCAGTGACCCAAGTACTTAAATTGTTTGACCCATGTTAGTGGTGATCCATTAAGTAGGACTGGTGGAACGTCATAACTTTTAGTGCCCGCTTTAAAAAGCATTAATTCACTTTTTTTAATATTGTACTTGAGCCCATGAGCCGCCGCATATGCTTCACAAATTCGAATCAATTTGTTCAATGCACTGATCGAAGGACTCAGCAAAACCATGTCATCTGCGTAGCTAATATTATTTGTCGTGTTTCCATTGATGGAACACCCAACATTGGCTTTGCTGAGTTCAACGATCAGCCCATTAATATACAGATTAAACAATTTTGGCGAGGTTATACCCCCCTGCCTGACTCCGCAATCTAATCTATACTCGTCAGAATATGAGTCTGCCCACCTCACAACATTCATTTGATTGCTGTACCAATACCTAAACAGATTAATAGTAACCTCTGGCACAGTTGTTTCTGCTAACATCTTTTCCCATAGTCTGTCATATGACACTAAATCAAATGCCTTCGACAGGTCCAGAAAACAGGCATATACTGGCGTTTTTCTGCTCGTATAGTACTGAACAGTATGCTTGAGGCAAAGAATAGCAGTCTCAGTAGATAGTTTGGATTGAAACCCAAACTGAGCGTCACTTAATGACATATGCTTATTCAATTGCTTATCAAGCAGACTGTCCAGCACCTTCGCTAAGATAGTAGCTAGCGAAATGGGCCTGTAGTTGGACCCGTCGGAGGCGTCACCTGTTTTGTTTTTGATGATTGGTACAACAACCGTCTTCATTAAATCATCAGGGAGATATGAGTGGCTGATACAAAAATTATAAAACATCGCCAAAACTCGCGGAAGATGTTTGCCAGCAAACCTCAAATGCTCTATGCTGAGACCGTCATGCCCAGGTGACTTCCCTCTCTTCATACCATTAATTATTGCTACAATATCCTTCGCACGAACCAAAGTATTCATGTCGGACATGACAGTATCAGCACGAGGTCTTTTTGAAGAAAGCGCCCCTTGGATGTTACAGGGCTGAGGCTGTACCATAAATTGGTCCTTAAATAAATTAGAGATGCCTTTATGATCACAAATACCATCATAGCTCACGGGTAAACTATTCTTTGGCACAAGTTTGTTCGTAAGTTTCCAAAAACTATTAAATCTTTCGCTTTGTGATGCGTGTAACATGTCCACCTGAAGTTGTAATTCATTATTCTGGCACCACTTTATTTTAGATTTAAAACCTTTTTGTTTCGCACATATTATTATAGATTGGACCAATAGTGGGTTTGCCACACTGAATCCAGGTCAAATAAGCTATACGGGCCTGGTCATGAGCACTACGGACATGTTTATTCCACCCTATTACCCGGGGTTTCTTTTTTGTGAAGAATATAACTGCGTACCGCCCCCTCCCTCAGTATTTT